>NW_027315723.1:20656545-21094045 GCF_026437365.1 Eucyclogobius newberryi | reverse complement strand
AAGTCGACGCAATCTCTATCTCCTTTTTTCTTTACCGTATAGCGTAAAACACATACTTTGAAGACGTACAACTACAGCGGGTGGCGGTATATGCACATTTTCGGTTGGTTGGCTGCCGGCCGCCATTGAAAGTAAGACAACAACAACAACTTCTCTTCCTCTCTAGTTTTTTTTCTTTTTTCCTTTTTTGACCGGTATGGCATAAAATACATACTTTGAAGATGTAAAACTACTGTGGGTGGCGGTAAATGCACCTTTTCGGTTGGCTGCTGGCCGCCATTGAAAGTAAGTAGACGTACAACTACAGTACAGAAGATATACAACAAACAGGAAGTGAAATTATACACCTAAAAATGTGCTATTCTGGGATAACACGTTTAACAACTTTTGGCAAAATCTAAATCTTAACTGCATTTTAGTTCAACGAGTCCGCCGACTTGTAGGGAGCACTTTAAGCATTTGGCCATAGCGGTTTACTCCAAAACATAGCGGGCGCTGCAGAGAGAAAAAAACAAGTCTAAAGATGCAAATATGTGCCTGAAAAACAGCCACCTTAAAACCAGAACCAAAACACAGAACTGAGCGAATAACGAAGAAATAACCCAACAACAGACTTATTTACGATCTGGATTGTGCCTGCTCGGTTTGTCACGCCGTCGACTGCCGTGTTCGAAGCGTGTGCGGAGTGACAGAGCGGAGGCCTGTCATCAGCTCGTCTGCACAACGCTAATCCCAATCAGGAGGGAACCGCGGAAAAGGCTGTCGTTTAAAACCTACCGCGAGTTTAAATTGTGTTTTCAGAGCCGTTTTCGTCACATATTTGAGCTTTTACAAAAGGATCTGACTATGATATTTTTGCGATCATCGTTGCATACGTTCCTACAACGACATGCTATCGTTAGAAGAGTGAAATTAATTATAGTTTATGATGTTTGCTGAATACACTAATACAACAAACTGACAGGGATGTGCATTCAGGAGCTCGGATTAGTCATTCATGATACTTTTCTCTTTTTTTCCTTGTAATCCGCCATATTTGTTTTGGCAGCGCGTGTCCCTGATTGGCTAATCCACCTGTCAATCACACGCACACCGCTGACCAGACTCACGTTTCAAGTGTGTATTCTTGACTAGCGAGGCAATGACATAAGTATAAGACAAACACAGAACAAGGGATGTCAAGATGATTCGGTTAATTGATGATCGTGATTACTTAGGTCACAATATAATCATAAGAACTAAAAATAATAATTGTGACTATTTTATAAGCAAAATTAAAGTGCCTCTGACAAGTTGGATGACTTATTGAAGTGAAATGCAGGCAAAATAAATATATTTTCAAATTTGCTAAAAAATATAAAAAATGTAATCACAGAATAGCAATCTTTTTTTAGGTTTATAATTTCACTTCCTGTTTGTGATTTATGACATCACACTAGGAAATTACCCTGCAAAAACTCATCCAATGTCAAAATATACAAGATTGAGAGTAAAAAAAGTAGTCGACTGGAATGAGTGTGATGTCACTTCCGGTTATTTTTCTACAGATTTTTCAACGTTTCTCCACAAATACCCACTTGATTGGTGTAAAATATTTTTATGCACAACAGGTAGTTTTAGTTCAATCTATAGTTCAACAAACACATCTATATTTTAAGTACTTTTTTGTCTGGTTGAATTACAAAATAAGTAAAGTAAATGTGACAAAAACAGACAGTTAAATCACACAGTTAAATCACACAGTTAAATCACAGAGTTAAAACACACTGTTAAATCACACAGTTAAATCACACAGTTAAATCACACTGTTAAAACACACAGTTAAATCACACAGTTAAATCACACTGTTAAAACACATGTAATGACAACATTTCACACAGTCTCATCAATATTCGTCACTAATCGTTATGTTTCCCCCCCACAATATTCGCACCACTAAAATTTGACATCGTATAAAGTATCAAGTATAAAAGAGGTCTGGACCAACAGTTCAAACACTGACTTGTCCCAACTTTTACATAAACACATATTTCTAATAAATATAATTATACATTTTAGCACTGGCAGAAAAAAACATAACAAATTATACGGTAGAAAATAGTTACATTTTGTCCTTTTTTGTTTGGGTTTTGAATACAGTTTTGTGAAGCCGTCAGTCTCTTCGGTGCAACCCGCAGTTAAAATATCCGGTATCATCAGGTAGACAACATAAACGCACCGACGCCGCGGCTTTCTTTGTGTCTGTTTTTTTGATCCGACGTAATTATAGTCGTCGCTCAATCTTTGTCAATCTTTGTCTCTACCCACAATCAAACACTATTTTTCCATTGTTCAAATCGACGGTGATCTAAACCCTTCCCGAGGGACGAAAACACGCATACTCTGCGTTTGTCGCCTTTGTCGTCGCCCGTAGATCAAATAGATGTTTTTCGCGTCTGTAATTTTTGCTTTGTTTACACCAATTGTCCCATTGTCGGCTTGTCACTCATCTGCTCCGCACCTTTTACGCCTCGAACCTTTGGGGAAGGTGAGAACGGAAAACTGTTTGATTGACAGAATGGAGCGACAACAGAAAAATAGTGTTAAAAATGTTTTAATAAATCGCTAATGATGACTTAAAAGGGGAGTCACGCGGCCTCGCACTAGTTTGAGTTTTTGTGTATAAGCTCGGGAGATGAAATGCACAAATTAGATATTTTTTGTATTTCCTTTTTATTTATTATTATTATTATTATTATTATTATTATTATTATTATTATTTATATATGCTATTAGAGTAGGCAGAGTAAGTAAGTAAGCAAGTAAGTAAGTAAGTAAGTAAATTAACAAGTAAATTAATTAAGTAAGTAAAGTAATTAAAGTAAGTAAGTAAGTAAAGTAAGTAATTAAGTAAAGTAAGTTTAGTAAGTAAGTAAGTAAGTAATTAAGTAAAGTAAGTAAAGTAAGTAAGTAAGTAAGTAAAGTAAGTAATTAAGTAAAGTAAGTAAAGTAAGTAAGTAAGTAAAGTAAGTAAGTAAGTAAGTAAGTAAAGTAAGTAATTAAGTAAAGTAAGTAAAGTAAGTAATTAAGTAAAGTAAGTAAAGTAAGTAAGTAAGTAAGTAAGTAAGTAAGTAAAGTAAGTAAATTTAGTAAGTAAAGTAAGTAAATACGCAAGCAAGTAAGTAAATACATAAGTAAGAAAATAAATACATATCACTGGTTAGAGGCACAGGAGACAGGAATAGCCAATAGCACAGGACTGTTTTCCACACACTGTTAAGCAATATGTCTGTACGAGTTGAGAGCGCCGTGCACGCTGCGTCTCCACCTGGTTCTGTACAAGACGATGAGGTGCAGATAGAATTCATTATGATTAAATCTCAACCTAAACATCTGTTCCTGCTGAGTGAGGATCTGCGCTCGTACACCAGAACCAGCGCAAGTGGACGCTCACGGCGCACTCACACCGGGCTTTCTGAAGCATGATCACGGACCACGGCCAAGTGAAGTCATCACCAGGCGCCGTTCTGTCCACCAGTAGAGATGTCACGATCATTAGGTTAATCGATGATCATGATTATTCAGGGCACATTATAATCGTAAGAACCAAAAAGTAATAATCGTGACTATTTTAGAAGCAAAATTCCGTATTTTGAGTTCAATATATAGTCCATAAAATAGACCTAAATGTAAATAACTTTTTTTATTTGGCTCTTTTTGTCAAAATTAACTTAATTTTGTCTTTCAGAATGTAACATTTCGTAAAGCCGATGACAAACCTGAGGAACAGTAACATGTTAGACAGTCTCAATAATCCAAAAAATATTTTTTTGTTACAATAATTGTAACACTAAAATGTTGTATCATATCATCCTTATTCACCAGGCGCGCTGAAGTGCTAACGCTGTAGAGAAAACAACCCCCGCGGCGTGAAATAACTCTAGAGAGTGACTCAAACTGCACCAACACTCAAGGCCTGGAGCCAAATTATAACCGACATTTGAAAAATGGAAAAAATATTCAGACTGAAAACTAAACTTTTTGACAGACTTTGGCGCGGACGTGGCGTAATTTTAGTTTTCTTTATTGGATGTCTTTGTATGTGTGTTTACTGCTCTTTGGTCCGTGTTAGAAATATCTCTAGAGAGTGAAGTTTGAGTCCTGCATCGAGACGCGCTCCTCCTCCGTCCGGTTTTTGGAGCATTGAGAGAAACTAGAATCTAGTGGCTGCAAAGCGGTCCACAGTCTTTATTCAAGGTAAGCGCGGACCAGCAGTGTTTGGAGTTCTTCACTTTTCCCCCTCTAACGAGTAACATGAGGGAATATGTCATAACCCGGCTCCAGGCCACAATTAGAAATACGCCAAACAACAAATACGAAGCCAAATAAAGGACAAATTAAATTTTGCGGTCAATCTCGATGAGGCGAATGCAAAAGTCAGGGTTTGTATGTGTGTGTTTGATCAGAATATGTATGTGCAGTGTAATGCATTGTAGATTAAATAAAATAAGCAAACGAGTGCAGGGCTGGAAACAGAATGAGCGTGTCAGAGCGAGCCAGAGGACTTCTTTGCATCGGAACAGGGCGAGAATATAACTTATCATATGTTATTGCTCAGAATGTGCGCAATAAGACGCAAGATGCAGCGTAAGTAAGTATGTAAGTATGTAAGTAAAGTAAGTATGTAAGTAAAGTAAGTATGTAAGTAAAGTGAGTAAAGTAAGTATGTAAGTAAAGTAAGTATGTAAGTAAAGTGAGTAAAGTAAGTATGTAAGTAAAGTAAATAAAGTAAGTAAAGTAAGTAAGTAAAGTAAGTAAGTATGTGAGTAAGTATGTAAGTAAAGTAAGTATGTAAGTAAAGTAAGTGAAGTAGGTAAAGTAAGTAGGTAAAGTAAATATGTAAGTAAGTAAGTAAGTAAGTAAGTAAGTAAGTAAGTATATATGTAAGTATATAAGTAAGTATACAAGTATCTAATATCTTTTAGAGCCGAGGTGATTGCTGCCATGGGTCCGGTCGTATCTGCTGCAGTAGCCGCTGAGCTGAAAGCAGCAGGAGTAAGCGGAGCACGCATGGATGAAGTCGAGCGGCACGTTTCAGATAATGCGGACGGTCTGCAGACAGTGAGGGTAACGACGCTGGAGTCAGAGAACAATAATGCAAAAAAAAAGCTCCTGGATTTGGAGTCGAGATCACGTCGACCTAACCTGAGGCTTGTGGGCGTAGAAGAAGGAGAGGAAGGGATACAGAAGATTATTCCTGAGCTCTTCGATGGCTCAGGTGTTGGAGTCCCTCCCATCACAATCAAAAGAGCACATCGCCTGGGCAAACCTAGACTAGCTTCTGATAAACCATAAGGCCCGATAATGAGGTTTCTTAACAATCGTGTGAAGGAACGTGTCTTGAAAGCTGCAAGGGTTAAAGGAGAGAGACCTCCAGTACAAAGACAAGCGCGTCTTCTTTGCTCCAGATATTCCATACGAGGTTCGTCAACAACGGCAAAGTAATCATCACGACTTTGATCCGTCCGTGGCAAAAATACACAAGTCTGTTTTTGACGACGTTCGCGTGGGATGAATACATTTCAACAAGCCAGTCAAAAGATAAACACAAGAAATGGGGATAGTATCGAGACGGAACCTTTCATTTCCTTGTTTCTGGCAAACCAAAAATAGAGTCGGACATTTACCCCCAGCCTAAAGCTAGATTGGACTAAACATGTGCAGCTTTCTCCATGGAATTATTAATGCTTTGTGTTTTTGTTGGTAGAAAAACACGCATATCCTCTCCGCAGACCTGACCTGTCCTTTAGAGATACACGTGCTGTGGAACATTGCAGGCAAAGCAATGAAATCAATGTTCTGAAAAGAATGGTCAGGTAACTTCGAGTCCAAAACAAGTTATTTTACAATCAGTCAAGATGAACCACTACAAAACATCCCCACAATGATTTTTATTTTCAATTTCATGCTGGTTGCTTAGGAACGAGGCCATTGCTGCTGCGAGTCTGATTCGTCCAAACTTGTTGAGGTTTGGGTTTGCTTTTATATTTTGCCCTGACCCGGTCTTCAAATACCTGCACATTTCAATATGAACGACACAAGCCGTTTTCATCTATGCAGGATATTATTTTATCACAATGCGCTGCGGTCCAGGTTAGACAGATAGTACTTTGTAAAAAAAATATATATCTTATCTTATGAAAGTGCTATCATGAGCGTATGTATGAGAAGCAATAAAATAATATTGTGTTGAACATATTATAACGAGTCAATAGAAGAGCCTTATATAAGACTGGTGCTTAAACTATAATTATCTTACAAACGCCAACCAAGCGCCATTGTTACTTACATTTTGACAGCAAAGAATGTAAACAGAATTTAAAAATATATTTGTGTTATGAAAAAAAAAATAAAAAATAGAACTAGAAATAAACTGAAAACGATAATATTCCAAATATTCTATTAAGTACAAAAAAAAAGAAAAAAGAATTAAAGTAGGTAATAGTCTCATTAATAAGGTCTCAGGAGACTCAAAATTTGGATAAAACCAGGACTAAACCCAAAACTATACCAGGACTAGATCAGGACTAAACCAAGACCAAACCAAGACGACATTGGGACAAAAATTCACTTAATTTAGCACCGAAGTATGAACGCTGCAGAGAGAACTTTCAGCTTCAAGTTCAACCTCAAACGTGTTGCTGTCATCATCGCTCACTATTCGTCCAAAAATGGCGACATAACTCACTTTCCATACTGACAAAACAAACGTTAATCAACTCTTTTCACTTACAGATTATTGCACTGCATTTCAATTTACGTTTCCCCCCCCCTGTTCCGAGCTGGCACGACGCAAGAGAGAGCGAATGCACAGGGGGGAGCTCTCAAATTAAGAAGATGGAAGAATCAAAAGCGTTTCCATTACGGCGGGGGGGCCCCTCTCCGTCTCTCACGCCCCCGCCATAACGACACTGCGCGGATACATTACGGGGGAAATATCAAATTAGCCGGTTTCATTTGGACGAGCGCGGAGCATCGCGAGCGGCTTCGGAGATCCATTGAACAGCCAGGTAATAAGCGCGTCCGCTCTGGTACACGGGTAATGTCCTTTTGATTACTTTGGTTAAGGCGGGGGGGAGGGGGAGAGTGCGGTGCTGTGGCACAAGCCGAGCCACAAAACTTGTATTATTAATCCAAAAAAGCCAGTGCGAAGGAGAGGACCTCATAAACAAGATGACAGAAACAAGTAAAAAACCAACACTGCATAGTTAAAAACGTGTAATTTGTAAACAAACAATCCTTTTCAAACAAATATACTTTTTCTTTAGTTAATACGCACCAAACACCATGCTGCGCAATTTAAAAGTAGCAAGACGATTGAAAAAGAGAATGAGACCTTGTATAGAAAGAACTGCAAGGGACATTGTTTATTGTCCAATCAAACAAAACAACTGTGGAAACAATTGTCTGACTGTCCCAGAGAATAGTTTGTCTGCCACGGCGCGGTAGGAGAGACTCATTCCGGCTGATTTTTCCTAAAACACCTGAACCCTAAAGACTAACTAACTTTTAAAATGCTGCTAGTGTTATGCTACGTTCACCACTGCCCCCAGAGGTCAGCACGTTTACAGAAGCCTCTCTGATTTGACAGTAGGGCATAAATCAGCCTTAAGTGGCAAACTGTTCAAACTAAAATCACAAACTAACCGCTCCGACAAACGTGCTCCACAAGCACAGCACCAGCTTTCCACATCACATTTCTCAGACTTCCACAGACTAAACCCTTGGGGTGGGCGTAAGCGTCTCTTACCTCTCGACGTGGTCCAGGTTTCCAGACACGCCCAGGCCTCCGATGGCGTACAGCTTTCCGTCGTACACCAGGCTGTTGTGCCGACACCGGGGCACGGTCATCCGGGACACCAGGTTCCAGTTGTCCAGCAGAGACATGTAGCACCACACGTCCGACACCATCACGCCCGACTCTGTGCCGCCTGGAGAGAGGAGACGGGAGACGGCTGAAACGTCTGACAAAAGGAACGTTTCGGCGATTCTTTCCCACACACAAAACTCTGCAGTGGAGAAGGGGGGCGACAAATAATAACAAGAGTAAAGCTTTTAGGAGATTAAAGGAAACTTAAGGCTAAGATAAGTCAATGTGTGTGAGATGTGGGTAGGTAAATGGGTAGTTAAAACTTTTTTTTTTTTAATTAATCAGCATTTTATTTTTTTATTTTATCTATTTAGAACATAAAAAAGTGCACCCAATGTGTTTGAGTCGTGTTGGTCCAATCACATAAATACACAAATATAATTGATTGATTTTTTAATTTTTTCCATTGAGCACCTATACTTTTTAAATACGTTTTCAACAAAATAAAGGTTGAAATGTAGTGAGTGAAGGCTCCTGGCTGGAGAATATTAATGATTAAGTGTGTTATTGATAAAAATCAGCAATTGTTTTTTTATTTTTTGACATTTTGATGTATTAACGTTGCTATCTTAGTTGTTAAAGGTCTTTTACATGCGTGATAGTCTTCATAGTCCAGTTAACCATTATCAATTAATATGGTACAACATTTTTTATATATTAGTTGATTTATCTTTGCAGCTCTAAATATAATACATTGTAAGTAACATTCTGGGCTCCAAAGGCTTTTTTCTCTTAACCTAACCTTTAACCTAAAAAATAGTGAATAAAATTAGTTTTTTTCAGAATTTCAAATGCAAATTTTACACCACAAAAAAGTGCATTTACTATTTTGTCAACATCCTGCAAAGTTTAAGAGAAACATTCAACATTAAAACATGGGCGAAACGTATTTTACAATCGACACACACAATCAACAACACCAACTATTGTATTGAGCGAACGCTATTGTACATTTAATTATTATTTCAGACAAATAATCATATAATAATATCCCATGTCTTTTTCAATACGGTGGCGTTCCCGTCTGAACAGGTGCGCTTCGTGTTGTCGGGAGATCGAAAAATCAGCCCGCCGTCCCGTCATCGCAGTGTTTTTCATCCTCTCCTTTGCCTGGAATAAATGGTCTCTGAATAATAGATCTCAAGGCTCCATTTAGCCATTTATAAATGGTTGTAACCCAATTACAAACAGGGCCATGATTCACACCCGACAATGAGGCTCTATTATGCGGGTAACAAACGGCACAAAAGAAAACACAAAAATGACTCTGAAACTGTGGGAGGCTCGTTTCTCTCCCGCGTTTCCACCTCCTGCACATCACAGCCGGACACTTGCAAACCGATCACAGCCGGACACTTGCAAACCGATCACAGCCGGACACTTGCAAACCGATCACAGCCGGACACTTGCAAACCGATCACAGCCGGACACTTGCAAACCGATCACAGCCGGACACTTGCAAACCGATCACAGCCGGACACTTGCAAACCGATCACAGCCGGACACTTGCAAACCGATCACAGCCGGACACTTGTAAACCGATCACAGCCGGACACTTGTAAACCGATCACAGCCGGACACTTGTAAACCGATCACAGCCGCACACTCGTAAACCGATCACAGCCGGACACTCATAAACCGATCACAGCCGGACACTTGTAAACCGATCACAGCCGGACACTTGCAAACCGATCACAGCCGGACACTTGCAAACCGATCACAGCCGGACACTTGTAAACCGATCACAGCCGGACACTTGTAAACCGATCACAGCCGGACACTTGTAAACCGATCACAGCCGGACACTCGTAAACCGATCACAGCCGGACACTTGTAAACCGATCACAGCCGGACACTTGTAAACCGATCACAGCCGGACACTTGTAAACCGATCACAGCCGGACACTCGTAAACCGATCACAGCCGGACACTTGTAAACCGATCACAGCCGGACACTTGTAAACCGATCACAGCCGGACACTCGTAAACCGATCACAGCCGGACAGTTGTCCTGTTTTAGCAGATTTAGATTCAAGAACATTGCGAAAAGAAGTTAAAATGACTTAAATTCATGATATTATATGCCCTTGCTTCAATTAGTTTAGATTCATATTGGTAGATGGCCCAGATTTTGGTTTAAAAACACATAAAATAAAGTTTAGTTTGACATAAAAACAACAAAACAACAGTCTGAAAAACCTTGAGACAAAGTTAAAATGGCTTGAATTCAGAATAATATAATCTCGCTTGCTTTGACTAGTTTAACTGATGTGGTTAACTAAAAAGTAAAAAAAAGAAAAAAAAGAAACATAGTTTGAAACAAGAACACATCCAAAAAACCTCAAGACAGGTCCTAAAATCTAGACAAAGTTGCAAAAAAAAGGATGTTGAAATAGCTTGAATTTTGAATTCATTAAACTTATTGCTTAAGAGTTTTTCTAGTCAACAAAAAAAGATAAAATAAAAGAAAAACAAAAAAACAAGATGAATAGTTCAGTTTAAAACAATAACAAAAATAAACCACAGTCCAAAAACCTGAAAATAGATCTAAAATCTCGATTATTCTGAAACAAACCATTTTAAGATAATCATTTAGTATATTTTAACATTGTCCTCCTCACCATCGGCAGATTAAAAGTTCTGTCTGTCCCAATTTAATGATAATCTTAATTTCTTCATAACTTTGTGACATGTGAGAATCTAAGCGCAGAGGTTTATCAATTACATGTCATTCACGATCTCTCAATCAGCTTTTTACTCATTTATTTGTAATTTTGAATTCCGTCCGGCAGTTTTAAAAGCAAACTCTTTTGTATCAGAATGTGGTGAAAACGGGTTGAAGAGCGGCTCTGTTTTGTATAAACCCGGCGACTTGATGTGACGGAGGAGATCCACAGGTTAAACATCTCTGCAGGCTTCACGATGCTCTCATGCTCCTGACGCCACAGGAGGAGGAGGAGCCAGGGGGAGGTGTGGACTGTGACATCATGTCGTGCAGAGAAGACGAACTCAGCCAGGAAAGTAATTATACAAATATAAGCCGTGGTGAAGGATCATGGAAAGTGACTCAAACGCGCTCATTTAATTACTTTGACTGTGGCAGATTTTTGGAGTTTATGTGTTTCAAGTAGAGATGTCAAGATTATTCGGTTAATCATAATTGTGGTTATTTGGGTCACAATAAATAATAAAAACATAAAAAAGAATAATCTTGACAATTAAAGAAGCATCTTAAGACATTTTAGTTAAATCTCTAGCCCAGAAATAGGCCTAAATGTATAGAACATTATTTCATCTGGCTGTTTTTGTCATATTTAACTTTTTGTCTCACAGAAAGTTTGATTTTGTAAACAAACTTGAAGAATAGTGACATGTTAAAGAAAGAACATTTAAGATTTCACTGTTGTTTGGTCACAGTCTCAGTCTGAATAATCCTTAAATTGTGATGATCTTTCTCACAATAATCGTAACACACTAACACTGACATTTGATATTGTGAGATCCCCAGTTTTAATTAGTACATTTTAATAACCATATGCCCTTTCCTGTTTTTCCAGCCTAAAAAACTGCGAGTGGAGGACGCCATGTCACAACAACAAAAGTTATAAAACAAAAATGTACAGTTGAATGCTTTGAAGGCCACATATAATGCATTATTTGTATTTTTATTAGCCTCTTGAGTACTTTTACTATGGAATTTCATGTTCTAGAACTAAAAAATGATATAACTTTGTCACAACCTGGGGATTCACCAGAGTAACTGCGCTTTGGCTTCATCTACTAGCTGCAGCGGGAATTACAAACGGTTTAAAGCCGTTTTTTCAAGCGAACCTTGGACTTCCTGGTCAAAGCACAGAATTGTAATTGTAATAATCAGAAATCCCCAGAACAAGTCGGGCGATGAAGTTAACAGCAGTGAAGATTCTCTGAGTCACAGATGGAGAAAACATCAGAGTGTTTTTGACGCTCGGAGGGGAGAGGATTTTCTAACCAGGATTCATCAAACTAGAGTGAACGAAGCTAAATGCTACTCCATGTATATTTTTGATGAGAAAACAACGTTAGAACAAGCTAAAAAAAAGATCCTTTAACGGATCAATGGAAAGTATATTGATGAAGGAAAAAAAAAAATGAAAAAACATGTGTACCGGTAGTTACATTTACTATTTGATTGTACTTTTCAGTGTAGTTTTCAGACTCTACTTCTGCTTGAGTAATAAATTGTATAGTGTAACAGTTCTCTTACTTGAGTGAAAGTTTTGGTTACTGGTCCAGCCTTTGAAAATATCCATGCGTCCAGACTGAGTAGTAGTTTCCCCAAATACTTTTTATTCTTACTCGAGAGACTGGCCACTATTGCACTAAAGTATTTCATAGTAATTAGTGTAAGTCACTTTTCACTTAATAACCCGGAATAGCTTCATCTGCTGTTCTTGGACGACTAAATGTTTGTTGACAAAGTGGCGTTGTATGAGTGGCGGTTTGTGCGGCTGACCCATGTCTGTGCGACCACGCCCCCTGCGCGACCCCGCCCCCTGCGCGAGGAAGGTCATACGGTACGACGCTTGCTTATTGGCTGAGGCGCGATACCTCCGATTTCCCAACTGACCCGTTCTGCTCCCTCCGGACATACACGGCTCCACTGTTCACACTGCCCAAACACACATTTACATTTATATGAAAGATGGGGAGAGACGGAGGGAGAGATGGAGGGAGAGATGGAGGGAGTGAGGGAGGGAGAGATGGAGGGGTAGATGGAGGGAGAGAGGGTGGGTGAGGGAGATGGAGGGAGGAAGGTAGATGGAGCGAGAGAGGGGGAGAGAGGGAGGGGGGCTGAGGGAGAGATGGATAGAGCGATGGAGGGAGGGAGAGAGAGATGAAGGGATGTGGAGGGAGAGAAGGAGAGAGGGAGAGAGAGGGAGGGATAGGAAGAGTGGAAAGGAGAGGGAAAAATAAAAAGAGGAGGGAGTAAGAAAAAAAGATGAGGGAAAAGAGAGATGGAGCGGCCTCTTGCTGGTGCCAGAGTCAGGACTAAACATGGACCGGCCTCCTGCTGGTGCCAGAGTCAGGACTAAACATGGACCGGCCTCCTGCTGGTGCCCAGAGTCAGGACTAAACATGGACCGGCCTCCTGCTGGTGCCAGAGTCAGGACTAAACATGGACCGGCCTCCTGCTGGTGCCAGAGTCAGGACTAAACATGGGGAATGTGTGTTTCAGTTTTATGCAGCTAAAATCTGGAACAGTCTTCTTGAAGATGTGAGACAGGTTCTACTCTGACAATGTTCAAATCCAAGCTAAAAACAGTTTTGTTAAGCTGTGCATATGACTGAAAGGATTATTCTTTGCACTCTTTTATGACTTAAATTGTTTTTAATCAGTTAATTTTACTGTATTTCTGTTGCTGTAATTTCTTTGTGATTTGAATGCATTTTTCCTGTTGTGTGAAGCACTTTGAATTGCCTTGTGTATGAAATGTGCTCTACAAATAAACTTGCCTTGCCTTACAAGGTTCAGCAACACTCATTTCTACTGCATTCCTTCATGTTTGCAATCCTTCATAAAAACGGGTTTTGACGATTCAAAATATTCAATCAAACGTTCAGTAAAACCTGAAGTACGTAAGATAAAGGCTTCAGAGTTTGACAGATACGGTATAAAGAACCGCCGGCACCTCAAGGCTGCGTGTTTTCAATAACAACCACATCATTTACACGATAATTCACTTCTTTCGTTACCAATATATTTTCCCAATATGTTGTGTAAATTACTGTCAAATGTCATAGCTTTAAGTCATATGGGGCAAGTTTGAAGCAGATCAAATAGACAATATTGAACTAGACGCTTCAAAATTTTCCAGAGAACCGATCGGATCAATATCGCGAGCGTTCGATATTCAGACAAGAGAGGGGGAGAGAGGGAGGGATAGGAAGAGAGGAAAGGAGAGGGAAAAATAAAGAGAGAAGGAGGGAGTAAGAAAAAAGATGAGGGAAAAGAGAGATGGAGAGAGAGAAACAGACGACACATTCCATTGCATTTCCTCTGTGCAATGTCAAGTCAAGGTCTGACTTTTCATGTTTATAACGGGTTTTATAACAGTTTTATAACAGACTCGTACAGCGCGACTGTGGACCTGTTCATGACGTCAAATATCACAATTGTTGTTGAACTTTAAACTGCATTTAAATATCATGACAGGTCCATACAATTCACTCATTTTGACTTTACTTGGTGTATTTATACCTGTTGTACATGTATATATTAGTTTTACACCAAATGAGAAGGTATTTGTGGAGAAAATGTGTAAAAATCTGTTGATAATGACAGGAAGTGACATCATACTAGGGAACAGGGTCAAAGTTTATGTAGAATTTTAAAAATTAATTCATTAAAACATGAATTCGCTCAAAATAAAGTCGCTCTCATAATTATCTTTCCATTTATCCCAAAAAAATAAAAACTGACATTAGATGAGTTTTTACAGGGTAATTTCCTACCGTGTATGTCATCAATTACAAACAGGAAGTGAAATTATAAACCTAAATGAGCTGTTCTGGATACATTATTTATAAATTAACACGTTAAACAAGGACAGTTTAAACACAGAGGACACACACAGTCGATCGGACTCCACATTTGGGAATTGCACACGCCTTTTCTCCCTCGAACGCATCGCCGCGGCCGTAATTGGACAATCGCACAGAGCGTGCTATACAATCACACGCAGCTTCCCCGCACAAAGCCCTTCGCTTGTCCGTCCAGAGTCGCGCAGAGGGAGTAGAAAGAGTGAAGTAGAAGAAAGTAGAGTAGAAAGGGTCAGGCCCGCTCTCGAGTCTTCGGCGGCTTCTCAAAGGTCACGGGACAAAGCGGAGTCGGGCCGCGGTTGCTTTGACTCGGCTACTTAATGAAAACGTCTCGCGCGGAAAAAGAAATGTCAAGTGTTTCGCGGCTTTGTCGAAGGGTTACCACCGTGATGGAAAAAGATGAGGACTTTTGCGAGATGCGCGGCCCGATAGCGCTTTCCTGGAAGAGTTGGTTTAAAAACGCTGAACCGGAAGAGTCGGAACTTTTGCCCAGTCGCATTTAGTGTTCATCCGGTGCTTGTATTTTCATTCAGAATTTGGAGCGTTTCCATCATAACTGACATATGCACCATGGAAAAAATAACCACCAGACTCAACTTGAAAATGGACTAATTCAAAATGGAACTCATACTTCCTGCCATATGAGGCGTTAGCCCCTTTTTCCATTAGATGCTTGTTACTTCACTATCTGTAACTATCTATAACACTTACTCTTTACATATTCTGAATTCCCTACGGTCCTACCCTTTTTTTATGTTTAAATTTTTTGAATTAATTTTGTATTATTATATTTTTATTTTAATCTTCTTTTATTATTTTTGTATTATTATTTATATATTGTTATTATTATATATTTATTTGTATAGATTTTTTTATTATTATTTATTTCTATCCCCTATATTATTATTATTATTATTATTATAATAATTATTATATAAGCATAAGAGAGAATGAGTGTGTGTGAATATAAGTCTGTGCATCCATCCATCCATCCATCTATCTGTATATATGTATATATAAAAAAGAATAAATAGTAAAAAAATAATAATTTGGAGCATTTAAAAATCCAAACTCTGCTACTTTCCATCATTTACAAAGTATTGCACACAAATGTAATAACTCTGGTGCTATTTAACGTTGTGGCAGTTTACGGACGCGTGGAACCGGAACAAAACACTTTTAAATGAGTCTTAAGTGCTGTTATTAATCCGGCCGAGCGCTCACCCAGAACACGGGACAAACGGATCATAAAACCAGCTTTAAAAGTCTCTGTCAAAGTGGAAACAACAATCATAATGTGGGCAAATGTTTACGCCACTCAAAAGTGTTTTGACAGGGCAAAAGTCGAGATCATTTAACGCGTTTAACTGCACATTTTAGTCCAGGAGTAAATAAAATTGAACTAAACAACCTAAAACTATTGTTACTAAAATGGAACAAACTCAGAACAAAATCAGGACAAGAAAATGACTAAATCAGGACCAAAGCTGGACCAATGTTAACAGTATAAAGCTTTTTTTGTCTGATTATTGTACGGGTTTTTATTTCCTTTCCACATATTTCCTGTTTGTTATAAGGAATTGTATTTATATCATATTTTTGAGACCTTGTGTCCAAGCAATTCAACATTGTTTAATATATATATAAACTTAGTAGTGCAAAGTGTTTTATATCAATAGGACCAACGCTTATTTGACAGATATTTCATTCATCCGTTAATTAATTCATTCTTACTGTTCTGGGAGTGTCCCGTTGCGCTAAAATATTAGGACAGAAAATAACAAGGCAGACTGTTTATGACACCACCATCTCACTCAGTTTCAATGTTCGGGCCTAAAACTCCTGCCATGGACTCAGTGGATGGATACCTGAGGACTGGATGGACACTGTAACTGACATACAGACAATGGACAAAAATCACATACAGACTGAACATGGTAAAGGGCAAATTTAACATAAATTGGACAAAATGGGGCTCATATCATTAAGAAAATTGCCCAATTACCCCATCTAGTCTTTTTTAAATTATTATTTGGTCTTTGTTTGTACATATGAATTGTGTGGGGAAAAAAATTAAAAAAATAACATGCGTTACGTAAATAAATAAAATAAATAAAATATCGTAAAATAAAATTGATTAAAAAATTCTAAATTGATTGAGAATAAAAATGTAATTTTGACAGCTTGCCTGAAGCTTTCATTTGCTTCAGCTTTAAATTTCACGTTTGACAAATATGCACATTTGAAACCCGTAGCATTCTAGTGTGAAGCTGTCGTTCCTTGTAAAGCAAATGTACAAAGAATGTTTGAATCTCTCCATGGCCTAGCACCAAAGTACATCTTGGGCATGTTAGTGCCATATGAACCATCTCGGACTCTGAGGACCTCAGGGACCGGCCTCCTGCTGGTGCCAGAGTCAGAACTAAACATGGACCGGCCTCCTGCTGGTGCCAGAGTCAGGACTAAACGTGGGCCGGCCTCCTGCTGGTGCCAGAGTCAGAACTAAACATGAACCGGCCTCCTGCTGGTGCCCAGAGTCAGGACTAAACATGGACCGGCCTCCTGCTGGTGCCAGAGTCAGGACTAAACATGGACCGGCCTCCTGCTGGTGCCAGAGTCAGGACTAAACATGGGCCGGCCTCCTGCTGGTGCCAGAGTCAGAACTAAACATGAACCGGCCTCCTGCTGGTGCCCAGAGTCAGGACTAAACATGGACCGGCCTCCTGCTGGTGCCAGAGTCAGGACTAAACATGGACCGGCCTCCTGCTGGTGCCAGAGTCAGGACTAAACATGGACCGGCCTCCTGCTGGTGCCAGAGTCAGGACTAAACATGGACCGGCCTCCTGCTGGTGCCAGAGTCAGGACTAAACATGGACCGGCCTCCTGCTGGTGCCAGAGTCAGGACTAAACATGGACCGGCCTCCTGCTGGTGCCAGAGTCAGGACTAAACATGGACCGGCCTCCTGCTGGTGCCCAGAGTCAGGACTAAACATGGACCGGCCTCCTGCTGGTGCCAGAGTCAGGACTAAACATGGACCGGCCTCTTGCTGGTGCCCAGAGTCAGGACTAAATATAAACCAGCCTCCTGCTGGTGCCAGAGTCAGGACTAAACATGGACCGGCCTCCTGCTGGTGCCAGAGTCAGGACTAAACATGGACCGGCCTCCTGCTGGTGCCAGAGTCGGGACTAAACATGGACCGGCCTCCTGCTGGTGCCAGAGTCAGGACTAAACATGGACCGGCCTCCTGCTGGTGCCAGAGTCAGGACTAAACATGGACCGGCCTCCTGCTGGTGCCAGAGTCAGGACTAAACATGGACCGGCCTCCTGCTGGTGCCCAGAGTCAGGACTAAACATGGACCGGCCTCCTGCTGGTGCCAGAGTCAGGACTAAACATGGACCGGCCTCCTGCTGGTGCCCAGAGTCAGGACTAAACATGGACCGGCCTCCTGCTGATGCCAGAGTCCTGTGGTGCCAGAGTCAGGACTAAACATGGACCGGCCTCCTGCTGGTGCCAGAGTCAGGACTAAACATGGACCGGCCTCCTGCTGATGCCAGAGTCAGGACTAAACATGGACCGGCCTCCTGCTGGTGCCAGAGTCAGGACTAAACATGGACCGGCCTCCTGCTGGTGCCAGAGTCAGGACTAAACATGGACCGGCCTCCTGCTGGTGCCAGAGTCAGGACTAAACATGGGGAATGTGTGTTTCAGTTTTATGCAGCTAAAATCTGGAACAGTCTTCTTGAAGATGTGAGACAGGTTCTACTCTGACAATGTTCAAATCCAAGCTAAAAACAGTTTTGTTAAGCTGTGCATATGACTGAAAGGATTATTCTTTGCACTCTTTTATGACTTAAATTGTTTTTAATCAGTTAATTTTACTGTATTTCTGTTGCTGTAATTTCTTTGTGATTTGAATGCATTTTTCCTGTTGTGTGAAGCACTTTGAATTGCCTTGTGTATGAAATGTGCTCTACAAATAAACTTGCCTTGCCTTACAAGGTTCAGCAACACTCATTTCTACTGCATTCCTTCATGTTTGCAATCCTTCATAAAAACGGGTTTTGACGATTCAAAATATTCAATCAAACGTTCAGTAAAACCTGAAGTACGTAAGATAAAGGCTTCAGAGTTTGACAGATACGGTATAAAGAACCGCCGGCACCTCAAGGCTGCGTGTTTTCAATAACAACCACATCATTTACACGATAATTCACTTCTTTCGTTACCAATATATTTTCCCAATATGTTGTGTAAATTACTATCAAATGTCATAGCTTTAAGTCATATGGGGCAAGTTTGAAGCAGATCAAATAGACAATATTGAACTAGACGCTTCAAAATTTTCCAGAGAACCGATCGGATCAATATTGCGAGCGTTCGATATTCAGACAAGCTCGAAACATCGTCCTCTCGCCACGGCGCCAATAAAAACACATCCAAGCGCGGGTAGTTTCCCTTTTGCCGTTACCAGAGCCGACTAAAACAAGGAAATGTGATGATGATGAGAAAAACAGCAGCACGTTATTGATCTCAGTCCAATATTTCTGAGCAACCGGACAGTGACAGTGGTTTGCCTCCTGCTGCCACAGTTTCTCCAATAAATTGCATTTCCTTGTGAATAATGGGCAAAAACGTGACACATTTTCCCAACATAATTCCCTCCAAAACCAAACAGATCAAGGATGATCTTGAGCTTCATCAGATCTAGTACAAGACCACGTGGTAACATAAAGAACAAACTATTGTTTTGTTGTATTGAGAGTTCGAGCGACAGTAATGAATCTTAAATCGAGTTTGAAACTTTTGCATCGCGACGACACCGAATACGTGTGTGATATTTGCCTGGTTCTCTTCTCTTGCTCAAAGCGCGACCGGAGAATCGGGACAGTCCTAATTGAATATATCATATAGATCATGCAATTTAGAAATCCTGCTAAAATCAGACTAGGCTAGAGCTTTGTTCATTACACTGAGATTCACAGGAAAAAGAGGGACTCGTCTTCTTCCTTGCTAAATTACTAAGCCTGAATCACTCTGTGCAAACTCTAAAGTGTTACCACGCGTTAAAGCACAAGCACGACCTTTACAGCGCTCGTATTCACAGCACAACTCGTATCGAACGACCCCAACGTGTCACTGCTCGGCTCCTATAGCAAAGCACACTTTTCTGTTTCCAGCTCTGACGGACTGTGAGCGCCCGCCCGCCTCACATCGCAGACTCACCTGACAGGTAAATGTTGTCCCCCGCCGAGATGACGCTGAAGAACTCGCGGTCGTAGAAGGGCAGGCTGGCCAGCGGGTACCACTTGCTGTTCTGCGGGTTGAAGCAGGTCACGGCCGTCAGGGAGCGCTGGCTCATCCCGATGCTCTGACGCCCGCCCACCAGCACGACCACCTCCGCCACGCCTACGGGACACATGGGAGAGAAGGTTAGGGGCGGGGAACACAGGCAGAGGGGCTGGGCGGAGGATAGGGCGTTAGGCGAGTTCACGTGTGGTTCTCAGTTACTAAATACACTCCACAAATAACATGTAAAAGCCATTTAAATATACTATGTCACCCTTTTGAATGTAGGCATTTTAAATAGATTTATGGGGGATTCTTACTCAAAGCAACATGTCACTAGCCTCTTCATCATTATTTGGCCAGAATTCATTTTTTGTCTACACTCCCTGCTGCATCTGTAGGTGTCATTGGCTCTGTATACAAAATGTACAAAAATATATACAGCCAAAAACACTTGACACTTAAAAATCATCTTTATGAGTGAGAAGTGTTTTTGTTCTTTTCCTGAAAACAAAGGCCTGTATGCTGTGAGGCGACAGGTGCGGTGTGTAACTGTCTGGAGGTGGCCGGGTCAAATGCATGATTCCATGGGAACAGGAAGTTAAAACCATACTTGGGAACGTTCTCCATGGAGATAGAAGTTGTATGCCATACTGTGGGATATTACGGCCAAAGGAAGAACATTTACAAGTCAGGTTTGTGGACCTGCATAAAAAAAAAAATAGGCAACAAAAAGTAATGTGCTTGGGCTGTAAGTGTACATACAGGACAAAACGCAAACTACAGAAAACGTAAAAAGACTTCCACAAACTTCCACACATCTACACAAACTTACACACGTTTAGGCAAACTTTCCAAAAATTACACATATTTACGCAAGCTTCCACATATTACGCAAACTTCTGAAGTTCTTGGACCAGACCGCTCAGTTGTTTCGATTCAGACTGCACTTTTTGAATTTGATCCCATCGTTTGGAGAGAAATCGAGTTTCCCCGACGACTTGACGACTCAATTTCAGAAGCACAGAATTCGCATCAGATTTGTGTATGTCGTTTTTATTATCTTGTTCGTTCAAGGCCACATATCAGTGTCCACAAGAGCGATGAACAGAACTCCTGCATGCCGGATGTCAGAAGGCCACAATAAACACGGATTCTAGTTTAAGAGAAAAATAAAGTCAAGAGAACCGAGCCGTGAGTACAATAAACACTGTATTAAACATTGGCTTAGGCCCTTTGGAAGGTAAACATTCTCAGAACGCAACCAGTTATTTTTCCCGCCACAACCTCGACAAGCCATAGATTTTAGATTGTTGTTGAACTGTTAAGAATTCAGCAGGCTTTCATCGATAAACATGTCTAAAACTGCAAAACTAATGCACAGTAGTGAAGTTTCCTTTAATCTTAGACAAAAAACAAATGCACGATGGAACATAACGGTGGAAATTCTTGTTTAAGTGTCAAAATTAAAATATGTTGACCTGGTTTATTGTTGTTTATTGTACCAAAAGACGTGATTGTCGACAGGCGATTGACCTTAGAGCCATGAGCGTAATGTGGTGGGGTCAATAGCTAACAAATAATGATAATTTTCAACATTTGTGGACAATATGTTTGATATTTTTTTCCAAAAACGAATACTGTTGAACTCTGGACGCTGGTCAAAGGTTAAGTTTGCAGCAACACGTCCCAAAACGAACAATTCGACCGTCACACTAGTGTCAGAAGTGAGTTTGCTTTTTAGCATCGTAAAATCTCCATTGGTTTAACTGAGCTTTCTCAAAAACAAACTTCCAAGCTCCAGTGATGCGTTTCAGATTCCCGTTTTACGCAGCATTTTGAGCACTTTTTACCCCAAACCCTGCTCGCCACTTGAAATTATGACATCATCAAGTTGTAAAATGTGCACTTAACCTGTTCTGCGATACTATTAATAATGCCTTAAGCCCAATCCGGACTAGATTAGTTTAACCTCGGGACATCTGTCTGAGCATCTGCACGGCATAAGCAATGTCGGTAATTTAATCGTTTTTACAGACTTAATTCCAGAACCGATGGACTGGAAAATGCATTGAAATATGATACGGACCTTTTATTCCTCTTGCCAGTGTTTCTTCTATGTTCAACTATTGTAGGTTTGATTTTTTTTTAGCTTTGTGTAGCACCCTTTGACCACGTTGTTGCAATCAAAAGGACGCTCATGCGATCTGCTTTCTTATAAATCTGCCTCTCTCTTTCTTCTTCTTTGGTGTTTTATGGTGGTTGGTATCCAAGTGTTACATTATCGCCACCCACTGAAGTTGTACGTCTTAGATTTTAGACTTTAATGCCTCTCTCTTTCAATCCACTCGCGCTGACACGGCCCTTTGATCCAAACTTTGCTCCAAAAGCATCCAAACTTTCCGGGCTCGTTTGTTCAGAGTCTCTTTTACGTTGTTGTAGAAAGAAAGAAAAAAACATCATCGGATCGGCAAAGGTTTGGTGGGAAATTCGTAATACAATTTGGACGTAAACTGGACATTTCGAATCAATACAAGCTTCGAGTCACGGACTGAAACAACGCGAGTCGCCAACATGAGCGTTCACCTGCAACCTCTGAGTTTGCTGAATAACAACGGGTCAAATACGGGGGAATTTGTGGACGATTCGCACGGGACTAGAAACAAAGGTGACGTTCGTGATTGTCACAATTTACTTGAGGTCCCGAGGTAAAACTAACACCGTCTGGACATGGCTTTAGAGCAGGGTCTCCAACCACCCGCCCGGGGCCCAAAACCGGGACGTGGGCCATCTGTTACCGGTCCCCCAAATGTTTTCCTATGTATTATTATTTTTCTTGAATAGTCTGTTGCTATGTCCCTATATTCTATGTGAGTTTTACCATGAAAATAGATACAATTATTCTAATAAACAGCAGACATGAGTAATAAGCTATTTTAAATTCAAAATTATAGAAGGGTGCAAGGTTTGTACACATTTTACGCTGTTGTTAATGCTTCTGACCATTTCAACCGGTCCCTGAAAAAATAAAAAAGTGATTGTACTGGTCCTTGGGAGGAAAAAGCTTGGGGATCGCTGCTTTAGAGTAATACAGCGCCTTTATATGCAATATAAATGCTTTGATTGCATCACATAATTTATTCACTCCCCTCAGCCTGGAGTGGTAATCGTTTCCCTTTTGTAGCCACATCTGCCCCGCGGTAAGGTCTGTGCCATCGGCCGTAAGACACTGGTCAGAACTATTGGATTGGTGAACGAAAACGTTATCCACTGCTGCCTCCTTCCCATGTATTTCAAATAAACGATGCTTTCTACACACTTTTGCTCTCGGAAGAATTCTAAAATCACTGGTCGCGACTCGATTTGTGATCATTCGGGCAAACAAAGGAACTGGCGGTGATGGAACAGTTGGAGACGACACGTTTAAGTCCCCGTCTCCGGGTTTCTCGAGGGGTTTCGCGGTTGGAGTGCAGCGGATAAAGGCGGCAGTGATTCGGGGGTTGGCGGGCGGCCATCTTATTCCGGGCCCTTCCAGGACGCGGCGTCGCTCGGCATACAAAACGGGCTGTGTGTTTGGAGAGGGGCGGGGCGAACGGGCACAGGCCAACGGGACAGACTGGGGGAGAGGAAACTTTTATGGAACGTCTAAAGAATAGTCTGATGACGAAAAGGAAGCGGGTATTTGATCAGAGTGATATCGTGCTTTGAAATGAAAGTGGCATTAGAACTGCAACAAATAATAATAGAAATAGCAGGATAATTACTCATGGATAAAGGGCTGGATTGAACATTTTCCAGAACTTCAGCGCTACTGATTTGAGACCCCTATTTTTTTATTTCAAAATCAATAAAAAAATCTTAATGATGAACTGCCACTTTCGAATTTTTTTTGAATATCAGACCTCTGTCTACTATGCTTTTCTGAAATAGTTTGACTTTTCTAATGACACTGACAGAATTGGCTATTTTCACACAACTAAATGTTTTTATAGATAAATCATAAATGAAGAACAGCAACATAAGGAGGGTCTGTTGTTCATGCTGGGGAAAAAAGCCTGTATGTGGAACAATTGAAGGCAGATATTAGTGAGGATAACTGATCAAACTTCATAACGTTATCCGTGGTAGATCCATCAGGCCCCCTGCTGATCCCCCCTGCTGAGCCCCCCGCTGAGGCCCCCGCTGAGGCCCCCATGTAACCACTCCTCTAATCCGGCCCTGAATGGAAACAGCTACAGATGCAATTCTTCTCCTATTTCATGGTAATGTGATTAACCCTAACCTGAAAAAGAAGGGCAGAACCTCTTCCACAAAATTGTGAAAAATCATCCAGATGTTTAAACTCATCCGGGAATCATTTTCACATTTTTGGCGATTAAAGATGGGCAAAATTCACGTGGCTTTAGACTGGATCCTCCCAGAACTCGACAATGACGCCAATAAAGATGGACGGACCAGACTCTCTACTGTGACGTATTCAACCAATCAAACGTCGACATAAAGTAACTGAAATGGTGAGAACTGTTATTGTTATGAACAACACAAAAAAAGTTAATTAGAAAACGAGCCGAGATAAATCCTGTTAATTTGTCTGCCGTTTCCAGAGCTGCATAAAGCAAATCCAAAGTGACAGAACAGCTGCCAGTTGTTAGCTCATCTTCAGCCGTGTGGTGAAGCTGCTCTGAGGGCCGACTGTGAGAAAGCTCCTCATCATTCTGACTACATGTTCAGTAATGTGCTGTAATCCATCATCTCGTCATGGAAACAGAGAGACATTACCAATGCTTTTAGATTGTGCACTGCTGGAAATATGGACTTTTTCACAGCCAATATGAATATTTATGTTGCTGTTGGGGGACAAAAAACATTATTTACCCATGTAAAATATTTCATACTTTTTAAAAAAGTCTAACAGTTGAAGTAAAGGGTTCATTTAAAAATATTACAAATTTGACCTCTCTTTAGCATAATATAGTATAATTTGTTGTATTTTTATGATGATTGTATAAATAAACAGGGATTAAAGCTTCCTCTTTAATCCCTATTATTATAGTTCCATGATAACAAAAAAAAAGAAAAAAGATGCTGCACTGAGAAAATTATACTAAAAAATAAACTACTGGCCCATAATATCAGGTAATTTTTCAATATTTGATCAATGCCAATATACGAAAAAACAACAACAATATTAGCCCCGCTATATTCAATTTCTTTATTTTTTTTTCCTTCTCGAATGTGATGGATAATGTATATTAACGTAAATAACACACAATAGAAATAAAGAATGATGATGATACAAATTTAAGACTCTAATGATTGAATTAGCGTCCGCCAACCAAAGTGTCAGTGTCAGGAGTCTTGACCAAATACAAGACATCTCACCCAATGCAAACAGTATAATACTAATAATAATAATAAAAATAAAAGTAATATAAATGCAAAAATAATTAAAACAATTATAATACAAATAATAATATCAATAATAATAAAATAACAATATAACTAATACAAATAATAATAATAATATAAATACTACAAAATATAAATAATACAAATAATAATAATACTACAGATAATAATAATACATTATAATAATAACAGACAGAAAAGAAAAGGCATAAAATGTTGAAATGTGGTCCCTGCAGGAGTTATAGCAGTAGTTATGATTGAGGATAAGTGGAATTCAGCCTTTTTCTCACCACATGTGTCCCAGACTTTGTACAATACAGAATTACAGAATTGATTGTTTTTCTGAAAACACTAGTATTTTTGTTCTGTTTTGGCAGTTGTTGCCCGTTGTTTTGTCTCGCACAATACCGTTCGCAAAAGCCATTCTTTCCCAGAAACGAGCAGTGGGTGTTTAGCGTTTAGCTTCAGCGCGAGAACAAGCCAAAAACATTTGAAGGTGGCAGAATAGTTTTGTCTGCGCAGATTCATTTTAGTTATACAAAACGTACCTTCATGACTAGAAACACCAACGCAGATCTTATGAGTGGTAAACAAAGCCAAAAAAAGGCTTTTAACCATGTGGCATTGTTGTCCCCTCATCATAAACACACTTGGGAGTTACATTTGGCTCAGTTCACACTTGTTTCTATCCTCCCGTTTACGTGGTTGTCTTCTCTTGAGCCTCATTGCTTCATAGATCAGACACTAAACGTCTCCTGTGTAGTTTTAAAGTGTTGGCCACAAAACATGGATCTTTTAGCACAGAAGTCAAGTTGCCTAATGGAGTTGTGTATTTATTTCTTCTGTGTTTATATCCACTGCCTCGCTGGAAACGGACATGATGTTTTAAAAGTGTTTGAAAGAAGAAATGCTAACGCCAAAGTGACCAAAAGCCTGTTTGAAAGAGAAACAAAGGAAAACAGAAGAAGGGAATGAGAAATCTAATGAACCAAACTAAGATCTGCAGTCTAAAGTTGTGTCGACCGTGTATTTATATTTTCACAATAGTAGGAATGATTTAGCCCTACGTAATACAGCACGGGGCTAGTAATGGGTGCCTGGTTCTGCTTTAGACTTGATTTAGACCATTATTTAGTGACGGGTTAGTGTATTATAACAGTTTTAGTAGATTGTGTTGGTCTAGTGCTGGTGGAAGGCAAAATATTTGAGATGATATTGACTAACTTCATTAAAATCTCTTGAGACAAATGTATGAAATCGTAAAATCAGAGCGCTGCTTACAGATCTTACGTCTGGAGGATTAACCGTCCGCAGGGATTAGGATCATCACAAGTTGTTAAAAGGGTTGTAAACATATGTTAGACAGAAATAATAAAATCCATAATAAGAAAAAAAAAAAGTGCAGTAGAGAAACGGCAGTTAAAAGCGCTATCATCAAACACACCTGGACAGGACTCCGACGCCACTGCTATACAATACAATCAATATTTCTCTTCGTCGACGGATTCCACCTCGCTCCACGCCGACTCTTTTCTGCCGCGGCCATGTTCGCTCAAGAAAACGAAAGCAAACCAGTTCTCTCGCTCTCCTTTTCACAGCTGTAATAACACGAAGCGTTCCTAGACGAGACTACGGTTAAGATCTCTGAAGCACAATGGGCTTTACCGCAGCCGTGTTAGCGACGCACGGCTTAAAGCGTCCTCGGCCTATCTCGCATCCTCTGCTCATTTTGGATCCTCGGCTCCTTCGGCGCAGGACCGGGCTCCGGAGACGGCTCGTGTTGACAGCAGACGCTAAAAATACTTTGAGGTAATCCGGGAATTGTACGAGCCGTGATCATCGGTGGCCTTTTCTGACAGTACTCGGAGGACGTTCGCCGAAAGTACACCGTTTCCTGAGCAGTGGGTGTGTTTAAAGGTGCACTGTGCTTCTTTGTTGCTTTGACAAGACGTTTATTAATCTTATTATTAGCCAAATAGTTCATTAAGTATAATCCAGGCTTAGAAACAACATGATTTATACCCTGTGCCAGATTAACCCTTGATAAACCAGTTATTAATTGTTCTCCCGAAACAAGTCTCTGTTCATATTAAATCTAGCTAAGGAGTAATTAATCTTTTAGAGCTTTATTTCACTCCGAGGTAAACTCCACAGAGATTTACTGTTTTTTGGTATTTTTATTGCAATTTCGGTAGCTGTTGTTTCAGCACCTTTTTGTTTTGCTCTTCGGTCATGGCGGGCAAATTGAGAGGGTCCAAAATAGTATATATATCTTCTTTTGGTGAAACGTTTATTTGTAGAAGGATTCAAATGCTGATTGTATTTGGTGTTGTTTGGTTAAATTACATTGTTCTGCCTATCTCGTATTTTAAAAATGGTTCTCTCTGCCTGTTGTTTTCTAGGCTTCCAAGCTAATCATTTGTGAATGTTGACCTGCTTGAAATCTGTTTGGTGAAGAGCTTTTTTTTTTTTTTTTTTTACATTTCCTGTGCGGTCACGTCATTAACCTCACTTCTTATCTTTTTCATTTCCTGTAGCATTAGAAGATCCTCGGCATGTTTAGCTTCCGACAACTTTAGTTTGTTTCTTTTAGGTCTTTTTTGCTCGAGGCAACAGCCATTACTCTGCCCCTCAAAACTGCCTTAGCTGCATCTCAGAGAATGGGTGGAGAAACTTTACCATCGTCATTTTTCTCTCTATGTCCTTATCCCATACATTTTTACAAATTGTGGGCCATTGAGTAAACAAGAATAACATCTCTCTAGTTAGATTTTTGGTTTGTTTCAGATCTACAGTGATGTGAACAGGAGCATGATCACTTAAATCTATTGTTCCTATGTCCACCTCTGTCATTTTGGACCTATCTTTGTTGAAAATAAAAAAGTAGTCCATTCTAATATCAATCTTCGGACATTAGGATTCATCTCTCTACAGATATCGATCAAAACATCATTATGTATTAATTTACAAAATGTATTATTCATAGGTTTATCAGTACTTTTGAGATATCCATGTCGGCTGAACATGTAAGTTACAGTCGCCGCCTTAAGTATAATTATTCTAAGGTGTTAGAGAAAAAAGTACAGTATTTTTCCGGCAGTGAGTGAAAAACATTTGCAGAATAAATAAATAAAATAAGGTATAACGTTGAATGTGATCCAGGCGTATTTCCGTCGCTGGAACGGCTGCGCAGACCTCCAGCAGACCTTGGATTCCCGGCTAACAAATGGCAGTGTACTTTTTATAGGACACGGGCTTGTACTCTGAGAAAGAATTAGGTGCAAACAGCTTCTTTGTCTTCCCGCTCACGAGCCTTCGACCACAGCCACACACATTAATTACGTCGCCTTTGTTCTTTTTTTCCCTCCTGCTTTTCTCCTTGCGAGCGTTCGCCTTGTGCATCCCGGCCCCATTTCTCTTCATCGCCTCCTCAAACTTTATTGGATTGTAAAAGTCGGGGATGCTTTTCCTCGACTTTAAAGAACTGCGTCTTCATCTCCTTTCCTTTGGTTCCATTAGCGCGTCGATGTGGAGTGGCACAATTAGAATGGTGAGGTTTATTTCCGTCTGGTTCAATGTGGAGCACTTTCTTAAGTACACTAATGAGTGCATCGGCGGTGCCGCTGATTCTCGATGCGGGTTATGCCGAAGAACATTTTCACAGGTTTTTGAAGGAACATTTTCAGCTGCGCAAATACACACAGGTTGTATGTATTTGCGGAATATGAATCTTTTTAATTTCTAACCACGTACCCAATTTAATGATGGGGAAATGTGTCTTTTTGTAGGGCACGTTTCTTAAAGTATCCCATTCACTGATGTCTCACTATCACAGAATATCACAAACAAAATAGCAAAGACAACAAGATACCGGATATGTTTTTAACAATACAAACAATACTCTGGTTGGACCATGGACTTTATGTAACTGGACAGCAAAGCATGAAAAGTGTGAAGACAGAGACCTTCAAGAGAGCCAGGACTCATAATGTTTTCTGTCATGACCATATATTATAATATTTTACGACTAATTCTTCCCATACAAATACATTTAAAAAAAACTGTATATGTATGGAATGAAGACTCCGAGTGACACATGTAGGGTAAAAAATGTCCAACTTTTCCAAAATAAAAACTTGTAAATGACAATCCGCTGCTTGTTAAGGTGAAACGTCACTATGAAGAGGCGGGGCTTATCAGATCAGCCGTTTTGAACGTCGATGTATCCGTTTGTATTACTAAGCCATTTTAGATCAATATTGTGTTTTAAAATGAACTAAATGTGAAATGATGATCTACTTTTTTATAGTCCAACACTAATTAGCTGGTTAAAAAAGCGTACTACGTCTCCTTTAACACTGCACCTACACAGCTGCTGCTCGAGCCTCAGTCCGTCCCCCACACTCGACCCCCGGCCGGACCTCAGCGAGCCGGTTCCACTCGGCCGCACACGTCAGGCCCAGTCCACATCTGGATCCTCTGACCCTCGCAGCGCTGCACGTGCTCACGGACCAGCGCCAAAAAAAACCACACGAGCGGACGAGTGTTTTTACTCCCGACTGGTCACGGCATCGGATCAGATTCATGGGAGTTCAGAGTGTGTGTGTGTGTGTGTGTGTGTGTGTGCTTGTTCACTGCAAAATATACACAGGAGTTTAAATCCCTTGAAATCAGATTATCAAACTGGATTTCAGTCATTTGGACTAGTTTAGATATATTTTGTTCTGCAGGAGTACATTTGTAATATTTAGTATATACATGATGAAATATTGTATCAAGCTAAATTTTATGTCAAGGGTGTTTTTGTGGTTGTGTTAAAACTTTTTTTTCCCCTTTAGTTTAGGAGCTTAAAATAGCTCGAATACAATTTTTTATCTTCAACTAATCAACCAAAGATTTTTCAGAGATTTTTCAGTTTCAAAGTGCATTTCTCTCATTAAAAAAGGAAAAAAGGGGGAAAAAGTTGAATAAAATGTCTCATTTGAAGTGAAATAATACTTATTTTCAACCCATTTATTTATAAATCAAATAAAACTAAATGTAACTTTTTTTTGTTTTTCAAGAGTTGTTACACTTTTACAGTGAAGTAAAAAATACCTTGAAAGAAGTTGAAAAAAATCTAGAAAAAAAACCCTAAATAAATCTAAACTAACGTAATGAAAGAGCAATATTTTTATACTGAATTTGTGCTATTTCACGTCATAGAACTCCCTTTTTGCGGTGAAACAAACCCAGCTATTTTCCACACATTCATTCCTTAGTATTATTAGTTTTATTTTTTTTGCTATTATATTTGTTGTTTTATGTTGCACCTCATCACCGAAGAAAGTTCCCAGTTTGTGAATCTTGTTTTTATTCCCTGAGCATGGAAATATTATTTTTTTTTGATTCTGTGACAGGAGCAAAGTGTCCACGTTTGAGCCCAGAGCAGAGCCTCGGAGGGGGGCACAAACAGAAGGACAGTCCCCTGAAGCGCTGGAAGTGGACGGACAGATGAAAACAGTGAAGTAGAAAATACCTTGAAAGAAGTTGAAAAAGCAAAAAGCAAACTACCCGTATTTTCCAGACTATAAGTTGCACCTTTTTTCATAGTTTTGGCCGGGGTGCAACTTATATTTATATACTTATACTCTGGAGCGACTTATATGTGATATCATTTGTTATTTTCACACTTGCAACCGCATTTCATCCTCCAGTGCGACTTATATGTTTTTTTCTTCTCTATTATGCATTTTTTGGCCGGTGTGACTTGTACTCCGGTGCCACTTATAGTCCGGAAAATACGGTAGTCAAACCTAATGAAAGGCAATATTTTTATCCTGAATTCAAGCTATTTTAAGTCATAGAATTCCCTTTTTGCTGTGAAACAAGTCCCAAAATGTAGAGCAAGAAACTGAATCAGTCAAAAAACTAAATGTCCATCCTCAATTCCAATACTGGTGTCGTTTTTTTTTGCAGGGCGCGTGACGGAGGCGGGCGGAGGCGGGCGGAGGCCTCGCAGGGACGTGTGTCAATCAGTTTGGAGCAGCGCAAGCCCGAGGATGAAGGGAAGCACGGGCGGATAGAGACGAGGGTTCGGGGATAAAGGGATCAGCCGTTCCTGACAGCGCTTGTATGTTCTGGACTGAGGTTATGCCCATGACAGAAGGAGAAGGAGCCGGCATTTGTTTTTCCTTCGCTTTTCTCTTCTTAGCGACCTTGAGTTTTGCGAGATGATGCCGAGAACGGAAGACAGGAAATCCCACAATACGCGGTGATAAGGAAAATACAATGAACGTGTCAATTTAGACCATTTCTGCGCACGGTATTTTATTATAGACTCTTCTGTGAGTGAAGCGTCTTTAGGCACGGATTAATTATTTATCAAAGAGATGAATATGAATGCAACTTTAGCAGAAATGTATTTGCCGTGATCGATTGAAAACATTGCAAGTAGATTATTATATCAAACTTAACACTAAAATTACGACACGTTAAAGAGACGTATGATGGGTTTTATAATTTTTAAATCTTGACTACCATATTTTCTGGACTATAAGTCGCACCAGCCAAAAAATGCATACTAGAGAAGAAAAAAACATAAGGTATAACGTATAAGTTGCACTCGAGTATGAAATGCGGTTGCAAGTGTGAAAATAACAAATAATATCACATAGAACTCGCTCCGGAGTATAAGTATAAGTATATAAGTATACATTTAAGTATAAGTCGCACCCCGGCCAAAACTATGGAAAAAGGTGCAACTTATAGTCCGGAAAATACAGTATATTTGGTGTATTTGTACCTGTTGTACATATAAATTATAGTTTTACACCGATCGAGTTGGCATTTGTGGAGAAAACGGTGAAAAATCTGTAGAAAATCACACTAGGGACAGTCATTCCAATACTTTTTTTATTTTTTTTATTATATTTGTTGTTTCATGTTGCACCTTATTTCACCAAAGAAAGTTCCCAGTTTGTGAATCTTGTTTTGGGAATAAAACATTTTTTTGATTCTGTGACAGGAGCAAAGTGTCCACGTTTGAGCCCAGAGCGGAGCCTCGGAGGGGGGCACAAACAGACGGACAGTCCCCTGAAGCGCTGGAAGTGGACGGACAGATGAAGAGCAGTCCTCTCTCGAACCCTCCCATCAGCCCAAAAACATCTCTACCTCGCTCTCTTTCTCCTTCTCTACGTTTCCTGCACTGCCGACTCCTCTGCTGCCGCTCTCCCCCGCGGCTCACCCCTCTCGCCATCTCCCACGAGGGAGTTCTGCCTCACTTCGCCAAAATGTACCTGCATGGCTCCGTCTTGTGTGACTAAAGCGCGCTGGGCTTTTAGGGTCTGCGGCGCTGTCATGTCGAGTTTGGTAAAGTTGCAGAGAGAAAAACCCAAGAAATGTTGTGCCAAACTAAACGTTGACATATTTTCCCACGGGTGGCAAAAATATCGACATCTGAAATTGGTATTCTTTTATTGAGAACGTTAAATTGAGTAATGTGCTTTACAGAAGATAAATATATATAAATAACATATAATAGATAAATATTTGAGCAAATTTTAATTAAAAAGCGACAGAAGAGACAAAGCAAGAATGTAAGAGCCACATTCCGAAAAAGTGTCTAGACGTCCATGAAGGAAGGTGCGTGAGTTCCAAGTCAGTTCAAAATGGTGACATGGATTTTTAAAAGTGAGTATTAAATAGTAGTAAATCATGTGGTATTGGTTTCAGGATTGAGACTGCTAAAAAAAGAAAAAAATATATAGAAAAAAGCAGAAAATCTTCTCTTTCCCCCAATTAAAAGTGGGCCTGTTTCTGAACCCTGAGCAATCCAAACACACGGCTGAGCTCTTTGTGAAGCGGAGGCGCTGTACTTTTGGCCTTTGCTGTCTGATTTAAGTGGGAACAAGCGCTGCGCAGGAGAAACGTCAGCGAGTCCAAATCAAAATCCCGCCCGGATTCCTTTGTAAATATAAAGAGGAGCAAAGCTGCTTTTGGAGGGATCCAATTACAGACGGTAAACCAAGCATTTGTGGAGTCTTGACGAGTCCCTTTTCAACTAAGAAGCCAATAATGACATAAAATAAGATCTAAAGAGTAAAGTTAAAAAGTCCAAATGGAACGCCTATAAATGGAATAGGGAGTTTTAGGTTTATCTCCTTTATTTGTGGGTGGGTTTGGAGAACAAACTGATCCGGATTCATCCGAGAAGAGTTGATACGACTGAAAATATGCAGCGTTTCCTGTATGTTTCATATTCCCGGGAGCTTGCTAGTTCCATTTAATCAGATGGTGTTACGAAAAGGAACAAACAAAGGGCATTTCACAGGTTAAAATATGTAGGAAAAATGTAGCATTCTAGTCCAGTCATCCTTCAGAACGTACCCTTTTTACAAAACCCACTGAACCGCACACTTAAAAACCTTTGAGGCGTTTTCTACTGCGTTATCAACTTCAAGATTTCACATGAAACTTTAAAACGAGTTATGTTCTTTGAGTGAAAGTTTAAAGACTTTTTCATGTCTACACAGTCTTTTTTTTGTTTGAGGAACCCGTACAGTGCAGTTTTCTTCTTCCCCCTCGTGTGTCCAAAAAAATCCTCTCCGATTACATCAAACCCAATTTCCTCACTTAGCAGTAATTGTTTTAGGGGCCCTCATAATTCTGGTGTTAAGATACAGTCTATAAGATTCATGCCGGGGCTTGGTACAACTGAGGTGAATATAATGCAATTTGTGCCTCTGCCAGCATTGAAAAATCATATTAAAAACCCTATAGTATGGTATCTTTCCCGAAACAATATCCACATTTTGAGACAATCCCCACGCCTGGCTGTGAATAATGCATTTACGGCATATGAAAGCAGGACCAATTAAAAGTTTCCTTAGTCTTGTGCCGCTTGTTGTGGCGTAATGCGTTTTCGCTCGTGTCGCCGCGTGGACGTGGGCATTTGTGCTGAACACCGACGGCAAATTTGATTTAATTTCCCCCTACATGCGTCGCAGTCATCTGGCAAAGCGCGTCATTACACCGGGACGCCTTCTTAATGCAGTCTATTCTGCTTTACTGCGCTCGTGTTTGAGAAGGGAAACAGGGAAACACTTTTTTTTTTCAGTTGTGGAAACTAACGGCGTTTCCATGGAACTGTGAGACTTCATAACGAGTGTACAGAAAGCTACGTTTGCATACGGAAAGGGCAATGTCAGAAACATTTACAAATGACAATGTTGAAGCTTTAAGAAGCGTTGAAAAGAAGAAAAAAACGAAAATTTTGGGACAGCACTAGAAAAACAATTATTGAAAAATGCTTATGTTACCAATTAATTTACGTGTACAAAAATGTAAACAATAACATAGTTTATTAATAGTTATTCATTTTTTCCAGTAATAATTAAGTTTAATACGACTGAAGATACATAAAGTGTTAGTGTTAAATGTGCACAAAATGTAACTTTTTTGGTAAATGGTTCAATCTATTAGCCAGCTTGTCTGCATGGAGATAAGAGTTTAATGCCACACTGCGGAACATTCTCTGCAAAGCACTGCAAACATCTCCATCAAAAAGTATACTGCACCTTTAAGCTTCTTTGGGCCCCTTTCCGTGTTTCTTTAATATCGTCACATAATAAGATATTTTCCTCGACCCACCTTTTTCTGAATTTGTACTTCACTAGTATTAAACTGACTTCAGGAGACAGGTATAACCGGTGATACTTAAGTCATTACAGAGGGGCCGTGTGCTAAGAGGCTAACGACGAGCTACAATAGAAAAGGCCCTGATAACACTGAACGTGCTGTCCATGTTTCACGTTTCTTTTCTCTTTCCTCCTTCCATCTTTCCAGTTTGAGAAGGTAAAAGCCCGAGAGCAGATTGCCTCCTCAAAAGTCCCCCAAAAAAGAAAAAAAAAATAGACGTATGATACGTTTAATGCCAGACTTTGCAATATGTAAGGCGTATGTAACCTTTCCATGGAGAGAAAGGAGCCGTGAACTATTGTATTTTATTGTGCCAAATTTAAATTAACGTTGCAAACTGCACTTTTAACAGTCCTTTAACACACCGACCACGCATAAGGCTTGGTTTGGAGGGTCTTGAATGGTCAAAAGTCCTCAAGATGGCGTCCATAACAGGAAGAAACATTGACACAATTCATATAAAAGCAATTCAATGTAAACAATTTAGCTATTTAGCCAATTTAGATTAGCATTTTGAATTAGAGGCGAGCGATAGTGACAAAAACGTATATTTCAACATTTAGGCAAGGCAAGGCAAGGCAAGTTTATTTGTAGAGCACATTTCATACACAAGGCAATTCAAAGTGCTTCACACAGCAGGAAAAATGCATTCAAATCACAAAGAAATTACAGAAATACAATAAAATTAACTAAATTAAAAATTATCAATCCAACTGATTTTCTAAACTAATAAAGTCACAAACAAAAGAGAAGAGTGCAAAGAAAAAAATCCTTTCAGTCATATGCGCAGCTAAACAAAACTGTTTTTAGCTTAGATTTGAACATTGTCAGAGTAGAAGCCTGTCTCACATCTTCAGGAAGACTGTTCCAGATTTTAACTGCATAAAACTGAAACGCAGATTCCCCATGTTTTGTCCTGACTCTGGCACCAGCAGGAGGCCGGTCCCTGAGGTCCTCAGAGTCCGAGATGGTTCATATGGCACTAACATATCCAAGATGTACTTTGGTGCTAGGCCATGGAGAGACTTGTACACAAGCAGAGCTGCTTTAAAGTCTATTCTCTGAGCCACAGGAGCCAGTGCAGAGACCTGAGAACAGGACTAATGTGATCGTACTTCCTGGTTCTAGTCAGGACCCGAGCAGCAGCGTTCTGGATGTACTGCAGCTGTTTTACAGCTCGTTTGGAGAGACCAGTGAGCAGGCCGTTACAGTAGTCTAATCTACTGGAGACAAACGCGTGGATAAGTCTCTCTAAATCTGGTTTTGACACTATATTTTTGATTTTGGCAATGTTTTTTAGATGGTAAAAAGCTGCTGATGTTATTGATTTGACGTGGCTATTAAAGTTCAAGTCTGAGTCCATTATTACCCCCAGATTTCTAATTTGGTTTGTAGGTTTTAGAGCGAGACTCTGGAGGTGACCGCTAACACTTTCTCTTTGTTTCTGTGGGCCAAAAACGATTATTTCAGTCTTGTCTGAGTTCAGCTGGAGAAAGTTGTTTTGCATCCACAAACTGATCTGTTGGATGCAGTGACAGAGTGAATCTACTGGTCCATAGTCACCTGCCGATAGTGAAACATAGATCTGAGTGTCGTCTGCATAATTGTGATAGGACACATTTTCACTGCGTATCAACTGACCCAACGGCAGCATGTAGAGGTTGAACAGAAGGGGACCCAGGACTGACCCTTGGGGCACTCCACAGGTCAGGGTCATGTGGTCTGAGACACAGCTACCAATTTCAACAAAGTACTTCCTGTCTTCCAGATAGGACCTTAACCAGTTTAGGGCAGTGCCAGTGATGCCCACCCAGTCCTCTAGTCTCTGTAAGAGGATCCCATGATCGACAGTGTCAAAAGCAGCACTCAGATCTAACAGAATTAAGACTGAGGCTTTGCCCGTGTCAGTGTTCAGGCGGATGTCATTTGTCACCTTGACAAGAGCAGTCTCAGTGCTGTGATGAGGTCTAAAACCTGACTGAAAAACATCAAATGAGTTGTTTATTAAGAGGAAATCTGTGAGCTGTTGGTAAACAACCTTTTCAAGGACTTTGCCCCAAAATGGCAGATTAGAGATGGGCCGGTAATGACTCAGTACTGCGGCATCAAGACTGCTCTTCTTTAGGAGAGGCTTTATGACCGCAGTTTTCAAAGACATTGGGAATGTTCCAGATTGAAGCGACATGTTAACTAAGTGAGTGAATGGTGCTAACAAACTGTTCAGCACAGACTTTAGAAATTTGGTGGGTAACACATCAAGGCAGCATGTAGATGAACTCAGACTGGTGATGATCTCATGGACAGTTTTGTCAGTTACTGGTGCAAAGTGAGTTAGCTCTAAGTGTCTTGGTGGTTTTAGGGTAATTTTTTGCATTGTGGGATTTATAGCATTTTTAATGCCCTGAACTTTGTCATTAAAGAATAATGCAAACTCATTACACTTGGATGTGGAAATGAGTTCTAACGGCAGCTGAGCTGGAGGGTTTGTTAATCTGTTTACTGTGGCAAACAGGACACGCGAGTTGTTACTGCAGCTTCCAATTATTTCAGTAAAATATCTTTCCCTAGTTCAACATAAGATTAGGTTGTACATGTTCAGCTTTTCTTTGTAAATCTCTTTTTGAACCTGGAGCTTTGACTTGCGCCATTTCCGTTCGGCCCTGCGGCACTCCCTTTTCTGTGCCCTGACCGAATCATCATTTCTCCACGGCGCCTTCTGCTTATTTTTAACCATTTTAGCCTTTATAGGGGCGATGGTGTCCAGAACATTCAAAACACTAGATGTAACAGAGTTCAACAAATCATTTACATTAGAACATGAGACATTTTCAAAGTTTATCATTTCCATAAACAGTGCACCTGTGCCATCACTTATGTGTCTCCTCTGAACAACTGCAGGACCAACCGGAGGTTTGGGAGAAACAGACAGGTCAAAGAAGACACAGAAATGATCAGACAGAGCAACATCGATCACATTAACATTTGAAATATTTACCCCCTTTGTAATTATGAGATCTAGAGTGTGTCCTTTGCTGTGGGTGGGGCCTCTCACATGCTGAGTAAGACTGAAGGTTTCAAGGACAGCATTAAGCTCTTTAGCGTTTCTGTCACAAATATTATCAACATGCACATTGAAATCACCTGTAATGACCAAACCATCAAAGTCTGTGCATATGACTGAGAGCATCTCAGTAAAATCATCAATAAAACTTTGGCAGTGCTGGGGAGGCTTGTATAAAACAATGAAGAGAATGGATGGAGACCGTTTTAGCTCCATTTTAAAGGATACATACTCAAATGATGAAAACACCCCAAAAGACTTATTTCATCTCTAAAGACAGCACAGACTCCACCCCCTTTTTTGTTTGCATTATATTCAGATGATGTTTTGGCAATGCATCAAGAATGAGTAAAATGTGCCGGTAAATGTCTTAGATGAGGTTCAATAGTGTAGAAATATTACTTTACACCCTTGTTTGGGAGAATTTTCTTAAAATTGTTGGCATTTTTAACAGTTATTTTACTCAATATTCAACATTTTCACATCTCCAGAACAACGGTTGAGACATTAACCTTTTTCCTCATTAAGAACTTGGAAGAATACTCGACTTTGACTGATTTGCCTTGTGTAAGCTACAGAAACTGCACCATTCTCCTGAACTTGTTTCTAAAAGACATTGCGACTGTTTCATATGTGCACGGAGTGATTTACGAGCTCCTCTGTGACACCGTACGAGCGTCCCGAGCCGTCTGAATCCCTCGAACGGGAGGAAACGACCTTTAAAAGTTCACTGTAAACAACGAGCGCAAATAAAACTGCGGAGTCAGCCGGCGCAGTGATGCTTGTCTAATCTGGCTCGCCGCACATACACTTTGAGAGAGAGTCACTGTACAATTAGGGGCATTATTGATCCTCTCCTCGCTCGGTCTCGCCGATAAGCTGCAACTGGAGCCACCGGTGCCTTAGGACGGACGGTCGGAGACATGGCGGCTGTTCCGTGCCCGCTCGACCGCCGATCATTACGCAAACGAGCACTGGTCGCACGGTCAAGGTGGGCAAAGTGTCTTACCCAAGGACACAGTGGGAAACGATCTGCCAAATCGCTTGAGGACAGTAATAATATTGTGAAAACTACTGCGATGATTTATACGTCAGTTGCCTTTACGAGTACTTCTAGGGAGTTGAAGTCCGCAGAGGTTCGAGGACTAAATTTCCCATTCATTTTTGCCATACATTCTGGCGTTTAAAGTCACGACGGAGGCTGTCCATAGCGCTGCTTATATTTGAGGTTTATGGACTTAAAAAGATAAATTGCAATTGAAAGATTTTTGCCTGTGACACAACTATCTTCTAAAACGGAGTGATTTCTGAGGCTCAGACGTGACGACCTCGTAAACAAGAATAATGAAACGTGTAAAGCATGCATTAAACAAAATGCAACTACAGGTTTATCTTTAATGGGGGAACAACAACAATATAAGATTTTCCTTATTTGAATTCTGAACATTTATTATTTTGGTTTATTTTATCATTTTTATTTCAATATTTTTCTTTGGAATAGTACAATTTGCACACTACCATATTTTCTGGACTATAAGTCGCACCGGAGTATAAGTCGCACCAGCCAAAAAATGCATAATAGAGAAGATAAAAACATATATAAGTGGCACTGGAGTATAAACTGTGGTTGCACGTGTGAAAATAACAATAATATCACATATAAGTCGCTCCGGAGTATAAGTATATAAGTAGTTGAATACTTCTACATGAGCGATGTCTATATTTTTGGCTACTCCCACTTCTTTTTGTCAATACTCGCACTTCATAAATTTACCGTGAGGCAAAGTACCGTATAATATAAGTCGACTTGTTTCGTAGCAGCAGTTTCCTCCGTGGCGCAGAACCCGAAGGTCGACCTGGGTTCTCCTTTTCATCTAATCTGGGTTTATGTCGGTTGCATTTACCAGCCCCCCACAGACGCGTTTGCCTCCGATTCCAACCGATAGCCTCCTGAAATATCAAAAACTCATACTCCCAATTCTCCGCTGAATAAAACGCATCAGCTTTTCCGCTCGTTTCCTAACGCTCTCCTCTCTTTCACCTGGGTCTTGATTTGAAGCGGCGGCGAACGGCGAGCCCTGGAAATACAGTCGGAGGAGAGGATTCGCTGAAGGGCAGTCTTCACACACGGCGATTAAGACATCTCTGGCAACCCGCGCCTCGCCTCCTGCTTTTCCACTTTCGAGAGGTGAAACGGCCCAATATCACGCCGCGTTGCTCCGGAAAAAGACAAACTGGGTTGAATAATTACACAGGCGAGGCGATAATCAGCCAAAAAAAAAGGACGGAGAAGCAAATGCAATTGCTTTCCAAGTCGCCCACATTTTAAGGTCACAGTCGCCGTCCGTTCTGCTTTATGAGGGAGGAAAGAGCCAATTGGAAACGGCCAAACATAACTCCAGGTTTTTGGAAAATCATAAAAGACGGACTTTTGATTTGGCTTTAATCACGCCAACGCGCTTCAACGCGTGGTCTTCATCAGGGCAACTCCGGGTATGTTTTTGATGAGGAAAATGCATTTTGATTGCATTCTAAAAGGCGAAAGGGCTGAACAAAAACTCAAAAGAATTATAGAATCACTTAAGACACCAACTTGGAAATCATTTCAAGTGCAACTGAAACATAAACCGTGGCTAATTATTCGGGATCCAGCCTTTTCAGTTCTGATACTTGGGCTTTTTGAGGATCTGCAGATTTGGATATCCACTAATACAAGGTACCTTTCCTTAAAACAAGCCCGCTTAAACATGTTTACAAGTGTTGCCAACATCATAATATGCCATTATAATATATTTTGCACACCCATTACAGTAACTTTACAACACAAAAACATTGCACTATAAACGCATTAAAATGAGGTTTCACATGGCAATATTTAAAATGTGTTTGTGTTCTATAAACGGTTGATTGATAGCCGTTTCATTCCTACTATTAATCATTTCCCCAATTGTTCAATACATTTAATTATCCTTAAATCTATTTTCTGAGGCAGACGATAACAGACCAAAATGAAGACCACACACAAATACATATCATACACAAATTTGAACTAGGCCCCTTGCATTATATTGAATTAACTCTAAAGTTTAGTTAACAAAAAGGCAGGATTACAATTCCAGGTACAAGCAACAACACATTTCACCTTAACAATTGTAACCTGTAGTCCCATGTTCCACTACAGTCTGACTTCTTCTAGAACCAACTTTATTACTCATATTCACATAAAAACTCGCATCTGGTGTAGACTGGACTGACTTGATGACTTTTAACTAGCCCCATCTCAATCGAAAACAGAGAGAACTAGAATCCATAAACATTAGAAATGTCCCAGGGGAAAATCCACTAAGATTTATTCATGAGAAACAAGGTCATGAGCCAGCTATATCAATCCAACCACAGCACATATTCTGCAGACAAGAGTCACTCAGTCTGAACCCAACTCTCATTTACACTAAAACCTATAAAATATGTTCAATTAAAGCACATACAACTGATACTGATGTCTTGACTTCAAGATCTGTAACATGGCCAACAAATCAAAGTCAAGTTTGATTTTAAGTTTTCCTGGCCGAGAAGGAGGGTCTAAGTAACACGTATCCATGTATTTGTAGCGTCTAGATTAGACTGTAACTCCCTGCTTGCAGCGTGTCCTAAAAGCTCCATAAAAAAACTTTCAACTGGTTCAAAATGCAGCAGCAAGATTACGAACAGGAACTAAAAGCACACAGAGCACAATAAGCCAGTGCTGGAGTCTCTTCACTGGCTCCTGTCGAGTTTAGAATCAAATTTAAAATCCTCCTCCTGACCTACAAAGCCATAAATGACATGGCCCCATCCTACCTCAAAGATGATATAGAACCATATCATCCAAACAGAGCTCTTCGCTCTCAGAATGCCGGCCTTCTGGTGGTCCCAAGAGTCTCTAAAAGCAGAGTAGGAGGTAGTGCGTTTAGCTCCCAAGCTCCTGTGTTATGGAATCAGCTCCTGTCCATGTTAAAGAGGCCGACACAGTCTCTTCATTTAAGACCAGGCTTAAAATGTTCCTCTTTGAAATAGTTTATGTTCAGGTCAGTTAGGAACAGAAATATAAACCTACAGTTTCCCAGCTATGCTGCCCTAGGAGCAACTATGCTGGGGGAAGTATGGCAGCTTGAGCACTATCCTCTGCTGCTGAATACTTATTCTATCAAACAATATTTAATATTTAATTTCACTTGCAATCTGTTCATTGCCTTTTCTTCTTCTTCTTCTTCCACTTCTCCCTGGGGAGTGGGACAGGCACATCGATGACCTGTGGACCCAGCTGCTCCTCGAGTCCCTGGAGAAATGGTCTCTACTACAGAAGACTGGTTCTTCATCTGCCTCGAAGAACTGGTTCTCCTCCTGTCGCCCTTCGAGGTAACTGCTGTTGTGATATCGAGCATTACAAAAAAATGTTTTAATGAATTTAGTTTATAAATTGAGTTTAGTCATTTTAGACCTTTGCTCTTCCATTTCCATTTGAACTTGACACATTTGAGGATGAACTGGAAATGACAGAGAAGAGCAGCTTTTGTGCTGAATACAGAGACATGTTTCAACATCAAACCAACAGTATGTAGAAAGAAGTTATGCACCGAACATTATTTTAATCCCAAAAAAAAGGCCCCTCAACATTGTGACTGGCAGAACTATGATCAGCACAACATTGATTAAATGCACTGCAAAAACAATAGTGTGAGCAGCGCTGCGTGGGCACATGTATAATGTATAATCACAACACTAGACAGAAGCTCTTTGGAGATCGGTGACTGTACTTTTCAACTTGCAGATGCTTCAGTGGTTTTCTGCAGGTTCAAATCTTGTACGACAGGCAGAAGAAAACCAAGTCAGTTTTATAAAAGTCAAAACACCTTCATTCCATATTGGCTTATTGAATATTAAAACTTACACATCAGCGCATTTTAGCCCACTCTGCCTTTATTGGGGCACACGGACAAATCAAGGTGTTTATAACATTTGATGCTAGTATTAGGTGAATATTCTAATGTATATTCAGAAATCAGAAAAAAGGTTTATTGCCATTGTCAGAGAATAAAAACGAGATTCCCAAAACTAGGATATTTCTTCAGTGCTAAGGTGCAACCTGAAATAACAAATATAACTGTGAAATGTTAAAATAATAATTAGGCATGAGTCACCTCTCCAGGTGGGTGGGGAGTCCATGCCCCAAGTGGAGGAGTTCAAGTATCTCGGGGTCTTGTTCACGGCGGATCGCTGCATTGGACTGTTGTGGTAAAGAAGGAGCTGCGTTGAAAGGCAAAGCTCTCGATTTACCGGTCGGTCTACGTTCCTACCCTCACCTATGGTCATGAGCTTTGGGTAATGACCGAAAGGACAAGATCGCAGATACAAGCGGTCGAAATGAGTTTCCTCCGGGGGGAGCTCGGAGTAGAGCCGCTGCTCCTCCACGTCGAGAAGAGCCAGCTGAGGTGGCTCGGGCATCTGTTCCGGAGCCTCCTGGGCGCCTCCCTGGGGAGGTGTGTCGGGCTTGTCCTACCGGGAAGAGGCCCCGGGGAAGACCCAGGACACGCTGGATGGACTATGTCTCTCGGCTGACCTGGGAACGCCTCAGGATTCCCCCGGAGGAGTTGGAGGAAGTGTCTGGGGAGAAGGGAGTCTGGGAGTCCCTGCTTAGACTTCTGCCCCCGCGACCCGGCCCCGGATAAGCGGAATAAAATGGATGGATGGATTGATGGAGTCAAAAAAACTGAAGAAGATAAAAATAAACTTAAAAATACTTTGACTGATGCCACAGGTACACATTTGGGGCACACCTCTTACCTGGGCTTGCCCTTTGGCTGCTGCGTTTTAATATTTAAGAAGCCAATAAAGAAATAAGGTATTTTAACTGTTCTATAACGGACGGCATGCCTAGTTTTTGTTGTGAGGTTTTACGAGTTTTCTCCCCACAAACAACAGCACTAGCATCTTCCTGTTGATTAAATGTGCATCTCTGCTCCGATTGCTTGTAGGGGGTGATATAGGACACTTCAACTCACCCGCAAAGGCGCAACGATCCCAAAGCCATGCGAGTGTTCGACCAATTCATCTGGTTTTCTGCAACCGTTCACGTCATTTAATTCTATTAAATGTCAGGTACAAACGCCATACTATGACAAAACGCCTAAATTAGCACAGACATGTCGCCCACCTCCACACAAACACACCGCTGCTAATCTCCTCCGCTTTGGTACAAGGCGAGACCGGCGTTTTCCGTTTTCTGGAGGTGTGATTGAGGAGAAGGATGTCCCGCCTCCACCTCCGGGCTTATCGCGGCGGACGGAACGGCCCACCTCTTTTGTGTCAGAGCGGCGAGCTGAGCCATTGTGCTCTAAAACACAGCTTGCTAAAGACCACCGGGATTACAAGTGTGGTCTGGGTAATAATAGCGCATTAGTCTTCAATAGCGCTGTTCTGGACACTCAAAGCTCTCATCCGTCACACAACAGACATAACAACACACAAAAAAGAGAAATAAAGCAAAGGAATAGGAATTTGATGGTTTCAGACAGGGGATTTGAACTTGTTTTGCGTGAAAGAAATCTCCAAACTACTGATGCAAAAATATTGAATTATTTGTTTGGAATTGGCTCCAGAAACTCGTCATATTAACCTTATGGCTTTAAGTCCTTTCAACTGACAACAACCACATATTTGTGTTTGACCAATGACACTACTTTAAGACACTATTGAGAGAAAATCTCAAGTCGCATTTTGGGGGGGGAATTCATTTGATAAAATCCAAGACCAAGAACAGACATTTCATCTTGAAATGCAATTTAAAATAATAACAAATTAGAGAACATGGTGAATAGGTGTACGTATGCTAACGCTAACACCTTCAGCAACATGAGGCACAGACAGAACTGTGGTAAGTGTCTGGTATGTTAACGTAACATATGAACAGTTATTCAGATAACTATAGCATAAAGAACATGCTAACAAGTTTACCAAAGCATCAGTATTATTATTTTGTTCTCTAAATCACACAACAACAGTATGAAGTATAGGATTTCAACCATTAACATTCAATTCAGGTTGCGGGACGACAGCTCTGGGAGAATGAACCAGGGACAATGGTTCCTAGCTCCCGTCAGCACTTTGTCAGTACGGTTGTCACGTCTCCCCAGGTGGATCAGGGCTAAACGGTGCATGATGTCTGATAGTCCAAATTAGCTGCGCAAGTAAACATATATTTTCCCCTTCGCTGCGCTCGCACCGCACTCAGTGCAAGCGAAACATTTCCAGAGTTATTTACAAAATTCCAACCACTCGCCCTGCAGCCGTGATCTCATTTGAAGGTCTTTGCACAAGGACAATCTTGTAAACACCGTATAATGTCCAACTTTTATGACAGAATAAGAAAAAAAGATGACCAGCGAGTAATCATGAGACACTACACTAACCTTTCTGTGATGTTATTGGTTTCCTTGAAGATTCCATAGTATTCCCTCATCAAAAACATACCTGAAGCCTTTTTTCCCGTCCCGTTTACAAGGTTGCCTTCTTTGAGTGCTCACAAATGCTCCGTTTGAATTGTCCTTAGCTTGTCGCATCACAGGCAGACATCTCGACGACTCCTGTGCAGTTTTTCAGTCCACAAACCATCATCAGACTCTGCACAGCTCTGTTAGCATATCGTTCACGTTTCATGCATGTATTTTTCATTGTTCGTTCCATTGCTGACAGCAGAGGGCGCTGCGACTCGGAAACACCTCACTGGAAATGGAGTAGTTTGTGAAATGCGTTTTTAAAAATGTAGACACAGTTATATTCTGTGTTAGAAAATGTGAAACTCCAATCCAGACGTGACCAAAATGAAAGTCACAAGAATGCATAATATGTCCGCTTGAAGGTACCTAAAGGAGTGTGAGCACCTTAGATGTGATGTAGCTCGTAAGGGGGCCTTGTAAGGGATGTGCGCTTCCTCTGAGCTGTGCGCTTCCTCTGAGCCGTGCGCTTCCTCTGAGCCGTGCGCTTCCTCTGAGCCGTGCACTTCCTCTTGCTCTGAGCCGTGCGCTTCCTCTGAGCCGTGCACTTCCTCTGAGCTGTGCGCTTCCTCTTCCTCTGAGCTGTGTGCTTTGTTTGAGCTGTGTGCTTCCTCTGAGCTGTGAGACACTTTAACACAGTGAGTACAGAAGAAGGCAGAGCGGAGAGGCCCCCTGCGCCTCACTCATTACAGCTCATTTGTCTGGATGTTATTCCACTTGGCTGGCTCAGTTAACAGTTTGCCCTGGTGCTCGGTACAGACTATTCTCTGTGTGTCTGTGTGTGTGTGTGTGTGTGTGCGTGTAAATGTGTGGCGCAGTGACACATCTACGGCCAAAAAATACCAGGAAATGCATGAGTTTAGTCCCTGAATTATTCTATTTTTAAGAAATTTGTTTAGTTTTCTCCAGTAGAAGTTTATCTTTTAATTTATTTCATTTTTTTTATCCATAACTTTTTTTTACATGCATATTTATTTGCTATCTTATATTTGTTATTTCATGCTGCACCTCATCACAGAGAAAGTTTCTAGTTTGTGAATCTTGTTTTTATTCACCGGCAATAAACATGTTTCTGATTCCGTCAATGTAAAAACGACAAATAATTGGGAATAAGTAAAGACATCAGAAACGGTGTGCTTCATTATTATTAGGGGGGAGGAAAAAAAGGAGTTCAATGGACAAAATTTCATCAGAACTAATTAGAATTTTGCAATTTATCATACTCAAGATCGCATGTCTTTTGTTTTTTTTTTAATCTTTCATCCTATCATTTCTAGACAGCAGTGTGTTAATCTTGCATTCATTATTTCTGCTATTTTTTGGCTTTTTAATTTAATTACAGGTTTTGACAAAACCTGTAATTTAAGGTCTAAATCAGCCACTCCTCCTAACAAATGTACATGCTGAACTCTAATTGACCAATTCTCAAGTAACAGATGTGAATACCAAATATTTACATCACTTTTACTGTTCAGCGACGGAGACCGCGAGCGCAAGACATTTACATAGACAAATTAGCATCACAACGAGATGCTACAGTTACTGAAGAGTCGCTGTTGCATAAAGATCGCCAGCAATTAGCAGCGCCCAGGAAACGGGCCAAGCGCACAGCGAGCGGAACATCTTATAATGCAAATGACATTACAAGCGTCATTTGAAGACGGCGTTTAAGATGATTCAACGAGGTATTGATTATTTATGTCATTCCTAAAAAAGCTTGGTGTCTGGATCAAGGACAAATACATGAGTTTATGCAGGATGCGGGCCTCTGCAAACACAAAAAACGATGCCAAATTGCGCAAATGTGGTCTTTTTGAGCTTTTAGCGAGGATTTCAGATAAGTTTGGTCTGGTCAAGTTTTTATTTTGATGAATATGTGAAATGTATACTGTATTTTTCTCATTTAAACCCAGCATAAGTTTCATTTATTGTGTTTTTTTTAGGAGCGTTTCACCCTATTTTCTTGTAAATATGTAGACGTCTCGCCAGGAAACTTTTATTTAGCACTATAACCTGGTGCTTTCCCGCAACATTTTTATCGGGCGGCAGTAGCTCGGTAGGTAGAGTGTTCGGCATTGGTAAAGTTGTTGTGTCCTGACCTGGAAGGCAGTAGAAAATCTCCGAATTCATGACTCTTTGCTATTGTGCACTGTTCCTGTTAAACTCGGTGTCCTCTGCTGGTGGAAATAGATTATAAGCACTTTTTGTTTAGCACTCTGTTACGTCATCTTTCATTTTCTTTCATTCACATCTTTTTGAAATTGAACTTTCTGAGAGGAGAAATAAAAAACAGATGAGCAGAAGTAGTTAGTTGACGTTAAGGTGTATTTTTTGGACTACAGATTGAACTTAATTTTGCTTCTAAAATTGCCATGATTATGTTTTGTGATCATGGATATAGATGAACCTCTTAATCGTGACGTCTCCAGTGTAACAGTCTCTTACTAAAAGGTTTGGTTCCTCTTTGCACTGTGATTAAGTCCACAAGAGACAAACAACAACAACAACTTTGTAAAACACTTGGGTTTTCTGCAGCCCTTCGTCTAATATTTGGGGTCTGTCCTTTGCAATGTTCAGATATGGTACAGATTATAACGTTTTGTCCCGCCAATTACATCAACTTCAAATTCTATACCAAATGCTATGTCCAGATAGTGACTTAAGTAATATTTTCCCCAGTGTTTTACTCTCGACTTTGGCAGGAAAAGTTTCAAAGGTTGAGTTTTTTAAACATCCAAAAGTCATTCTCAATCTGAGGAGAAGCAACATTTATATTAATCCTGCCCGGAGGGAGGTGTTAATATAACTGAAACTAACACTGCTTTGTTTAACGGTCTGCCAGTTACACCTACAGCACGGCCGGGGGCAAAATGTGTATGTTATTCCTTACAAATATCAGTAGTTATTTTATTATAGTAACTCAATTAATTGCACTAGTGTCGGGGATATTGTGTGCGACCCAAAATGTAGTTACAGTAGTGGCGTGTTGTGCACCTCCGACCCAGAGGCCTCGACCCTCGGGGAAGATTAAGTTGAATAGCCCTGACCTACAGCGTGGGTCGTTAGGGCCTATTGTGGTCTGTGCTGGGGCAGTCAAGTACCTCATTAGCATTTGACTGGTTAGGTCTGTGCCGAGGTGACAAAAGAGGGCCGTACCCTCCTGGGAGTTTGCACCTCATACCTCCATATTCGGGGTTTCTTTCTTAACTAAAAGTGTCTCCTTCACTCCTCTTTCAAACCACACTTTCTCTTTGCTTAACACGTTAACATCCCGGCCCTCAGAAGTGCGATACGCCACTTTCAGATGAAGCTGGACAGCGCATTGCAAACCAGAGTTTGAATGTCTTCTGTGATGATAAAACCGTTTGTGTTTTCGTTGCGGTTTTCATTCATCGGAGCACTGAATGGAATACACCACATGGAATACCGTTTTTGTGCAGGCATTTTGTCGTTGGGACGAACCGGTTTGTGTTTTAATGTATCGACCGGTTTAGCGTAAACAGGAATAATCTAAAAAAAAAAAAAAAACAGTCATGACTCCTCCACGCAGACAGGACTTGTAAACGGAAGCTTTTCAAACCATTACCCTCAGATTGAGATTGACATTCGGATGAAGAAAAAAAAAAACTTAAGACGTTTCCTACCACGAACCACGCCTGGACAAATGAGGGATTACATTGACGTACCGGTGCTGGATTTATTTCCTGTACCACTGATCTGTTCTAATTACGTAACTTTATTTTGAAAAAGCAGCATTCTTACTCGAGTACTTTGGCTACACCTCTGATTACGGCAAAGTGCATGGGCTCAGCTTTTCCAAACCCTTACATTACCTACTCAAAAACACTCAGAGCCACTTTCTAACTCTGCTACTTCGGTCAATCTCTATTATTTTTCTTCCCGCACACTGCCAGGCCCTGTCAAAGTGACTGATCGGATCATAACTATGTATGAAAACCCTAATGCCGACATCAGCGTCGCAGAACAGTGGGACCCGGCGCTAAGATAACGTTGGAAATACATGACAATTAAAAAAGCGTTGGAAGTGCCATCTGCTGGCGTCTTTTCAACCGCTACACAACAAGTTCCTCCGCGCTCCGAGCTAATGATGCAACAACTAATTAAAAACACTGACTTTTTGTTTTGCGCTAAAATAAAAAATGTGTATGCCATTTCATCTTACCAGCTCGCTTCATAGCCCATTAATATTCAGATTTGTTTTTTTTTCCGGGGCCTGACATGACGAATGGTGTTCATTTGGACAAACAAATTGAGCTTGGCCCTATTTGACTTTCAACTCTCCAGATTAAAAAAAGTCATTATAATACAGTGAGTACATTTATTTATGGAAGGATTAATCCATTGTCCCCGAACCGTCCGCCCCAGACTTAATGCACGTCTGCTCGTTATGGGGAGTTTATCAGCCGCAATTCAAATTATTTAGCAAATTCATGCATGTGGAAAGACTATAGCAATGCGGATTTGTACATATTCTAATTTGTGTTGTCTTTAAACAGGTTAAGATTTAATAGTGTGCCATGTGAGGAGAGACGCCTCATTTACACCAACTCCGTCACGTTCGCGGTTCGATACCCGGGCTTCTGTCAGTAGTAACAGTAACAGTAGTAAATAGGGCTATATATCGTGACGGACTTCTTGGCAATACGTGCATCAATACAGAGATGTGTATTGTGATACTTTTAAACATAAAGTCATTAAACATTTCCGAGTTCTACACTTCTGAACCTACAGACTGATGCATCAAGGTCAAATCTGAACAAGTTGCAAGAAGCTGAACAAGTGACTTAATCATAGGACAGTTGTATTCCGATATTGAGGATGAAATTCTAATGAATATTGTTATTTTACTTAATCAAAACATAATTTTAGTAAACTTTTAACACTGGTTTTAAGGCATATCTATGAATCAGGACGTGTATCGTATCAAGTTCCGTGAATCAGGATATATATGTATTGTGAGGTACTAGGCAATACTCAGCCCTAGTACTAAATGTGCACGTTTACACAAGCGCGTCACGTTTATAGTTGTATTGTTTAATTAGCCTAACATTTTTAAGTCTTCCTGTGGTCCTCTCACATTTCAAAATATATAAAAAACCTACGGGTAACGGTCGCATGTGCATGAATAATGAAAGAAAGTAATTGATTATTTGAAGCATGTTCGTATGATGATCTGCAGTTAGTGTAATGTTCTGTCAAGTAAAGCCCGCGGACGAAAGGCTCGACCATCACGGGAGGCGTGTTTGCATTCGAGCTGCACTGGTCTCGCACGAACGCTGGCGGACGGTGCTGGCGGAAGTTTTCTGAGCCACCCGCAGTTTGTGAAGCTCTCATTGTGACGCAGACGACCGGACGGGTCAATACTGCAGATGACACAGGACGAGAGCTTGTGCGACTAGCGTAGCAACGAGCGCGGGTATGTACCGTATAACACACGTCTGCCACAACAACATGCACGCTGTATACATGAAAGTAAACTAGCTGTATTTGTCTTTATGGATTTACGAGGAAGAAGAAACTGAGGCGAGATGGGAATACGTGGAGCAGAAGAAGCTGCGCGCAACGTTTTGGTCTGGACCCTCCCCTTACGTGACCACAACTGGGGCTAACCGGCAATTTAGAAACTGATCTTATGTATAGTAGATCGCAATAGGATAAGCTGACTAACTTATGTATATTAATTCAAATGTCCTGTTGCAGAAAATTTGGCCCTATTGTTACTCACACCCTAATGCTTTAAGGCTGTATATATTTCTTTATTAAAGTATCAGCCAATGCCATTACAACTTTTAAACTGTTGAAACTCGTGCTCGTTAGAAACTCCCCCAGATGTGGTTTTTAAGAGTGAAAATCAGGCACGAAAGTTTAAAATCCGGGGAAGTAGAAATAACCACACATATTTCTAACAAATACATGATTATATTTTGTACAAAGACAATTGGATAACATGGCAAGGCAAGGCGACGTGATGACTGAGCAGGCCTGAAATAATAATTTACGGTGTTGAAGAAGAGCAGCTTATTAACCGATAAAAATCAAAAACGCTGAACAAAATTCTAAAAAGTGCAATATAAAACATAAGGGTTTGAAGTGTCGTTATAGAACAGAGAAACTTGAGCTGGCCAAGGTTGACACAAGTGAAAACGGCAAGCTTTCCTCTTTACAACTGACTTTATTACAGAAATAGAAACTGAACGTCCGACCTATGACCCCTCTTGTGTTGTTACTGACAAAGGCGCTATGTAACCTCGCTCTCGCTGCTCTTTATCACGTTGTGTAATAAATATCCATAAGGGGAAAGGCCAACATGAAATGAACAACGCAGCATGACTTTCTAAGCCAATGACGGTCACCTATAGGACATCGGAGCAAGTTCACCAACCTCGGAAGCTATCGGACTCGTAAGAAAGGGCTTGAATCGTTGACTTTGATGAATAAATAAACAGATTGGATTAAGAAAGCTTCGTGATTGGTCAGTGCTTCTCGAAGGGGATAGGAAAAGAAGGCAGAGATGAGCCAAACAAAAAGCATTTTTAGCTCACAAGAGACGCAACAGAAGATACTTATAGTTACTAAAGATGCAAGAACGACCAAATGGACAAGTCTGGTTTGCTAGTATCCTCTTTTAAATATGTAATTTTTCAAAAGACTAATTGTAGAAGCTTTGTACATATTTGTGAAGGCAAGGAGGACAGTTAGAAGAGCGAACTTGGATTGTACTTTAGAACCTGCGCCGAAAACAACAACACAACAAAGCTATAGACGTCCTCCTTAAAACCGTTTTCTTGACCTCCACTAAACTAACATGAGTGCAATTCAGGGCTTCTTATTCACACCTACAGTCCAAGCTATGAAGGGAACTTAATTATAAAGAGGAAAGCTCATTTTATTCTCTAAAACGACTGAAAGAATGTCAGTTTTATCAGGCGTCAGGAGCCTCTCGAAGTAAACGCACACAAACAAACACAAACACGACACGGTCCATATGCACTCGCAAGTCCCCAGATTGTCGACCTCAGCAAGACTCGCTCCGGATGGCACTTTCCTTTCACTTTCCGCCTGGCAGACTTATCGACGCTGCTCAGGTGGTGCCCCATCTGCTTACGCGCATTTCAAGTACACACACGACGAGTTACGTCGTTTGGGAACATTACATCGACTTACTTTCATTTTCTGAACACCAATAACCTTAATATAGTCGCCAAAGCTTAACCCAAAACTTAACTTCCACATATGCTAACTTTAAATCATGTTGTTGATCGAGCAATGAAGGATTTACATCATCAAGATCTGATTTTTGTGCGCGAATACGGATTTTAGTTGGCACAAAGTGATAATACTTAGCCAAACATTTAAAGTTACAGTTGAAAATCTTTTATATGACTTAGACGAGCGACGGCGATCCTGTTTTTCAAGTCTATTTTTAGCATAAAATGTTTGCAGAAAATTAATCAAGAGGAGAAACTGAGAAGTAATTATTTGTGCTCATATTAGAGAACAATGTTTGGCTTTAAGAAGCACATGGTCATGATATATTTCTGCTTCTGTCGGCTACGTTTTCAACAAAAAATGCTAAAATGAGCCGACATCAAATCCGCTGGTTAAAATAAATATATGCAATTTTAAGGTTACGGTGTTGATAATTTCATGAATTAAGGTGTGGACATTTTGAGCTGGTTTAAAAAAAAAAAAAAAAAACATAAACCTGAAATTTTGAGTCATGGACAATTTACTGGAAAAAATAGATAATAAATTGATAAATGCACTGCCAGTCAAAAAAAAAAGTTTTAAAAAGGGACACACGCTCATATATTTATTTGGACTGCTTTTAGCTTTGATTAAAACACAAGTTCGCTGTGGAATAGTTTCAATAAGCTTCTGGAAAGTCAAAAGGTTTATTTCCATCCAGTGTGTCATTGTTCCTCACACAGATCTTCAGTGTGTCATTGTTCCTCACACAGATCTTCAGTGTGTCATTGTTCCTCACACAGATCTTCAGTGTGTCATTATTCCTCACACAGATCTTCAGTGTGTCATTGTTCCTCACACAGATCTTCAGTGTGTCATTGTTCCTCACACAGATCTTCAGTGTGTCATTATTCCTCACACAGATCTTCAGTGTGTCATTGTTCCTCACACAGATCTTCAGTGTGTCATTATTCCTCACAGAGATCTTCAGTGTGTCATTGTTCCTCACACAGATCTTCAGTGTGTCATTATTCCTCACACAGATCTTCAGTGTGTCATTGTTCCTCACACAGATCTTCAGTGTGTCATTATTCCTCACACAGATCTTCAGTGTGTCATTGTTCCTCACACAGATCTTGTCTTGATGTGAGAGAGTGACCGCTGCATAAAGTCTCTGTGGTTCAGATCTGTAGTACATTAGTTTCTGCTTCTCCTTTAGATGTTTTCTCTGCTCGATGCCAATGATTTAACATGTCTCAAACATCCATGACCACAGGATTCGTCTTTCGCCACTCGCTGGATCAGTCGGGTTCAAATACCATGTTGCAGCTGAGAGATCATGACACATGCAGCATTTGTCCAGTAGGAGGAGAGGATCCCATTGGCCACGTTATTTTTGTGTGTGTTTTTTGACAGGCAGTGTACTACTTCTATTTACTATCAGCAAAGAATACAGAATTGGCTTAATTTGCTTTGTTTTACATGTTTTTGTGGTTGAAATAAACATATTCTTCCAAATAATGAATAGCATTTCATAAAATCTATTTTGGAAAGAACAATGTTATGTTTCCCTGATTTTCCCAAATCTATTTGCGTGGCCATTTGTCAGAGCAATTACATCAATCTGTCGTGGGCAGTGAACTCGCTTGGTCCCAAATGCCCATGTGCCCAAAGTGACAGAAGATTGTGGCCATTGTTGAGAGGAGCCAGAACCGAACAGATGGAGATCAGCACAAACTAGTTCTGCATCTCACGATAAGTACAAATGATCTGAACCCAGAGTTATAGTCTGCTGGTTATTCAAAATAGATCCGTCAAGATACGCGCCCTCCCCCTTCGGACAAACAAACGCCAACGCGCTTTCCCGTGCCGAGGATGGCGTCGATGGTGTTCAAACGTGTTCACGACACAGCAGGAAAGAGCACTGACTGCTTTAGTATGTGGGCGGATTTCCAACGTGTGAAGTACCGGCGTGTCGAGCTCCACCAGAACAACATACTCAAAATGGATTTACAACAATTTTCTAGTTTTACAAAGCGTTAAACATTAAGAATACTTACCTTTTACACGTCCGGATGCCGTTGCTGGAACCAAAACTGTCCGAACAGACGAAGATGTTCTGGGGTTCTGTGACTCGCAGACTGTGATTGGTCGAGTGAAACGGTAGGTAAACGTACTGAGCTTTAAAACACGTGGAAACACCCAGCATCTTCGCTCGCCAGCAGTTTATGTTTCAACGCCGGTTTGTGTAGTGCGTTTGTCCGTAACCGTGACGTCATCTCGAAAAGCGTGTAATTGACGCTCGCCCGATGCGGAGCCGACATGTATTCGCTTGTGCGTTTTCTTTTCTAGATGCTCTACAACAATTTGAGAGGACGGTTCGACAACAGGTGTTATTTTGCCAAATGCGATTTTCTTTGCCAGGAATGTTCCACGGTATGGCATTATTTTCCCCGTTGTGGGACCAAAAAAGGCTATCATATCATAAACATATTTGAGGCCAGGTTAGAGGTCCCGTGTCATTGAACACGTGCAAGTTTTTAATGAGTTTACTTTTATTGCAATGCTGTGGAACATTTTAGGCAATCTCCATGGCGATGCTATTTGCACCAGGCAGTCCTCCAACCCTTCATTGGCGGCCCACCCCGTGATCATTTATAATTTTTAGGACGCGCAGAATGAATATGATGAATCGGCTGAATAAACACGGTGTGAATCGCACTTATAAACACACATTTGCGCCTCGTTTCTGTCGGCGCTGGCAAATGCGACGCACCGAGCGCAAACGCTTATGGCATTGTTTACGGCAGCAGACCACACTCGATGACCATCGTGCACCAAATGGCACCATCAAATCAGGGAATGCGGATCAGTTTCCTGTAAAACGAGGAAAAAATGCAGGCGAACAGACGGAGTGTGGGAAAGACAACTGAATCGGGAGAAAAACAACAACAAAACCACTCACTTACAAGAGGAAAACAATGACTTCTATGTTCTAAGTATGTATAGTTAAAACATACAAGAGGAAAACAATGACTTCTATGTTCTAAGTATGTATAGTTAAAACATACAAGAGGAAAACAATGACTTCTATGTTCTAAGTATGTATAGTTAAAACAGAGGAAAAGAATGACTTCAGGGCAATTTGTGAACTAAATAAGCCATGACTGATGAATGAGACAAAAATAACAAATTCGGCAAAAAAAAATAGGTACCCGTATTAACCGCACTTTTACTTGTACTCCAGAGCGACTTTTATGTGATATTATTGGTTATTTTCACACTTGCAACCGCATTTCATACTCCAGTGCAACTTATGTCCTTTTTTTCTTCCCTATTATGCAATTTTTTGGCTGGTGCAACTTATACTCCAGTGTGACTTATAGTTAGTTTTCCGCGTATCCATTTTGCCAGAATGTAATGCATTTCGACTGCGCTTGGAACGAAAAGGCCTAAACAAAACACCACTGTCCATTCATTTTAAGACCTTGAGCGGACAATGAAAGGAACTCTTGGGCGTGGGACATTTCTGTGCAGTTTAGTGTGACAAGAGAGAAAACTCACCTCTTCTTCTGCCTTCTACGAGCCTCTGACATTTCCGTTCACTACCGGCGCTTCAAGGACGTACGCAAACATACAAAATGTCACGTGGCTTTCTGCTCGTCAATACAGGGAACATAGGGAACGTCATTCAACACGGCAAAGTATTTTCATGAAAGCGGTGTCAAAAGTTCTCAAGACGGTGCCCATTGGCTCTCGAAATGATAAACACTGAACGTGAGAAACAATCGCCAAATGGAATGAGACATTTAAGACTCCCGTCGTAGTCATTTCTCCGCGTCCATACGGTCTCTCACTCTATTAGCTATAAAGGATGTACACGCGAAAATGCCGCGGCGTCTTCATATTTATCAGCGCGGCGCACAAAGAGCTAAGGTTTCCACAAAGTGTCACAATATACGCATTTGTATAATTGTGTAGAACGGAAACACAAGAGGCAACGCATGGATTTGCGCTTCGAACCGACGTGAGTGCGAAGCGAGGACGGAGCAGAGCAAACCGCTAATAACGCGCGGCGACGGAAAATGTAAACTTTTCTCTCAATGAAGTTTGCTTAAAGCCATCTATCGCCACGAAGATGAGCGGAAGACGTCGCCGGGCCACGTTAGAGGTCGCGTTGTGGAAAAATACGTCGGCTCTCTCAAGAAACATATGAAATTGCACCTTCACTTCACAAATCTTCAACATCCTAATTATTTTTCAAAAGCATTTCTTCAATTTAAAGCCGTGTGTGATTGCATCAGCTAAATGGCCAAAGCGTAATGCTAATGCGATTTCCCCCAATGTTTGTTTACTGGCATATAAACCGCCACGCAGTCTGGACAGAAGCACTGGCTGGTAAATCCTCCATAAAGTGCCATTTGTTAGGCAATTATCTTTATTCTCCCAAGCAGAAAATAACTTGTGCTGAATGGAAAGGTGTGCCGGCGCGTGGCTCATAATATCACGCAAGACAGTGTAATTAGGCACATCTTTAGCTGGGAAAGCCTGGGGTCCCGGCTGACCTCAGGGAAAAGACTAATATAGAAGCCAAAAGCAATTTTGTGGCGTCTTTCGTTTCTTCCGCGAATGATTCTTTGATTTTAATGATGTAAACAAACAGAGCCTTCAATCAGAGCGGCGTCACTGCGGCTGTCAAGGTGTTCTGTCCAATCTATCTGCCACGAAAAGTATGTTTCAAACACCGAGTTTAGGTGTGAGACAAAGTATATTACAATTCTTTTGGCAGTGAGTGCACAGCTGCTGGAAGGTAGGGAAAGGTTTTTAATACATTTAACGTAATTTACACATTGAACAAAATAGGTTTTCAATGAGTTTAGAATAAATCTTGAGGGTGAAATACTAAAACAATACAACACTTTTGCTCTTAGAGTGCATATACAGGTTTAATATTTTACTAGGAATGTTGCCTTTCCCCCCCAGTTTGACAATTTGGGACAATTTAGAGCTTTTATGTCCTAAGATTATCCCCTCGTCAAAAACATTCCTAGAGTTGTATTTATTCCACATTCACGCTTGTTTCATTAATCATGTGGAGGAGGTTGTCTTCTCTGTGCCTCAAAAAACACTCTGAATTGTGACGTACAAAGTAAAGAGCCGGAGGTCTTCATCTCTCTTTTTAAGTCCATGAATTATGTCCAGGTCAAATTGCGTTGATTGCAAACGCATGCTTACATTGGCTCGAAGGATTGTTTTTGTTTATCTCTCCTCGGTAATTCCCCCCACTTACTGTTGAGGGTGTGCTAACACCAAATCCTGGGGACAACGAATGGCGATTACCCCATGCGCTGTCCCTCACGGCTGTCAAGTATCTGTTAAGCATTCGACTGGTTTGATTGCTGCCCAGGCCGTAAGAGGCTATTGTAGACTGATGGATGATTGTATCTCAGACTCTTCTTATTTAAAAGTTTCCAGATGACAACATTTGAAACCTTTTCGACCATTGGCCACTCCTGGTTGACAAAGGGATAGCGTCGACTTGTCCTATGTATGCTGTTTTAGTGAAATTATTAATCCAACCCGTAATAGGCACTTAAACTCGACTTTCCCCGCCCGAGACACAAAGCACCGTGACAATTTGGGATCGTAACATTACACCCACCACATAATAAACTTGAAAATGGATCCGTGTGCGTTCGCCGCGGCGGAAACCTGCTCCAGTGGCACCGCGGGGACCGAGAAGCCATTATCAACAAACAACTTTTAACCTCAATCAAGATCCGCTCCCGAACTCCATTTGTCATAATCCCGCGCTCGGGCCGGAAACGCCGCGGTGACATTTCCAGATGTGACCTCTTACCCCGAGCACACGGTTTAATTATGAGCAGAGAGCGACTCCGCGACACACAGCGCGGCGCCGGGAGGAACGTCGTCCTCGCAGAAGAGCCGACCGGCCCGTGAATAAGTGAGACGAGGAGAGACGCGCGCGGGTGAGCGAACTGGACGGTTGGATTAGCTCTGATGCACGATGACTCAATCTGAATGTCCACCCCAGCCCCTCGCCCTCCAGTCACTACATAAGCCTGTTTAGTGGACTCTGTAGCGCGCTCGATCAGAGAGAGATTCCACAACGTTTTCTTCGACGTTGGTCACGAAACTATGGCAATGCAAGTGAAAAAGTTGTAAATCTGACTGACGGACATATTTATTGACTATAAATATTATTATGCAAGCTTTAGTAACCGTGGATCCCGCATTAAATGTCAAAATGGACCGGATTGTTCAGGTTTATGTCTAAAATTGGAAACTATCAGTATTTTAACAGCTGGAGCGAACTGTCGCGGTTTATGCATAAGCGGTTTATGCATAAGCGCGGCCGCCAGTACTTTTATCAGCTTTATTCAGTCGTGTTGTGTACAGTTAAAGAGCTGGTGCTGTCATTTTAAGGCTTTACTTAACAAGAATCCAATCTTTTGTTTTTTGCTTCAATGAAAAGACACAAAATTAGAAAAAAAGACTAAATAGTATCTGAAGAAGCGGTGCAAGAATCATATTTAAAACAGTCAATTTAAACCCAAAGAGGAACCACAACAAGTAAGCGTACTGTATATGATAATATGTCATTTAAGAGTATGAAGAAAAGTATGGTGTCTGAAAACTACTCCGTGAAGTACCGTATTTTCCGGACTATACGTTGCACTGGAGTATGAAATGCGGTTGCAAGTGTGAAAATAACAAATAATATCACTCCGAAGTATAAGTATATAAGTATAGATATAAGTATAAGTCGCACCCCGGCCAAAACTTTGAAAAAAGGGGCAACTTATAGTCCGGAAAATACGGTATAATCAATTAGACAAGACCCTCAAGTAAACGTATACATCTAGATCATGTCGTGTACTGGAGCTTCTCAGTCCTTTTGACCGATCACGTCCCATGCAGTAAAACCATCAGCCTCCTCAGCCTCCTCAGCCTCCTCCACTTCTTCTTCCTCGTCATCATCGCCGTCTGTTGTAAAACGGGAAAACTTCTCCCTCTGAAGTCAAACGCCTAAAACGCCAAGGTCTGAGCGTTTCTAAACCTCGTCTAAAGTTTATCAAGTTGAAAATGTGGTTTGTCCAAAAAATAAATACAAGGTCAGCAAGGAATGAAAAAAACCCTTTCAGTCCAACAATCTGGAGGAGATATTTCTTAGTTCCACGGCAAAAAATAAATAAATAAGCATTTTAAAAGAACATTTCGACAAAATCGGAATTCCATTTAAATGAACAGATTTTATCATTTCCTACAAAAAAATATTAAGATTTAACAAAAATAAACTAGACAAAAAAGGCAAAAAACAACAACATTAAAAGCATTTTCTATTGCCGTTGGATTAAAGGTCTGCTCGTCTTCGTGGAGATGCTACTGCTTCGCCTGTTATGTTCCGCAGTACGGCATTAAACGTGCCCGTCTCCATGGCAACAAGCAGGTCACACGTCATAGATCAGAGCCGACATGTTTTTATTACATTTTTGAGGAATAAGCTCGATCAAAGATAAATAAAGTTTGATGCCACACTAGAATATTCCAGGCGACGCAATAACATCTCCATGACGACAAGCAGATGGCTGACCCTCCTCGGGAAAAGTTACGGAAAAGTGCACCTTCAGGACAAACATATAGCTCTACCGAGATGAAATTACAAGGATTTCTTCTGCGAAACGTGCGGTACAAACGAGGCGGCGTCAAAACCCGAGCTGTCGTACGCACCTGCTGAGAGGCGGGGCTTGGTCCGCGGCGTTTGCATGTCCTGGCGGGCGTGAGGCAGCATGTGGTACCGCTTGGCCTCGTTCACCAGGTCCCGACAGGCCTCTGAGGATTTGATCAGCTCCTCGTTGTCCACCACGTTGAGCAGGTACGAGGGATGGATGAACGGGAGGCGCACCACGGCCAAAAGCGCCGACAAATGCTGCAAAAAGAAATAACAAATAAAGACACGGAAACAGAAGTGAGAATGGTACGGTACGATAGATTTAGCCGTTTAAAGTGCCCCCTACAGGTCGGACGACTTATTGACCTAAAATGCAGTTAAGATAAATACATTTAGAATTTTGCTGAAAATTATATAAATTGTATTACAGAACAGCACATTTCATAGGTTTATATTTTCACTTCCTGTTTGTAATCGATGACATCACACTAGGAAATTACCCAGCAAACACTGGGCAAAAACTCATCTAATGTCATAATTATTTTAATTTGACAAATACAAATAAATGAGAACGACTTTATTTTGTTAAATTAATGTTTAGAGTGTCAAAAATGTTGTTTTTGTGTAAACTTTGACTGGAATGAGTGAAGTACAACAGGTATGAATACACCAAATAAAGTCAAAATTAGAAAATTGTAAAAACACCCTTTAAGTGGCCGTATGTTTGGAAGATGTTCTGGTCAAAGAGCTTTCTTATTTTAATGGCATTTTCTTATCGTCATAACTTTTTATTAATTATATAAGTGTGTTTATGTAGTGCTACACAACAAGCAGAGCTGCACGACAACAAAAACGCTATCGTCTTCATTTATCATTGGCTCTGCTCGGCTCATTGAGGACAGCTGGACTTGGAAACAAATAATCAGTCAAATTGATTTATTTCTTTATCAATTTGGACCAGATTCCATAAGCTTTACCAGTTTTTCACTTGATCAACTTCTTCCGTGCAGCGTTTTTATGTATATGCGTGCAATTTCTTTCAAAAAACAATTAAAAAAGGGGGGGGGAAGGAAAGAAAAAGGACAAAATGTAAAAAAGCCAGAGAGCATACAAAGAAAATCTCAAGACATCAAAATAAAAACAAAGGCACAAAAAATCCAAAATAAACGTCCTAACTGTTTCTCTATTTAAAAACGCCGTCAGTTCAAACGCAGACACTGTTGGTCGGTCCCTGGATTTAACCAATCACAGTGAAGTGTGAACTCTCGGAAGAAGCAGATTTACCTCTTGAAAGGCAATATAAAACATACAAAGTTTACATCAGGTGTTGAGGTGTGATCAAATCAGACTTGTGATCTGGCTCGGAGAAAATTGCAATGATATTTTTGGAATCGATGAAAATCTAAATCTTTATTGACAATATTAAACGCAATACTCAAAAGAAATTTACATTGTTAAATTTGTTGCATTAAAATAAGTAGGTTTAGGAATGGTCCGTGGAAAAGGTTTCATTCGGAATCCGACTTCCGCTTTATTTGTGTCACTGTGTAACTGCGGGAATAAAAGAGTTATTTTATCCGTTGCAGCCTTTTTTGTCACTTGAAATCGAGATGTTTTGAGACATTTCCACTAAAAACGCCTCTTTGTCTTTCAAAATATCAAAAGATATCTAATGGTATACAACTTAAATTTAACTTTTGATCGACATAGAATAATGCATTTTCCGCAGGAGTGTTGGAGCAAATCTGAGAAATTCAAATCAAATAGAAAGAAAATATAGGAGGATAACGGCCCAGTAATTCCAGATAATCCACATGTATTACAAAACCAGAGACATAAAGGCGATTTCGCACTTTAAACTCTAAATTAATTAAGCAGGATGATCAAAGCCGCCACTGAATGGACGTTGAAATGCCACAGATCGCACGAGGAAAACACAAAGAAAGCGCTCGTGTTGGATTAACTCCCGGGCTCATTAGATTTGTTTTTGTGTGACAATAAAACACACGAGGAGTTTCCCTGTGGCACAAGGACTTCTTGAAAGAGCACAAGCAAACAACAACATGGCTTAGAATTGGGCTTTTGGAAAAACAAAATCATAACGTTTTAATATAGTTTGGACGCTTTTAGTCGTGAGTCAAAGAGAAGGCGAAGTAGTCATGCGTCTTTTAGATTTGCATTTCACAAAACTGTCTGCATTCTGGACATCTTTCATATTATCTGCAGCCAACCCAACGCAGAAAACTGCTTATTAGAGCTGTGCGACATTGGGGAAACGTATAATTGCATTTTTCTTTTTCAATAGTTTTTACGCAATTAGATGTGTAATTTATGTTTGGCTGAAGGTAGGATTTTGTTCAGAGTGCACATTTTTAGCGAGTTCTGGAGCAGTAACATTCGAGAAAGAATCCAGTGCATTTCAGAACAAGATTAGAATATTTAGTACAGTATTTTCCGTACAAATCGCACCAGCCAAAAAAAATATTATAGAGAAGAAAAACACATATAAGTCGCACTGGAGTATAAGTCACATTTTTGGGGGAAATTTATTTGATGAAATCCATGACCAAGAACTGGATGCACAGAGAGAACTGTGGTAAGTGTCTGGTATGTTAACGTAACATATTAACAGTTATTCAGATAACTATAGCATAAAGAACATGCTAACAAGTTTACCAAAGCATCAGTTTTACCCTAAATCACTAAATCCATTGAATTATTCTTCCTCTGTGTCACTTCTAAACAACTCCACAAACTCTGGAGGTAGACAAATGTGTTAATAATATCACATATAAGTCAAACCCCGGCCAAACTATGAAAAAAAGTGTGATTTATAGTCTGAAAAATACGGTAGTTGTAGCTGAGGAAATTATTTTACGTCAATAATTCATTATCATTATTACTGTAAGGTGATTTTTCCAATCAGATTCAACTTCTTACCAGTTTAAGAAGAGGCGTTTGTCCAAGAAACACTTTTGAGATATTATTTTTGCCATAGAATGCTTCAACCCCTCTTTCCTTTCTGTTCCAATAAATCTCTAGATCTTTCTAAAAACTGAAAGGTCACATTTTGTCCCATTTTTGCTTTTCACAATCAACCCTTGCTCCAATGAGTGTCTGAAGTTTGACAGTAGCTTTAGCTTGAATCAATCTAAAGAAAACTGTAAGATAATGATGATACTCCATTAAAAGCTAATGTAAGTTGCAGAACGTGCCACATGTAGACGCTGATCGTCATGTTCGATAAAGCAGCTCATTTCTGATGCATTTATGTCCTGATATTGCTTTATTAAGAGCAGTTTAGTCTCATCTTATGCCCAAACCACTTTGCTCCCTAAAACGTTCATGTCACACAATATATGCGACATCTTTAAACGCAGCGGTTCTGTTGCAAACTCTAAAATAGCCTAAGAAAACCAAAAATAAACGGGCATTTGCATATGAAAAGCTAGAAGAGAGCGTCTAATGACCACGTCTCACGCTCGGCCAATACAACTCATACCTTTGTGTTGCATTGTGGGTACCGCAGGCGCTGTGCAAAGGACTATATTTTTCGGCCTGCATCCGTGTAGGTGTCCAGAAGAAAGTGGGGAGGCTGTTTCCATGGCAACTCCCTCTTTAGCTCCGCCGCACATGCGAGCGAGCATCTCGTTTATGTCGACGGCGAACGGTGGTAAACGAGGGCTGCGGCGGCGGGTTTGTCGTGACCTCCGGGGGGACGTTTAGGGTCAAGAGATCAGGTGGAAGGGGGGGAGGGGCTGACACGCGGTTGACCCATCAGACCGTCCCACCTGAGGATAAGTGAGCCCCCCGCCTCACGTTGCTGACGGCCGTGGCTACATACAGCGGTTGTTATGCCACTCTGAGCTCATGTGGGAGCATCGCGCTGCCACAAATGGCCTCATCATGATTAAAAAAATTTTTGGTCATCGATTGGTAAGTAGCAAAAAGACGTTGTCCGGTTATGTTTAGTTAAATGTTTTTGGTTACGTTTAGATATAATTTTTCAAAGTCTTCCATTTAGGAAACCTACAACTTTAGCTAGGAATCACAGGGTCCCTCACGATTCGATGACACAGCTCAAAATACGATCACATTTTTGATAATTGATATTGCTCATGATGTTCTACGATATATCACTATTTTTAAAGAACCCGATACATTTTAACAACATATTTCTTTGTCAAACATTGACCTGCAAAAACTCAAAATGAAACGCGTCCATTTTAATAATCAAAATAGTCAAAATGTCAAATATAATTGTAGCGCGGTCGCAAAATAATTAGGGAAATTATACCAAAAATGGCAATATATCGATACAGCAGCACATGATATCGATACTGTATCATCAAATTCAGTTCACGATATATCGATATTTTGATATTTTGGCACGTCCCTAGTTGCTAGTGCTAACATTTAAAAACATGCAGGTTTTTTATTGCTTCAACTGGTCAATTTAACTGGTTCAAGATTTCTGATTCAAAATGGGCAGCAAAATGTAGAGTTTTTTTCCGGACTATAAGTCGCTCCGGAGTATAAGGTGCACCAGCAAAATGCATAATAGAGAAGAAAAAAACATGTGAAAATAACAAATACTATCTCATATAATTTGCTCCGGAGTATAAGTATAAGTCTCACCCCGGCCAAAACTGTGAAAAAAGTGCAACTTATAGTCCGGAAAATATGGTAATATCTATCACACACACCCATGCAGTATTTACATATAGTGTATCTATAATTCATGTGGCTGTATTCATGCAATGCAGTTCATTGTGTACATGTTTGTTTGGATAGAAGTAAATTATCTACCAATGAAAAATCAGGCAACATAATAACATTTTGCAGAAAGTGTTGTCATTTTCTTTTCTTTTTTAATTCATTTGTCATTTTCTGTAAGGTCATATCTACATTAAAATAAATAATTTCACCAAAGCATTTGCACTGGTTCCCATTGTCTCTGTATTTCCACACTTCTATACACTACCCATAAGCGTTATATTAATCTATACGTCCCGGTGCTAGTGCTGTGATCATGTGCGAGGTGTGAATGAGGCGTCACCGGCGTCCTGTGTGACCTGGAGCTAAATTAAACTTCCATATGGGCCATTGCCGTCCAGGTGGTGCCCCGGGGGTCACTGGACTGTACATGTGCCGGGTTTCATCTGCAATCGCAGGTGGAGATGAGACCGGGCTCTTCAGACCTGCGTCAGGCTGTGGGCAGCGAAGGCTTTCAGGGGTTAGCGGCCTCTTTATTTGCAGGCAGATGAACTTCAAATACACCGACTCGCCGCTAAAAAGAGCTAAATATGAATATGTTTTTCAGTAGCACATTAAATTAGATGGTTTGCCAATTTATTCAAGGTGTAAAAATTTTAGCTATGAAAACACAGCACTGTTTACTTCAGCTTTATGTGACTCTTTGTATTGTTCTGTTTTGCTGGTTGAGTTGGAAGAAAGATGTGCCTTTGACAACAGAACATTTATAAACAAGAAAATGCACATTTTCACCAAAATCATTACATCATTGAAGTAATTCTAAATGTTAGTTCCTCAGACCAGCACTTTCAGATTGATAATGGCTTCTGGATGGCAAGCGCTTAAAAAAAAAAACACTGTCCAGATAACTTTAACACATTTCTATAATAATTTTTAAAAACCATTAAAAAAAAAAAAAAATTGTTTTGTATTCATATTCAGTCAAATTATGTTTTTACTTAACATGACTTTAATTTGCCACAGCATTATTATTATTATTATTATTATTATTATTTGCTGCACTATATCACAGAATGCAAATTTTGCTCACCGTCAATGGAAATACAACTTTTACTCTGATTCCCTTGAAGTATTAATAATCTTAAAATCAGAGGTAATAGTGAAGTAAAATAAATCATTCCTTGCAAAGACAACGGTAGAACTACTTCAATATAAACGACCAGGCTTTAGAAAATAATATTTTCTAAAGGCAAACCATCTAATTTAATGTGCTACTGAAAAACCCGGACTTTAATTGTTTGCGGTATAATATACCGCAAACAATTAAAGTCCAGGTCTTTTCATGGAGGCTTTCTGCTGACAAATTTGGCGAAATCGGTCTGTTTTATCAAGAAAATTCTCTTTTTCTCTTTACCTGCCTAATCTTTAAATTCTGTGTTGGAAATATAACAAAGGTTTGAGAATAGAAAGATTGTTGGTTTGTTACCAAAAAAAAAAAAAAAAAGAAAAGACAAAACATTTACCACTGAATAATAAGACTGCACTTTTCCCCACGCGAAACGGGAACGTCTTTACAACCCGAGCTCGTCACATTTACATCTAATTACACATGTGGACCCGCCTTTAACCATCCTTCCCTCCGGCTAATCCCCGCTTCACTAAAGAGCCTTGTAAGGGTTTAGCTGCGCCCGCTCGCGATAAACGCCGGGATCACCGCCGCGCCCGTCCCGAATACGCGCCCGTTTCACTTCCCCAACTCCGCTTACTCGCAGACAACGGGCTCACAAACGCACCGCCGCGCCATCTGCGAACCTGAGCTAGCCGCTACCCTGCGTCGGTTATGGCCTCTTTTCCGTTGCCAAAGAGCTCTAAAACGGCAGTAAAACTCGGTTCGCGGAGACGGCATCTGGTCCCCGGCAAAGAGAGGTAAGCGCCGCGCGACATAAACGTGCGTCGGGAAACAGATGCGCGGGAGATGGGCGGACTTCACTGCGCAATAAAGACGTCCGTGGAGGCGGCGGGGAGTGTTTAGGGGGAAATTGAGCAGGTTCTTGTTCATAAATCTCTCGAGAATTTGCCCTTACTTTTTTCGAAAAACTGCGAAAGGAAGAAGTGTGTGTGTGTTTAAATCTCTGTAGCTCACGAACCCTTTGGCACATTATGTTCACATGAAGGAATTTTTTGGCGGCAAAGTGACGGTGTTGGGGGGGGGGCAACGCTCAGCCAATCAGAGCACTGCTAATTGCTCTCATAGATAAAGTACTTTTATAGATGCAGGTGACGTCACATGATACTGTATACGACCAGAAAATGCTCACTTTTACGAAAAACCTCAGTTACCCCTGTGTTAACTCCTTAACAGCCGCTTATTTTCGCCCTGTGCACAATGGTTGGACATACCCAAATGGCATTGCTTATTAAAAGAGGATCTTATGTTCCACATGCAAGTGTGATGCATCATTAGAAAGCTTAGTTTCTGCAGATGTGCACATGAACACTGCCAGGGCTTCAGAACTTACACTACAGAAGCCCAAACATAAACAAAACATCCTTTTTTAGTCTCGCCTGAATATTGTTAATTTGTAATGGTTCTGAGCATGACATACTTCATTGTGTGCATATGCTGTTCACTGTACATGATGTTTATCTTGTTGACAACAACTGTGTAAAGTTTCAGATCTCTAGGAACAGGCATTTTGGTGCTGTTGACCTTTTTGTATCAAAAAGTATATTCGGAACAAGTGATCCAAATATGTGCCAACTGTGCCAAACTGTTTTATTACAATTTTAGCTCCTCTATGATCATAAAACATACATTTTGATATTTTGGAGACCACAAATACCTATAATAACTGCTACTACTGCTCAAAACAATGTAGGTGAAAAAAGTATATATCGAACAATACATGTATCTAACAAAATGCACATCCAAAAGGCTAACACGATTTAAAAAAAACCTTGCTTTTGTCCCATGTGCGGGCTGGAGGACGTAATGAAGTTAAAGGTGTGCCCGTTTCCATTGAGATGATCTTGTTTCCGGCTGTATTGTTCCACAGTACAGCATTAAACGTCTCTACATATTATTTATTCCATAGTGTGGATTGCTCAAGGTGATTTTATTCTTATTTACCGGTAATTTAATCTGTATTCGTCCATGTAGTTTGACAGATGTGACAAATATTTGACACTGATATCCTTTATACTACAGCAAAAACCTAAAACCATCATTCTTTTACCACTACTTCTGAATGCATAGCGTATCGTTTCATCTTTTTGAAGTATTAACTCGTTTTGAGAGGCAAAAGTTTGGTTAGTCCTCCGGTCCTAACTCTCTGTGACAAGCCTGCTCGAGTCTGAAGGCCAGTAACAGCTGAACGTCGCCGTCGGGGATTAATAAAGTTGAATTGAATCACTATTTGGCCCTGAAAGCTCCATCAGATTATGCCACAAACAATAAGACATCTTTCCGCAGCTCCACTATTTAACTTTCTCCCCTCGAGTTGGTTGAAACGTGTCTCTGGAGTCGGTTGCCGCGGCGCCGCTTCTTTCCGTGTCGCCGCTCCTCGCCGTTCCTCCCACACGCGAATACATTCCACATGGAGATGAGGCAACGTGCACATGCTATGCTAATATTCAAATCCACCGAGTCAGGAAGCAGTCGCATTCAAAACGGCAATGCTGTGGCGGCCATTTTAATTGATTACTGTTCATAATTGATGGCGGCGTTTTGGAGGACGTTTTGAAACTCCCGATCATTAATGTGATCGAGTTTATGAATGACATGTCACAGTTGTAGGTGCACAAAACAATAAATACTACAGTATACGACAGCAGTGAATACAACAGTATATATATATATGACAGCAGTGATTACAACAGTATATATACGACAGCAGTGAATACTACAGTATATATACGACAGCAGTGAATACAACAGTATACGACAGCAGTGAATACAACAGTATATATACGACAGTAGTGAATACTACAGTATATATACGACAGCAGTGAATACAACAGTATACGACAGCAGTGAATACAACAGTATATATACGACAGCAGTGAATACTACAGTATACGACAGCAGTGAATACTACAGTATACGACAGCAGTGAATACTACAGTATATATACGACAGCAGTGAATACTACAGTATACGACAGCAGTGAATACAACAGTGTATATACGACAGCAGTGAATACTACAGTATACGACAGCAGTGAATACTACAGTATACGACAGCAGTGAATACTACAGTATACGACAGCAGTGAATACAACAGTGTATATACGACAGCAGTGAATACTACAGTATACGACAGCAGTGAATACTACAGTATACGACAGCAGTGAATACAACAGTATATATACGACAGCAGTGAATACTACAGTATACGACAGCAGTGAATACAAAAGTATATATACAACAGCAGTGAATACTAAAGTATACGACAGCAGTGAATACTACAGTCTACGACAGCAGTGAATACTACAGTATACGACAGCAGTGAATACTACAGTATACGACAGCAGTGAATACTACAGTATACGACAGCAGTGAATACTACAGTATACAACAGCAGTGAATACAACAGTATATATACGACAGCAGTGAATACAACAGTATATATACGACAGCAGTGAATACTACAGTATATATACGACAGCAGTGAATACAACAGTATACGACAGCAGTGAATACAACAGTATATATACGACAGCAGTGAATACTACAGTATATATACGACAGCAGTGAATACAACAGTATACGACAGCAGTGAATACAACAGTATATATACGACAGCAGTGAATACTACAGTATACGACAGCAGTGAATACTACAGTATACGACAGCAGTGAATACTACAGTATACGACAGCAGTGAATACTACAGTATACGACAGCAGTGAATACTACAGTATACGACAGCAGTGAAAACAACAGTGTATATACGACAGCAGTGAATACTACAGTATACGACAGCAGTGAATACAAAAGTATATATACGACAGCAGTGAATACTACAGTATACGACAGCAGTGAATACTACAGTATACGACAGCAGTGAATACTACAGTATACGACAGCAGTGAATACTACAGTATACGACAGCAGTGAATACAACAGTGTATATACGACAGCAGTGAATACTACAGTATACGACAGCAGTGAATACAACAGTATATATACGACAGCAGTGAATACTACAGTATACGACAGCAGTGAATACAACAGTATATATACGACAGCAGTGAATACTACAGTATACGACAGCAGTGAATACAACAGTATATATACGACAGCAGTGAATACAACAGTGTATATACGACAGCAGTGAATACTACAGTATACGACAGCAGTGAATACTACAGTATACGACAGCAGTGAATACTACAGTATACGACAGCAGTGAATACTACAGTATACGACAGCAGTGAAAACAACAGTGTATATACGACAGCAGTGAATACTACAGTATACGACAGCAGTGAATACAACAGTATATATACGACAGCAGTGAATACTACAGTATACGACAGCAGTGAATACAACAGTATATATACGACAGCAGTGAATACTACAGTATACGACAGCAGTGAATACAACAGTATATATACGACAGCAGTGAATACAACAGTGTATATACGACACCAGTGAATACTACATTATACGACAGCAGTGAATACAACAGTATATATACGACAGCAGTGAATACTACAGTATACGACAGCAGTGAATACAAAAGTATATAGACGACAGCAGTGAATACTAGAGTATACGACAGCAGTGAATACTACAGTATACGACAGCAGTGAATACTACAGTATACGACAGCAGTGAATACTACAGTATACGACAGCAGTGAATACTACAGTATACGACAGCAGTGAATACTACAGTATACGACAGCAGTGAATACGACAGCAGTGAATACTACAGTATACGACAGCAGTGAATACTACAGTATACGACAGCAGTGAATACTACAGTATACGACAGCAGTGAATACGACAGCAGTGAATACTACAGTATACGACAGCAGTGAATACTACAGTATACGACAGCAGTGAATACTACAGTATACGACAGCAGTGAATACGACAGCAGTGAATACTACAGTATACGACAGCAGTGAATACTACAGTATACGACAGCAGTGAATATGACAGCAGTGAATACTACAACATACAACAGCAGTGAATACTACAACATACGACAGCAGTGAATACTACAGTATACGACAGAAGGGAATACTACAGTATACAACAGCAGTGAATACTAAAGTATACAACAGCAGTAAATACAACTAAAACTTGAGTTGCTTATGTTTGTTGAAACTAACAATGTATTTACATTTAGGTTAAAAAACGGTCTCATTTTAATTAACATTAACTCAAACTTATATTTCTACTTCAACTTCTAATACTACTACTACGGATGCCATTACTGATATTTCTACTAATACTACAGAGATGCTATTTCTACTAATACTGCTACTACTACTCTTCCTACTCCTAAAACTACAGATGCTATTACTGATATTTCTACCACTAATAAATATGCTATTACTGATATTTCTACTACTACCAGTCCTAATGCTGGTTGAAACTAAATGCATTTTCCTTCCCGTGAGTTAAATACTGCCACGGGCCCGCTGCACATGAACACACCGCTCGCCACCATCCAGCCGTCAGAAGAGCCACATACATTACCTTTAAGACATCTCTACCACTACAGATGTTATTACTGATATTTCTACTACTACTTTCTACTACTACTAATGCTTGTTGAAACTAACAATGCACAAGAGCGACATAAATATTACCTTTACGACATCTCTACTACGAGGAGGATATTGGCATTATTTTTAACCGAGATCTCGCACGCACATTTGCATTTCTGAGGAATGTTTCTCAGGCTGATTGACCCGCTTTCAGACTAATCGAGTTGTGGGCCACTTAAACGCCACTTAGCATGATTAAAGATGGAGGAGGGAGGTACTACCTTTATGCAGACCTTTTTTATGTCACAGAAATGCTCTTAACCTCACATATTCTGATTAGATGGCCCTTGCATTTAAGTTCACATCACAAGTGCAAAACCTGCCGCGATTTATCAGATTAATCTAAAATGTTTATCATGTAATAAGCGGGAAATAGTCCATATTTATAAATGACGTTCAATTGAGACGGAAACATGAACTGCTCAGTCTTTCTCTGCCTCTTTTTTACGGTATAGAGTAAATTCATACTTTGGAGACGTACAGCTACAGAAGACGTACAACTACAGAAGACGTACAGCTACAGAAGACGTACAGCTACAGAAGACGTACAGCTACAGAAGACGTACAGCTACAGAAGACGTACAGCTACAGAAGACGTACAGCTACAGAAGACGTACAACTGCAGAAGACGTACAGCTACAGAAGACGTACAGCTGCAGAAGACGTACAGCTGCAGAAGACGTACAGCTGCAGAAGACGTACAGCTGCAGAAGACGTACAACTACAGAAGACGTACAGCTGCAGAAGACGTACAGCTACAGAAGACGTACAACTGCAGAAGACGTACAGCTACAGAAGACGTACAGCTACAGAAGACGTACAGCTACAGAAGACGTACAGCTACAGAAGACGTACAGCTACAGAAGACGTACAGCTACAGAAGACGTACAGCTACAGAAGACGTACAGCTACAGTAGACGTACAGCTACAGAAGACGTACAACTGCAGAAGACGTACAGCTACAGAAGACGTACAGCTGCAGAAGACGTACAGCTGCAGAAGACGTACAGCTGCAGAAGACGTACAGCTGCAGAAGACGTACAACTACAGAAGACGTACAGCTGCAGAAGACGTACAGCTACAGAAGAAGTACAACTACAGAAGACGTACAGCTACAGAAGACGTACAGCTGCAGAAGACGTACAGCTACAGAAGAAGTACAACTACAGAAGACGTACAGCTACAGAAGAAGTACAACTACAGAAGACGTACAGCTACAGAAGACGTACAGCTACAGAAGACGTACAGCTACAGAAGACGTACAGCTACAGAAGACGTACAGCTACAGAAGACGTACAGCTACAGAAGACGTACAACTGCAGAAGACGTACAGCTACAGAAGACGTACAGCTGCAGAAGACGTACAGCTGCAGAAGACGTACAGCTGCAGAAGACGTACAACTACAGAAGACGTACAGCTGCAGAAGACGTACAGCTACAGAAGAAGTACAACTACAGAAGACGTACAGCTACAGAAGACGTACAGCTACAGAAGACGTACAGCTACAGAAGACGTACAGCTACAGAAGACGTACAACTGCAGAAGACGAACAGCTACAGTAGACGTACAGCTACAGTAGACGTACAGCTACAGTAGACGTACAGCTACAGTAGACGTACAGCTACAGAAGACGTACAGCTACAGTAGACGTACAACTACAGTAGACGTACAACTACAGAAGACGTACAACTGCAGAAGACATATAGCTACAGAAGACGTACAACAGTAGGTGGCGGTAAATTAACTTTCATGAATATGATAGTTTTTCATCAGTCGAGTTGCAGTTTATGCAGAAAATGTGACAAACGAAAATTGAAAATTACAGGAAGCAGTGCCGCGTTCTACAACAGAATACCTCCACCTCTGTGATGTCATCAAAAAGCGCCATTCCGTCAACAAATGCAGAGAAAATTTGAGGAAGAGGAACTTTTAACACAATAAAACGTGTTGACAGGTGTAATTATTTGTCAAATCATAACTATTTATTATTTAAATGGACTTTGGTTGCTAAGCAACATTTGTGGAATGACCTCTACTTATGTCATATTACTGCTATTTCTACTAATACTACAGATGCTATTACTGATATTTCTACTACTACTACTAATACTACATATGCTATCGATACTAATACTACAGATGCCATTACTGATATTTCTATTATTACCAATACTACATATGCCATTACTGATATTTCTACTACTACTACTACGGCCAGATATTACCAATACTTATTTTACTACCAATACGAATACTACAGATGCTGTTACTGATAATTCTACTAATACTATAAATGCTATTACTGTGGTTGCGTTTTTTGTTGTTGCTGCTGCTGCTGCTGCTGCCGCCGCCGCCGCCTCTGCTACTACCTCACAAGTTGTCAATGCAATTGAAATTTGAACGTAACAAACTTTTCCCCCAAAACAGTAGCCACAGTATCCCTAACAACTACTGCTGTTTGCATTGTGAACATCTGTGTCTATAACATGTAACATACTGCATACTGCATACTGCATACAATGGTCACTTCAGAAACCCACACATGAGCACAATTCTAATGCGGCTTCACTCAAAACAAGCGTCATTCAGATTTCGGGGACGTACAGAGATTTAGAGACGTCTCCGCCCGCATCAGGCCCCTCCCACCCACCAGGAGAAGAGAGTGAGACCTCTTCTCCTCCTGCTCGCCCACTCACGCCAAACCCTCAGACATGCCACACGACTGATGCCAAAGGAAAGGTTATTCAAATGAAGGCGTAAATCAGTGCGCTTGTTTGTAGTGAGACCGTTTCTGAGCATATGGAAGATGGAGTGGACGCATACGGAGACGAGACTTAAGCTCCCACACACATCGTACAGCCCCGTACAAGACGAGCTTACAGAAAGAGACAGGCAACGAATCGGACTGAACCAACTTCCCAAACACAAGTTTTAAGTGTAGGACAGTGTGAGCTGGGGAAATTGTATAAATATGTCTTTGTGTCAATGTTCCTCCCAATGACGATACAAATGTCGAATGATAAAAAGCCTGTAAACTTTATTTGGTGCGTAATTAAAAGGCAGGATACACAACTAAAATGTTGGCTGATTATCGAGATTTGGAGATTAGAGAACATTTCAAGATCGAGGTTCAACAAGTGAATGGACCAAAATTTTACGCTTAAATCAGCTGTTTTTCAAGCAGTTTTGAAATAATTCACAGTATACTGGATATTTTAATTGTGCATATGTCCAAATCAAGCAATATTATAGCAATATTTTTTTATATATCTAGTGTGGGAATTTGTAATAGGCCAAGGTTCGTCAATGGAAGTATGGAAAACCCTGCCAGCATCAGTGAAGCGTAAGTGTAAGGTCATATCAAATACACGACACTTACATATTGAACCGTGGACTACTTGAAATGGAAACGAGACAAGTGAATATGCGATGCTCCGCTCGCTGTCTCTTGTGCGAGTTCAACGGAGCGAGTGCCCATGTTTAGCCTGGCGGCGCTAACAGACCCACTCGACTGCGAAGCTCCGTGTCTTTCCCAGTTCCTGTTTGACATACGCACACGCTCCCGCCGCCAACACACAACGGGCGAGTAAAATACCATCATGCAAATGGCGCTTCGCTCGGGCCACGGGAGAGCCGCGTGCTTAGCCGACCGTTCGCGCGGCGTTATGCGTTTCTACGGAAGCCCAGGAGGATGTGGCGGGGGGAGCGACAGACAGGTGCTGTGTGCAACGCTCCGAGCTCTGTTTCAGCATGGAGTCATTAAGCGGGGAAAATCAAGTCATCGGCCTTGCTCCTTTGAGTTTAACTAATTTAGACAAAAGCCCTCTGACATTTTTGTTCTGCATGAGTTAGAATGTCTTGAATTTAGAATTTATCATAGTTTGGATTTATTCAGTCCGTTACAGATACAATTTTTATTTCAAGGTTACATTATATATTTTTGTGAATTTTAACAGAGAAAGTAATTAAAAATACATCAAAAGTTTTCATTTAAATGGTTTATTTTGATTAAAGGTTGAATGGACGATTTTTTTGGCCCAAATCTATTTTCTATTTCCTCGTGGCGTGGACTGCCGATTAGTCCTGCCACGTATCAATCATAAAACGCACCTATCGCTCACCTGCCGCCTCGTCGGCTCGTCCCCAGGACGTTTCCGCATGTCTAAGCGCATGGATCAATCATAATATATTATATATATATATATATATATATATATATATATATATATATATATATATATATATATATATATATATATATATATATATATATATATATATATATATATATATATATATATATATATATATATATAATATACTATATTATTATTATTATTATTAATATAGTTCCCTCAGTGTACGGGACAAAATGAAGACGGAGAAAGACAGTTCGAGCTGACTCAGAAGAAGACGGAAATCTATGAGAGACGAGAGATATGATGCGCTCCGTTGCGCTAATAAACAAACGCACGTGTGTGTTGTATCAGTCCACACGGGGGAGGGGCATGTGCACTTCCACCCGAGTTCTCCAATCGCTGAAAAATCATCCATAACGCCTTTAAGTTTAAAATATGAACAATTATTTAAAACCAGTTCAACTAAATATACCGTATTTTCCGGACTATAACTCGCACCTTTTTTCATAGTTTTGGCCAGGGTGCGACTTATATTTATACTTATATACTTATACTCCGGAGCGGCTTATATGTGATTTTGTTATTTTCACATTTCATACTCCAGTGCAATTTATATATGTTTTTTTTCTTCTCTATCGGCTGGTGTGACTTATAGTCCGGAAAATACAGTAATTTAAATTAACTATCATTTCTACTTTTAGGTAGAAATTCTTGATCAACAGTTTATTGCTGAAAGATTCTTACAAATTTTGTTTTATTTCTTAATTAAGCGCGACCCATCTTATCGTTGGTTGTAAATGTCCAGGTGGTAAGAACACGTTTGAGTTTCGTAGTGACATGAAATACATAGTGTCATAGAGTAAATACATAAATGTGCTGCTTGTGTCGTCTTTTCCTTTTCAAACAGCATCACTCAGTTGGACAGCGTTTGCCCACGGAACAATAACAAAGCCTCCAGAAGATTTATCTTGAAGAAACTCAAGTACCGACATTGCATTTCAGTTCGGCCAAATACATAAATGTTTAAATGAACAAAAACGTGTATTAAATGATTGAAAGCTTGCCTGGCATAATCAGCTATGTCAGCACAAGACCGATCATTTTACATAAACTACTTGGTTATTGAAACATTGTGCTGAACTTTAAGTTTTACGTGTGTTTTTTCTGGCCTAAAAACAACCGTGTTACGTACATTAGTTGCCACATTACTGCTTAGCCTCCACCGTGCCTTTGAACTCTTTAACTCTTAAAATAAAAATAAATGTACTTTTGGGCCTGTTGAACTCCATGCTGAATGTAAGTGTTTATTAGTTATTTTTTGTCATGTTATTGTTTTTTATCAGCTCTTTTCATCGCTACAAAGTGTGTCAATGTACGACTTAAGATGTATCAAAGGTTTAATCCGTGTTCTGCCAATACAGTATAACGCTTCAACCTTCATATGCAAAGACAGATTCCATTTAAAGCCAACTTATTGGAGCAAAGGAGCAGGAAAATGTCACCGAGTGGCAGTAATGACAGATTAATTTCTTATTAAAAGCTTAACTGTCCATCATGTGATTTGGGACTGTCCTGTTGCTCAAAAATGTTGGACTGAAAGCAGTAAATGGATACCTTTGGAATGTACTTTTGGCGGCAGGAATAAAATGCCATCACAAAGAAATGGACGACGCAAAGATCCCCAACAATCAAGAACTGGACAGACATAATAATGACATTCAGACATAATTTGAAAATTGACAAATTTGACCAAATGGGACAACTATTTATGTAGAACTGTCTTTTTATTTATGTTTTGTTAATGTTATTATTATAATTATTATTATGATTATTATTATGATTATTTTTATTTATGTATGTTTATTTCTGTAGCACATGCTCTCTGGTCATGTTTTGTTATCTGTTTATATTCAAAATAAAATAAAATAAAATAAAAATAAATTGTCTTGAAACAATCCAAATGTTCTTAAAGGTCCCATAACATGCAAAATCGACTTTTCAGAGCTTTTAACCTTCTTACATTGCTATTTGTGCTTCATATATGTACCCAGAGTGTTTTTTTGATTGATTCCCGCAGTGTTTAGCTATTACAGACTATCTCCTTTCCTCAAATCTCCAAACTGACGGGCGGTGTTCACAGGACCGCGTCATAATCACAGGCACGCGTCACCATCCCCCCTCACCCTCCCCCCTCTGCACCCGCCTCCCGCCTGCCGCTTCCCGCTCCCTTCCCCCCGGCTCCGCGCTGCTGCAGGCTCGTCTCCCCATACAAGCCGGAGTTTTTCTGCTTCGATTCACGAGGAAACACGGCTCAAAGACGCCCAAAACTTCATTAATGATATCGCACTCTTTACTATTATCACAATGGTGAAGGTTTATATGGCAATTGATGCAGCAACCGGGAAAATAAACGGAGAGAAGTTCTATCCGATACCGAAAAACCAGGAAATAAAAGCGCGATGGACATTATATATATATATAATATATATATATATATATATATATATATATATATATATATATATATATATAATATATATATATATATATATATATATATTATATATATATATATATATATATATATATGTTCTGCGCACGCTGTAGAATAAACTCAAAGTAGTGTTTGATCTGAAGTTCTATCGTTTCTCACTCAGTCGCGCGGCAGGAGCGGCGCATCGCGGAGCAGACAGCTGTGGGGCTACGTCACGGGTGGGCGGGGCACACACGCTCTCTGAGACTACGTCACGGGTGGGCGGGGCACACACACGCTCTCTGAGACTACGTCACGGGTGGGCGGGGCACACACACGCTCTCTGAGACTACGTCACGGGTGGGCGGGGCACACACACGCTCTCTGAGACTACGTCACGGGTGGGCGGGGCACACACACGCTCTCTGAGACTACGTCACGGGTGGGCGGGGCACACACACGCTCTCTGAGACTACGTCACGGGTGGGCGGGGCACACACACGCTCTCTGAGACTACGTCACGGGTGGGCGGGGCACACACACTCTGAGACTACGTCACGGGTTGGGCGGGGGAGCCAGATCGCTCTTCACAAGGGTGGGGGCGAATATCAAACCAAGCCGTCTGCATTTCCGGGTTGGTGAGGGGGTCCAAGGTCTGGGTGATATTTCTTAACTATTATGTTAAGGGTGTTGCACGACCCTTATTATTATCAATTATACACTTAGGATAGACTACGAAACGTGAAAAAAGCACGTTATGGCACCTTTAAACTTGCATAAACAAAGCAGGTCTTATTTCTTTTCTGAATTGAAGACATTTGAACATATGCCATGGCAGGTGGTCACTTTGTGGAGCGACTGCGCTGGAGCGACTGCACACGTTAGAACTGTAGAACAGTAGTACAGTCCGTGGGTCAGAGGTTACCGCCTCCCACTACATCCTGTCCACTCACTGACGGCGGGAGAACAAGTGCGATAGGTTTAGAAACGCAGAGCAGCCACGTGTAGAAGAGGAAAAGAGAAAGAAACATGTAGAGCTGGGTTGAAATGATCGATTTTCCGATTTTTTATTGATTCGCATATTAATGACCGATTATCGATTTGTACGTCCAAAGATCGTTTCTTTTCTTTTTTTTCATTAAAATTATTTTCTACATTTCCCTCAGTGAACTTCAATCTACCTTCAAGAAAGATAATTCAGGACTCCTGGATTATCTTTCTTGAAGGTAGATTGACCCTTAACCTTTTCATCAGTCTTCCATCAGTAACTACCAATACTTGTAAGATTTGCTGTTTAATATTGATATAATACTAGTTTTAATATGTTGCTTCTCTACACAGTCATGAAGTGAAGGAAACGGTTCAAATACATTTTTCATTTTTAATAACATTAAACCCCGGATCGAATCGAAATCGGATCGAATCGGAAATCAGATCGAAATCAAAGCGAATCGGATGGGATCTGAGAAATCGAAAAAAAAAAAAAAAGATTTTGAAACGTAAAAATCGGAATCAAATCGATTCTTGAAATTTGAATCGAAACCCAGCTCTAGAAACATGAAAAGGAGGAAGGAAAGAAGAGAGAAACAAAAGCTAGACAGAAGGAAAGATGATGGAAGCAAAGGAAGAGGGAAGGAATGATGAAGGAAGCAAAGTTGTAAGGGACAGGGAAGGAAAGAAAGAAAGAAGAACAAAAAGTGAGAAGGAAGGAAAGAAAGAAGAAAGAACAGAGGGAAAGAAATGTGGAAATAATTAAAGGAAATATTAAATTAAAGAACTGATGAGATGAAAAAAGTAATACAGGGAGGGAGGAGTCATGGGGAAGAGTCGAAAGAAAGAAAGGAAAGATATAAACAAGAAGATAGAAGGAAATCAAAGGAAGGAAAGTAACAAAAAAGGAAGGAAAAGAGATATCATGCAAGAAGAAAGGAAAGAACAAAAAACAAAACAAAAAGAAAGAAGGGAAAAGGAAAGAAAGAAAAAGAAAGACAGGCGTAGAAGAAAGAAGGAAGACGATGAAAAAATGGAGAGTGGAAGTAATAAACGAAGAAAGAAGGACAAAGGAAGTACTAACGGGAAAAAAAAATGACCAAAAAAAAAGACAATAACAAAAAAGGAGAGAAGGATGGAAAGAGATGGAGGATAAAGTGCAGGGAAAGAGGAGTGCTTCCTGGCCTCTCCATCCGTCTCCATTGTGCAGCTGTGTCCGCCGGAGTGTGCAGATTTGTCAGCGATTATGCCGCCGCTGGCCTGTGTCACATTCATTTCGCTTCACGCCGGGACTCGTTTTTTTTTTTTGGGTTATATCTTCAAGGATAGTAGCGCTGACAGGAGGGCGTATAATCTCCCAAAACGCAATTAACCTCACTCCCCGGGGGTGCGGCCTGATGAATAGTTTGCGTTTTGATCCCGAAGTTCAGATTTTAAGCGGTTAAACGGGAAGGCGACGCGATGTGAAGAGCAGGTCGTCCGTAGTTTTGAAGGTAATTGTGCCGTAAACAGTGGCGGCGAGGAGTCCTTTGAAACGCTGTATACTGTTCGGACGGCGTTTGCGCAGGTTTTTAATACGTTCTTTAGAGCAGAAGAAATAGTTTGTCCTTTCGCCTTTCCGTTTCTGTTCTTCAAAGCACGACACTCGGGAAGGAAATGGAGCTGAAACCACGTCTGCCCCGACGGATTGAAAGAAAAGTGACTGTCTTTCTGCACGTGCGGCCTCCTCGGACTGCAGCCAATGACACGCAGACACTCGCCCTAAAGGGAGGGCGGAGTGTACGGCCAAACGACGATCACAATTAAACCGATGAGTTTTAGGACTGAACAACTGCTGCCCAGAAACACAAACCGTGCAGTAAATCACAGTTAAACACACTATGTCACAGTAATATGACTTAAAACATACATACACACTTAAATATATAACAATTCAAGTCAAAACTTCGATATTCTAAAACACACATATGATGCTAAATTGACTTATTGCAGGGCTGGTAAATTTTTTTCCTCATCAAAAACAAGCCTAGAGTTGTATTTTGCTTCATTCACGCTTGTTTCGTTCATCCCGTTTACGAAGTCGTCTTCTCGAAGCACTCAGAAATAACAGTTTGAATTTACCCTGATTCCCCTGGAGGATGAAATGCGGTTGCAAGTGTGAAAATAACAAATAATATCACATATAAGTCGCTCCGGAGTATAAGTATAAGTATATAAGTATAAATATAAGTATAAGTCTCACCCCGGCCAAAACTATGAAAAAAGGTGCTACTTATAGTCCGGAAAACAGAGTATTTATTTTTGAATTGTTCATTCCCACTTCTGATGACAGAGGGCACTCCAATGCCTGAATACCTTATTTTCAAGACAAGTTTAGGTTTGTAAAGTGTGTTTTCATTGAAACTGATCATTTTAAAACGTTATGATTCTCATTTTAAGTTGGAAAATGTGAAACATGCATTCCTAAGAGACCAAAAGCATGTTTTAAAAGCCACAAAAATGTGTATTATATCCACTTTAAAGTGACTTATTCATGATGATGTGCCCAATTATCACAGTAAAACTTACATTTACACTGAAAAATGGCCTGAATACTGACAGCACTTTTAACTGAACTAATCTGCAGCATAAAGTCACTAATAATCTCTAATGACGGCTGCCAAATAACCACATGTAAGTCGTCTCTCGCTGCATTCCTTTGTGGAGGGAAATCGTCGGGCCTCCATTGTTGTTTCTGACGAGTGGCTAATGGCTCGGCCGGACCGTTTTTTTTTATTTTTTTGAATCGCTGAAAAGAACAAAGCTGTTCCTCTTTAGCCGTCGTTACATTAGACGGCAGCTTTCCAAAGGGCCAATTAATCAGGAGTCTATTGTCAGGGTGAGTCACCGGGTGAGACACGCTGGAGAGAGGTGTGATGGAAGGACGAAGGAGGCTTATAACGGAGGAGGGGAGAGTGAGGCAGAGAAAGAGTAGGGCAGAGGAGAGGGGGGGAGAGAGAGGGAGAGAGAGAGAGAGAGAGAGAGAGAGGGAAGGAGGGAAGGAGGGAGGGAGGGAGAGAGAATGGAGGAGGAGAAGTGAGGGAGAAGAGGGAGAGAGAGGAGGGAGAAGAGTAGAAGACATTTGTGGAAGGAAAGGGAGGGAGAGAAGAAAAGGACAAGAGAAAGGGGAGAGAGGAGAGATGGGGAGAGGTAGGAAGAGGGGGCCAGATGAGAGAAGACAAAGCTGGTGAGGGAGTGGAGGGAAAACAGAGGGAAAACAGAGCGGAGGAAGAGAGAGCGGTAAATGTGAGGAGGGCCTAGGGAGAAGAGGAAGGGGAGAGAGTCAGGAAGGGAGAGAGTCAGGAAAGAAGAGAGAGAAAGGAAGATGAGTACGGATAAGAGCTAAGGGAAAGAGAGAGCGAGAGGAGGTGAGAGAGGAGAGCAAAAGAAGAGCGGGTGAAGAGCGAGAGGAGAAAATGAAAGAGCAGGAGAGAGGAGGGAAAGGGGAAGACAAGAGATGGCGGGAAAGGGGAACAGATTAGAGAAGGAAAGAAGAGAGAAGAGAAAGTGAAGAGAGAGTAGCGTAGAAGATAAAAAGAGGAGGACGAGAGCGAAAGGAAGATGAGTGGAGATAAGAGCTAAGGGAAAGAGAGAGCGAGAGAGGAGAGCAAAATGAGGAGAGAGGAGTGAAAGGGGAAGTCAAGAGAAGGCGGGAAAGGGGAACGGAGGAGAGAAGGAGATAAGAGAGAGGGCGGACAGAGAGGTAAGAGTGAAAGAGGTGACAGAGAAGAGAGCGAGAAGAGATACACAGAGAGAGAGATCGGAGAGGATGGAAATGGAGGTAGAGAGGAAAAGTAGGGGAGAAAGGGGAGAGAGAAAGACTGGGAGATAGTGGAGCGAAGGAAGAGGAGGAGCGATGAGAGAGAAGAGAAAGCGAGAGAGAAGAAAGAAAGAGAGAGAGGCAGGAGAACAGAGCGAGAGGAGGATAAAGTAGAGGTGAGGAGGAAAAGACAGGAGGAACGAGAGAGCTGGGAGCAGAGAGGGGAAGAGAGAGGAAGAGGAGGAGGAATGAGAGAGAAGGGAAAGTTGAGGAGAGAAAGGAATAAAGGGAGACAGGGATGGATGAGAGCAGAAAAATGAGAGAGCGAGGGAGAGGTGCAGAGGAGAGAAAGGAAGAGAAGGGTGAAAGAAAAGGAGGAGAGTAAACAAAAAAAGAGAACGAAATGAGGGAGAGGAAGAAAAAAAAACAGAGCGACACGATTCAGTCACACACGGGTAAAAGTGTAGTTACAGAGCAGATTGTGTGAGGAAAATGTTGTAAAACTTTAACAGGAAAAGGACAGAAAAGGAGAGACTGTGCTGCCCCGTAAACACGACTGAGCGCCAATAACGACCCCTGAACCTGCTCTGTCCCGGCACCACGCACTTTCTTGTACTATTTAGTCCTTTTCGGGCTCCCGTACCCGTTTTCCGGTTGCGCAAAGATCTCGTAACGGAGCGGCGCTGTGAGCGGTTATTTGATAAACTGTAAAACAAAGCGGCGGCGTTCGGAGGCTTAACTTTAAACTCCCACTCGCGCTTTGACTTTGTAATTACCGTTTGCAATGCGAGACATTACGTGGGAAAAGTGGATTTCTTTACCGCTGAAGAAACATGTCAAAATACAGATTAAAAGATGATGATTATAGCTCGCGGAAAACCAATAATTAAATTTTTTTTTTTTTTTTTTACAATATACTGGCGGAAGGAGCCAAAGTGCATGTTTAATACATAATTTCACTGTGTACTCGTTCTACCTGTTTAAGACGGAATGAAGAAGCTTTTTTAATCACTATTTTAAAGATTAACCTGCACTGTCCATCACTATTTTAAAGATTGACCTGCACTGTCTACGTGGAAATCAGTTTAATTTGATCATTTATAGCTCTGAACATAGCGTAACGCTTGTTTGGCCAGTCGTCTCTTTTTTTTATTTCTAATGCTCCGGGTTGTGTGTCTGATGAAAATTACCAGGACGTATGAGTGCTTTTCCGAAAAGGTCACGTCTGGACATTTAATTGGACGCACTGATTCACTTAATGACTAATACTTAAGGTTTCGAAATAACATGTTTTTCACCTCCCCTCTCGTTTCCAAGCATGTGTTTCAGTCACACGAGGACGCAGCCATGGCACAGACAGGTCGGGAGTAGATTACATGTAGTGCTCTTTGTGATTAAAGGGAGAAAAGGGAAAAACAAATGAAATCCTCAGTTGAATACACAGTAAAGAACGTCAAGTGGAGTTTTGAAAAGGCGACTGCATCTGGAGTCTAAAGGTAAAGGTAACGTTCATCATCTTAGACTGAATGTCAACAGTGGACAACTCAATGTTTATGTGCATTTAACTGTGATTAAACTGGGCTCAAACCTGCAACTAAACCAGGACTAGAGTGGGACTTGTTGTGGAAAAATATAATCTGGCCCTTTGCCTTTTTAAATTTTGATTAAATTCTATTTTAATTCAATGTATTTTTAACACCCAAAGCCACAGCCTGACACAAACACCGGAGAAGTTGTCCGATTTAGGCCCCGATTCATTTCTTCGTGACTTTGGGTGAAGCGACTGCGTTGCTTCTGTAAACATGACACGACTTCATGTGTCTCCTCTCGCCAATTTTCTGTGCAAAACATGTTCTGATCTACGTGTTACGAAATAATAATAGCACAGTTTTACTTTTATCTAAACAAGAAGTGCAATGTTGTAATGGTTTTGAACATTTTACCATCTCAAATCAAGTCACTTTACTAGCTTGCAACTTAGCCTCTTTGCGCTCAGTGGATCTCAGTGGTGTGTTCTGCCCTTTAGACAAACGTTATTTTCTTTTACTTTCTCTAGCGAAAAAATAAAAAACAAGGAGCACTCAAAGGGGGATGGTGTCAGTGTCACCATGGCAATGTTACTGCTTTGCCTAGAATGTTCCTCAGCGTGGCTTTAAAGATATACATCTAACACAATAACTGCTTAAAAACATGTATTCTTACTGCGAGTGGGCTTGCCTTTCCACAGATCAGACGTATAGCTTGGCATGTCAGCATAGGTTTCCTACGTGTTCACTCACTCACACAAACACGCTCGCACACACACACTATAGCACACACTCGCACACACATTATAGCACACACTCGCACACACACACTATAGCATACACGCTCACACACACTATAGCACACACATTATAGCACACACTCGCGCACACACACACAATAGCACACACTCGCACACACATTATAGCACACACTCGCGCACACACACACACTATAGCATACACGCTCACATAAACTATAGCATACACTAGCCCACGCTCACACACACTATAGCCTACACTCGCACACACACTATAGCACACACTCGCACACACATACTATAGCATACACTCGCACACATACACTGTAGCACACACTCGCACATACACTATAGCACACGCTCGCACACATACACTGTAGCACACACTCGCACACACATACTATAGCATACACTCGCACACATACACTGTAGCACACACTCGCACACACATACTATAGCATACACTCGCACACATACACTATAGCACAAACTCGCACATACACTATAGCACACGCTCGCACACACTCGCACACACACTAGCCCACGCTCACACACACACTATAGCATACACTCGCACACACACACTATAGCATACACTCGCACACACACACTATAGCATACACTCGCACACACATTATAGCACACACTCGCGCACACACACACAATAGCACACACTCGCACACACATTATAGCACACACTTGCGCACACACACACAATAGCACACACTCGCACACACATTATAGCACACACTTGCGCACACACACACAATAGCACACACTCGCACACACATTATAGCACACACTCGCGCACACACACACACTATAGCATACACGCTCACATAAACTATAGCATACACTAGCCCACGCTCACACACACTATAGCCTACACTCGCACACACTATAGCACACACTCGCACACACATACTATAGCATACACTCGCACACATACACTGTAGCACAAACTCGCACATACACTATAGCACACACTCGCACACACATACTATAGCATACACTCGCACACATACACTGTAGCACAAACTCGCACATACACTATAGCACACACTCGCACACACATACTATAGCATACACTCGCACACATACACTGTAGCACAAACTCGCACATACACTATAGCACACACTCGCACACACACTAGCCCACGCTCACACACACACTATAGCATACACTCGCACACACACACTATAGCATACACTCGCACACACACACTATAGCACACACTAGGCCACGCTCACACACACACTATAGCACACACTCGCACACACACACTATAGCATACACGCTCACATAAACTATAGCATACACTAGCCCACGCTCACACACACTATAGCATACACTCGCACACACATTATAGCACACACTCGCGCACACACATTATAGCACACACTCGCGCACACACACACAATAGCACACACTCACACACACAATAGCACACACTCGCACACTCACACACACAATAGCACACACTCGCACACACATTATAGCACACACTCGCGCACACACACACACACACTATAGCATACATGCTCACATAAACTATAGCATACACTAGCCCACGCTCACACACACTATAGCCTACACTCGCACACACACTATAGCACACACTCGCACACACATTATAGCACACACTCGCACACACACACTATAGCATACACTCCCACACACACACTATAGCACACACTCGCACACACACTATAGCACACACTCGCACACACATACTATAGCACACACTCGCACACACACACTATAGCACACACTCGCACACACATACTATAGCACACACTCGCACACACATACTATAGCACACACTCGCACACACATACTATAGCACACACTCGCACACACATACTATAGCACACACTCGCACACATACTATAGCACACACTCGCACACACATACTATAGCACACACTCGCACACACACACTATAGCACACACTCGCACACACATACTATAGCACACACTCGCACACACATACTATAGCACACACTCGCACACACATACTATAGCACACACTCGCACACACATACTATAGCACACCCTCGCACACACACTATAGCACACACTAGCCCACACTCACACACACTATGGCACACACTTTCAGCGTGCTATAGTGTGCAGTCGCCTGGATGGAGTTGGGTCTCGTCTGGGGCCATTATAAAGGCTCTAATGCCTGTTGTGTGTGAGAGCCGTGTCCAGGCCCTGTTTCCCCGGTGCTGGTGGATGTAAGTGACAGCAGAGCCCAGAGAGAAAATTGCATATTATTTACCCCGCGCTTTTCAATATGCCACTTTTCCACTCTATAGCCTGCAGCTTACAACCCACAGCGCCGGCCCAGGACACAAGCCGAGAACACAAGCTGAATGCAAATGCTGCCAGACACAACTCTGTGCAATGCAAAAGCAAAGCAACAAGGAAAATACATTAGTTCACACTTAAAAACAATCCCTATCAGGTTTATGTAACTCATGTCCTACTGCACATGGGATTTAAGACTAGAGTCCAGGATCAAGGCTACTCGAGTACATGACACTGTTTTGTTTGCATGGATCATGTTGATTGCACTCATTTTATTTTTAATCTCAAAAAGCCGAGGCAAGTTAAAAAAATACACGGGTGACGTTAATGGAGGTATATTGCGCTTAAACCAGGGGTGTCCAAACTGTGGCCCGGGGGCCAAATGCGGCCCTCAGACCAATTTATGTTGGCCCTCAGGCTTCCTGTTAAATTGCCCCAAACAACAACTGTTTGAGGCAATTTACTGTAACATTGGAAACATTCAAAAACGTTTATGTTATACTAGCCTAATGTTAATGGTCCAAGTCTCCAAGGTGTGGAGGCTCATCAAAACAATGTCAAATGCAAAATGTTGAATGGTTAACTTAATTGTTGGGTTGTGTGTGGCCCTTAGCTCTATATAAGTAATATTGATCTGAAATAGCTCCATTATCCCATTAAATGTCACCTTAAAAAAGTAAATTAAGTCGATTATCATTGGTCATTATTATTGGTAACACACAAAAAAATCAAATGGAGAGCATATCAAGTGATTGTCATTCTATTCATTCTTCCATTCAAGTAATATATCTCCACTTATTATAACATTTCTTATTAGTTTATATATATATATATATATATATATATATATATATATATATATATATATATATATATATATATATATATATATATATATATATATATATATATAAAATAAAGAAGAGCTCATTTAAGACATTTTACATGTGTCACTTAAACCTGACTTTTCCTGAGACACAAATGACAATATTTTGCCCAGTCTTGCACGTGACCTTAACGTTTGGGAAAGACACGTTCATTGCTTTGATAGACTGTCCACACTTTGGATTCTTACACTCTTCTTCTTATAGTAGATGTTTGGTCACACATTTCCATCGCTCCACAGTGGGATATTTCTCCTCTCTCTTCCGTCCTTCCTCGCCCTCCTCCTGTGGGACGGGGAGGCTGCTGTCGGAGGAACTGCGGCGCTGGAGTGCTCAGACAAGCGCAAAACGGTTCAATTTCGTCATGTGGGACAGTCACCTCAGCACCTCTCCATTAGAGTGTGAGATTACAAGGGGGCACAGGGTTTCCAAGGCCCACGGACAGGGAGCGGGATGTGGGATGTGTCTGAGTCAGAGTGTCCAAAGTCCCATGGGGCGCACATATTGACAATCACAATGTCAGTAATGTCCCAGTAAGTCGCTTTAATACTAAAGATAATCCAACTCTTTTATCTTTAAATCAATAATTAACAATGTAGAACATTACATCTATTGCCGATCCTTTTGTGTGATACTGAAGGCAAAAAAACAAAAACAAACATAACACAAAGTGTTCGCATTGACCTCTAGAATCTCACTCTAAAACCTACAAACCAAGTTAGGAATCTGGGGGTAATAATGGACTCAGACTTGAACTGTAACAGCCACCATCAAATCAATAACATCAGCAGCTTTTTACCATCTAAAAAACATTGCTAAAATCTAAAACATAGTTTCCAAACAAGATTTGGAGAGACTTATCCATGCATTTGTCTCTAGATTAGACTCCTGTAACGGCCGCTCACTGGCCTCTCCAAACGAGCTGTAAAACAGCTGCAGTGCATCCAGAACGCTGCTGCTCGGGTCCTGACTAGAACCAGGAAGTATGATCACATTAGTCCTGTTCTCAGGGACCGGCCTCCTGCTGGTGCCAGAGTCAGGACTAAACATGGACCGGCCTCCTGCTGGTGCCAGAGTCAGGACTAAACATGGACCGGCCTCCTGCTGGTGCCAGAGTCAGGACTAAACATGGACCGGCCTCCTGCTGGTGCCAGAGTCAGGACTAAACATGGACTGGCCTCCTGCTGGTGCCAGAGTCAGGACTAAACATGGACTGGCCTCCTGCTGGTGCCAGAGTCAGGACTAAACATGGACTGGCCTCCTGCTGGTGCCAGAGTCAGGACTAAACATGGACCGGCCTCCTGCTGGTGCCAGAGTCAGGACTAAACATGGACCGGCCTCCTGCTGGTGCCAGAGTCAGGACTAAACATGGACCGGCCTCCTGCTGGTGCCAGAGTCAGGACTAAACATGGACTGGCCTCCTGCTGGTGCCAGAGTCAGGACTAAACATGGACTGGCCTCCTGCTGGTGCCAGAGTCAGGACTAAACATGGACTGGCCTTGCCATTAAGCAAGGCCAGTCCATGTTTAGTTGTTCCACGGATCTTTTATTTTTTACTATTTATATTGCATGAGGGATTACATCAACATATTTATATTGCATTTAACAATAAATATTTAAAGACATTTAGCACATCTAGCCACAAATGGGAATATACCAGGTCTAAAATGAGACTAAACCATGAACAGGTAGTTCTAAATAATGACCAACCTAACCTTGATTAGTCGACCTAAGGCGACAGTGGCATGAAACTGTCAAAAAGCACTCTATACCTTCTCCTTTCTGCTGCTGCTGTAGATGTACTACTCCTACTAAATCTAAACTAAATATTTATCGACCAATACAGATTATAATCAACTAAAAACAGATTAATCAACTAAACATATATAGCCCTACAACATAAAACAACCACTCAACTGCCTGCGATGGTTCTAACGGAAGACTCCATTTTAAGAACCCGGCCGTGCAAATGTGTTCTAAAGTATTCCCAAAACTGCTCCTCTTTAGTGTCACTTTAGTAACGGTTGAATTGGCAGATTTAAACGTCCTCGCCAATCGGCTTTCAGAGTGGATCTCTCTCAATGCAAAGCGTGTCACTCCATCCCCCGGCCCGGAGCGCGCAAATCCCATTCTTTATTATTGACACGGCCTCGTCTGCAAACGCTCCCCAACTGTTGCTTGTTGTTCGAGCGAATTCTTTGTGCAGCGCTCATGCTAATCTGCCACTACAAATCACTTTATTGGCATGATGGATTTCACTCTAATCTTTTGAGTGCTATGTATCAGAGGATGAATGTGCGATCCAAAAAAAAAAAAAAAAAGAAACATCCAAGGCGACGAGTCGGGTGTCAAGGAAGTGATGGAAGAGGTGCGCCCGGTGACTAGTTTTTTTGCGAGGCGTCGAAAGGGGTTTCGGGGATAAAACGGCCGCAATAATCACACGTTTGTGTTTGGGAACGCGGTGAGGAGAAGGCAGAAAGCGGCTGCATAACTATGAGCAGGCAAGAGTGTTGGTTATAGTGGTAATACTGGTAGTAGTGGATGTGTACAAAGGTTCTAGTGGTAATACTGGTAGTAGTGGATGTGTACAAAGGTTCTAGTGGTAATACTGGTAGTAGTGGATGTGTACAAAGGTTCTAGTGGTAATACTGGTAGTAGTGGATGTGTACAAAGGTTATAGTGGTAATACTGGTAGTAGTGGATGTGTACAAAGGTTATAGTGGTAATACTGGTAGTAGTGGATGTGTACAAAGGTTATAGTGGTAGTTACAGTGGTAATACTGGTAGTAGTGGATGTGTACAAAGGTTATAGTGGTAATACTGGTAGTAGTGGATGTGTACAAAGGTTCTAGTGGTAATACTGGTAGTAGTGGATGTGTACAAAGGTTATAGTGGTAATACTGGTAGTAGTGGATGTGTACAAAGGTTATAGTGGTAATACTGGTAGTAGTGGATGTGTACAAAGGTTATAGTGGTAGTTACAGTGGTAATACTGGTAGTAGTGGATGCGTACAAAGGTTATAGTGGCAATACTGGTAGTAGTGGATGCGTACAAAGGTTATAGTGGTAATACTGGTAGTAGTGGATGCGTACAAAGGTTATAGTGGTAATACTGGTATTAGTGGATGTGTACACAGGTTATAGTGGTAGTTATAGTGGTAATACTGGTAGTAGTGGATGCGTACAAAGGTTATAGTGGTAATACTGGTATTAGTGGATGTGTACAAAGGTTATAGTGGTAGTTATAGTGGTAATACTGGTAGTAGTGGATGCGTACAAAGGTTATAGTGGCAATACTGGTAGTAGTGGATGCGTACAAAGGTTATAGTGGCAATACTGGTAGTAGTGGATGCGTACAAAGGTTATAGTGGTAATACTGGTATTAGTGGATGTGTACAAAGGTTATAGTGGTAATACTGGTAGTAGTGGATGCGTCCAAAGGTTATAGTGGTAATACTGGTAGTAGTGGATGTGTACAAAGGTTATAGTGGTAATACTGGTAGTAGTGGATGTGTACAAAGGTTATAGTGGGAGTTATAGTAGTAATACTGGTAGTAGTGGATGTGTACAAAGGTTATAGTGGGAGTTATAGTAGTAATACTGGTAGTAGTGGATGTGTACAAAGGTTATAGTGGGAGTTATAGTAGTAATACTGGTAGTAGTGGATGCGTACAAAGGTTATAGTGGTAATACTGGTAGTAGTGGATGCGTACAAAGGTTATAGTGGTAATACTGGTAGTAGTGGATGCGTACAAAGGTTATAGTGGTAATACTGGTAGTAGTGGATGCGTACAAAGGTTATAGTGGCAATACTGGTAGTAGTGGATGCGTATAAAGGTTATAGTGGTGATACTGGTAGTAGTGGATGTGTACAAAGGTTATAGTGGTAATACTGGTAGTAGTGGATGTGTACAAAGGTTATAGTGGTAATACTGGTAGTAGTGGATGCGTACAAAGGTTATAGTGGTAATACTGGTAGTAGTGGATGCGTACAAAGGTTATAGTGGTAATAATGGTAGTAGTGGATGCGTATAAAGGTTATAGTGGCAATACTGGTAGTAGTGGATGAGTACAAAGGTTATAGTGGTAGTTATAGTGGTAATAATGGTAGTAGTGGATGTGTACAAAGGTTATAGTGGTAATACTGGTAGTAGTGGATGCGTACAAAGGTTATAGTGGTAATAATGGTAGTAGTGGATGCGTACAAAGGTTATAGTGGTAGTTATAGTGGTAATAATGGTAGTAGTAGATGTGTACAAAGGTCTTGTATTATATCAAACACATTTCCCCCAAAATGCGACTTATACTCCAGTGTGACTTATATGTGTTTTTCCTTCTCTACTATGCATCTCTTGGCTGGTGCGACTTATAGTCTGGAAAATATGGTACTTTCTGTAGTAGCACTAAGTAAGTAAAAGTGCACTAGCAGTGTTTTTTATTTTATTTTTTTCTAAATAATGATCCCGGTGATATATAGCAGCACAACTTCCAGCCCTGGGGCATGTTTCCCTGTCACAGTTTTACCTGGTAGATGGATTATTATCTACTGCTCGGTCCATACGTTTAGCTCTGCGCTCTCTGACCTTGACTGGAATCGATCGCGTGCTGGTTCCAATGTCCTCGGCTGTTCCTCACCATCAATAGCCGTCATGCGCTCTATCCTTCAAGATTAACTGCCCGCGGGAAGGCGCGGCACCGATAGGACGCCGCTGACAGGTGCGATCTTTTCAGTCAAATTCCAGTCATCTAAGTAGGTCCCCCAAGCCCCGAGACACAAGGTTGAAATGCTTTACATTAACTCGCTAATGTCAACGTTAAACGCGGGTTGTCAGATTTTGTCAGCTAATTTGTTGTGGCGGCAAACAAGAGTCTCTTCAAACATCAGAATGGTACAAAAATGGGTCAAAAATGGGGTTCAGCTCTGGACTCGTAAATAAGTTGTGTGTGGATCTCTCACCTTTTGAAATGTGTGAAATTGATATTCATTTATACTAAATAAAGACTAAATACTTAAGAGTGTTAAGATTATTTTAAGGGGTCAGAAATGGAACAAAAGTGGGTCAAAAATGGGGTTCAGCTTTCAACTGTAGCAAATAAGTTGTGCGTACATCTCTCACCTTTTAAAATGTTAAATATTCTAAATTACAGCATGGAGGCAAAAGTGATTTCAATACAAAAATGGGATTAACCTCAGAAGATCATAAAATATGAAAAATCAAGGTGAAAATGTCATTCATTTTACCAAGACTTATTCACTTAAATCTAGACCAAAGCAAATGTGATGTATCTGGTTCAAAAATAAGTTCTACTAAATAAAGACAAAATACGTAAGATTATTTTAAGAATTCGTAATTCATAAATAAATTACAGATAAATAAATTAATTTATTATAGATTATTTAACTTATTTTAAAGACATTTTGACCTAAAACAAGTGTAATTTTTTTTTTAAGGTTGTGTAATTTTGCCTTTTTGATTAAGGCAAAATCCTGATTTGAATGTTTAACTGGACAAACCCTAGAAATACTGAACTCCTCATTAGTTTTCCATTTTATCTACAGAGTACAAAATTATACTTTTTGTGAAGCTCAAATACAATTCTATAATTTTTTTATCCTTTATAATTAAACAAACTGACATTTATACGGTGAAACTGCAAAAACCTTGCTTATTTTTTGTTTTTATAAAGACTTTAGCATTAGCATTCAGATCTCATGACAGTTTGCCATTAAAATGTTTGCCTCCATTCTTGTATTTTCAACATTCTGCTGACATAACATTATAAATTCTAGTCCAGATAAAATCTGATTAACCACACCCAATTACATCATCACACTTGCAAAATTAACCATCAGAATAAACCAACTTTAAAACTAATAAGCAAACTAGCTTGCCCAATGACACACAACAGTATGCGATACATAAATGTGTTTAGAGGTGAGTGATAATGAATAAGTGTCATTTTATGACAGGTTTTTACGATTTCTAATTTTGACTTTATTTGGTGTAAATTTTAGTTTTACACCAATCGAGGAGGAAATTGTGGAGAAAAGTTGAACAAAAAAATTACAGGAAGACTAGGGACATTCATTAGTTTACACGATTGCACAATTTACACAAAATAAATTACTTTTTTGACTCACTAAATATTAATTCAACAAAATAAAGTCACTCGCATACATTTTCATTTGTCAAATAAAAAAAAAAAATGGTGACATTAGATTAGAGTTATTGCCTAGTGTCTGCTGGGTAATTTCCGAGAGTGATGTCATCAATTAAACAGGAAGTGAAATTATAAACCTAAACAAATTGCTATTCTGTGATAATATTTTCACAATTTTGAGCCAAAAATTTAAATATAAAACTTAACTGCATTTTAGTTTGAGTCGTCCGACCGGTCAGAGGCATTTTAAGTTTCAACTGAGAATTTGTTTTACTTTTAACCCGCTATTTTCCAGACTTCTTTCATCATTTTCTATCGTACACTCAGTATTCTATTTTGTTTCCGCATTTCACCAAAACAATATCACGCATTCCTCCACACCTCGAAACATGTTACACTTTTAGCAAATCATTGTGTCTAGACGTTTGACATTTGTCAGACCTTCACGCACAATACACTAAACAACGACACAGTTTCCCAGCACATTTGCGTCGCCTGCATTGCCCCCGATCCGGTGTGAACCCGGGCACAATGCAAAGAGTCTTCATCAGAGGAAACAAACAAACACCTAAGAATAGTGAGCGCTGTCGGGGCAGAGGCTCCTGGGACGAGTGCAGGAGCAGAGACGGAGGAGAACCGGGAGAACGTGCCACCGCCGGGACGGAGCACCACCTGGACTGGGTCACCTGGGACCAGGACTGTGCTGCTGGTGCATTTGTTACTCCAGTCAAAGTGCAGATACACGAGTAGAAGAATTATTGAAGTCAAAGTACATCCAAAATCTACACAGCAGGTGAAAAATAATTATTTTATATATATATATATATATATATATATATATATATTTGGCTATTTATTTATTTATTAAATTAAAGGCACAATGGGCGATTTTTCGGCGATTTGAGAACGCAGGTGGAAGTGCACATGCCACTCCCCCGTGCGGACCGATACAACACACACGTGCGTTTGTTTATTAGCGCAACAGAGCGCATTGCATCTCTCGTCTCCCGTAGATTTCTGTCCACTTCTGCGTCAGCTCGAACTGTCATTCTCCGTCTTCATTTTGCCCCGTACACTGAGGGAACTATATTATGATAGATCCATGCGCTTAGACACGCGGAAACGTGGGGACGAACCGCACGCGGCTGCAGGTGAGCGGTAGGTGCGTTTTATGATTGATACGTACGACAAATGATATATCCACGCCACGAGGAAATATCATAAAAAATTTGCTGAAAAAAATCATCCATTCCACCTTTAAGATATAGATCAACAAAAACAAAACAGAAAAAATAAATAAAAAATCAACACAAATAATGAGCTGGACCAGGTAGATTAAAAGGTAAGTACTATATTTTCCACACTATAAGGCGCACTTAAAAGCCTTTAATTTTCTCAAAAAACGACAGTGTGCCTTATAATCCAGTGCGCCTTATATACGGACTCATTCTGGTTGTGCTTACTGACTTCAAAGCGATTTTGTGTGGTACATGTTTTGTTTTGCTCAATAGTGCCTTATATGTGAAAAATTATTGAAAATAGACAATTCATTGACAGTGCGCCTTATAGTCCGGAAAATACGGTAAAGGAGTAAAAGTAGAAAATGAGGGAGTGGCATCAGGAGAAAAAAAAAAAGAAGAGTTACAGCATATTAGGTTCAGAATAATTAATTATAATTTTCTCCAATGTTTTTTTTTTCATTTGTTAATTTTTAAGTTGACTCCTGTTGTTATTTTTCCCCATTGTGTTGTGCGTATGTCTGTCTTGATATTAGTCCAGTCCTTAACTGTCGGAGCGGTTTCACTTACTTCTTCCCTCTTGCCAGGAGTATGTTCCAAATGTATCCACCCACTGTTTCCATGGTGAGGGTTTTGAGGCCCAAGTACTAAATTCCAAAATGTTGTGCGTCGGTGGTGTCAAAAACGTTTTGCATTGCCTTGTTAATGAAGTATTTTTGTGCAGTATAACAGTCCCAAAACACATGATAATAGGCCAATATGTGATTATAGTATATAGTTGCTAATTTGTTGTTTTATCCATCATACTTCATATCATTTTTCGAGGCTGTGGATAAGGGGCTGAGACCATTTAAGAAGCTCTGGAATAAAGTACAGAGCCTTATAGAATCACTATCACAAAAACCCCCATACTGCCACAGGAATAATATGTCATCATCACATTGCACATCCTCCGTTCTGGTGGTGGACTGGACACTTTTAGACCGCTCATATTAATTTTTAGTCAAGAACGCTCAATAATTTATCCTGGCTGTGGATAAGTCCTTTGGGGAAGAAGCGATTCCTTACACCGTTCACCGCGAGCAAATGTATGCTGCAATTTATTCACAAGCGAACCACCGTCCTTCACAGCTCCAAATGTCCCCGTAAATGTGGATACACACACAAATGCCGCTGGATCTGGTGTTTTCTGAATAAGCTGTCACTGCGTGGAGCTCGGGAGAACGTTCTTACCTGCACTCTGCTGGCGGAGTCCTGCTTGATCCACTTGATGACCGTCTCGTAGACCAGCTCCTCGGCCTTCGTGTTCAGACTGTCGTTGGACAGATACGACACCAGGTCCTCTTTGGACACGCTCATGATCTCCGCTTGCCCTGCCACCTGCAGACGGGCAACAGAGCTCAATCCCGACGCCAAGGTTACCGTTACTAACTGTGCAGACCACTAAATATGGTTAATTTGACCGATTGGTATGTTTCTCATTCATTTGTAATTTTATTTAACACTTCCAGACATTGGGAATTCACTGGAAATTATTCATCACACTATTTAATATGTTTATTTCATGCTTGTAATACATCACCTTCATCTTTTTCCCTCAGAATTTTTGAATTTTCAACACAAATGTTGCAAAGTCAAATGTGAGTCTATAGTTTTACTTTTTAAAGACGTATACAACTTGTGTACTATTTCTTTAACGTGTCACATATTTTAAAAGTGATCTGCTGAACTCTGATGAAGCCTCACCTCTGGAAAGTTCTGCAGAGCATAGGCCTTGGCCATGTTGTGCAGCTCCGTGCAGGTCATGGCCTCTGCCATAGCCAGCACCCCCAGGCAGTTTGCCGCCGTCAGCTGCTTCTCTGTAAACCACCAAACACGAGGCCGATGTGGAAAGAGACAAGACAAAAGAAGGGATTCATTTAGACAGAACTTGTGAACGTGATAGAAGACATTCTGGGGATGGATAACGGTTAAGACAGCTGCATACAAGTACACTGTGTAACTCTTCTACACTTGCTTGTTTCCATGGCAATGTTAGTGCTAAAAAAACATGTGTAAATGCTATAACTACAGTATATTGTGGATCATTCAAGGCAGCGCATCAACATCATCGTGACGAACCGCAAGTAGAGAAAAGTTACATGCATTGTGCACCTTTAACAACTAAAATGGGCTTACCGTGATTTCCGGACTATAAGGCGCACTTAAAAGCCTTTAATTTTCCTCAAAAAACGACAGTGATCCTTATAAATGGATTCATTCTGGTTGTGCTTACTGACCTCGAAGCGATTTTGTGATGTACATGTTTTGTTTTGCTTATTGCGCCTCATAGTCCGGTGCGCCTTATATATGAAAAATGATCAAAAATAGACTGTTCATTGACAGTGCGCCTTATAGTGCGGAAAATACGGTACATGTCACAATGATCTTAAATATGCCCGTCACCTACCCATGAAAGTTGTCTAAAATATACTCAAAGTGTAAAATTGACTGAAACTACAGCGAGGACAACACAGAGGTTTAAAGCTTCTCCATTTGACTTTCTCGATGTAAAAGTTTTGAAACTGGCTTTGTCTTTGTGGTAAATGCATTTAGGCGCGTGCAGACCGAACGAGGTGGACAGCGACGCCGTCCTGATTACACAACAGCGACGGACCAGAGAGCGTTCTGTCCCTTTATCAGCGAGAAACAGTCCGAGAGCGCCGGCCCCCGAACAAACACGGAGCCACAAAGGTCAACGGACAGCTGCTGGACCACGCTAACAACAGCAGCGCAGGCAAATACACAGGCAGATACACAAGCAAATACACAGGCAAATACAAGCAGATACACAGACAAATACACAAGCAAAAAAACACAAACAAATACGCTGACAAATACACAAGCAGAGGGGCCGCGATGTAGGTCTACTTAACACAACATTCTTTAAAACGTCACACTTGGAAGGGTCTATCGATTGTGTAGTTCTAGAGTAGTTCAGATGTGGCCTGGTACTGATACTAACATTGATTCTAATAATACACTTATACACAGTACGTTTGTTACATCAGCCAACAAGTAATACAAATTTCAAGCTCCTTGTTTTAAAGTTTACGGATTAAACTAGGATTTGTGGCACAGGGTGAATTAAAATATGCATTTCCTTTGCAAACTATTGTCGCCCGTTACGTTTAAAAAAAAAGAAATTGGGTAACATTTGTCCAAATTGTTTTAAGACAGTTTATTACATGGGCGTGGTTGGTTGTCAGTCGCCAAAACAGCCGCTGGTTTTTCAACGTTCAAAGTTTGTCCAGCTCTTTTGAACGCAGCTGTTCTGTTTGCATTGGAGGGGTCGATATAGTACCGTATTTTCCGGAATATAAGTCGCACCTTTTTTCATAGTTTTGGCCGGGGTGCGACTTATATGTGATATTATTTGTTATTTTCACACATTTCATACTCCAGTGCATTAGCTTCTCTAGTATGCATTTTTTTGGCTGGTGCGACTTATACTCCGGAAAATACGGTAATTAAACAAGTCGAGGAGAGCGTTTCCATGGAGAAAACTCAAATTTAACATCACGACAGACCGAAAAATCACATCTGGACTAAATTTGAAAATTGACAAATTCAACAAACAATGGACAAAATGGCACTTATTATTTTGGATTTAATGTGCACCAACCCTTCTTTTATTTGCATTCTACGCACTCATGTGTTCATTTTGTTCTTTATTCTTATGTTCACTCTGGTTCTGCCCGGTTCTGTTTTTGGTTGTTATATATATATATATGAATAAAAAAAAAATTAAAAAGCAAGAATCTCTAATCAAATGTTAAAGGAGTGCTTGACCATGAACATCACTGCTTCACAGGTTAACTTCAGTTGAATAAAATCCCCGTTGGCGTCTGAACCGTCTTTCATTCATTACGTACATATAGTCTGTGGAAGGACGGGTCAAACGCAGAGGGCACGTTTCCATACAGATACATACATAACTTTACCTGTGCAGATATATTTTTTTTCCTGGACTAACTCAGCCACTAAAACCACTTGTACTATAGATATTCAGTCATGTTACAACTACTATGACAAATACTGCACCAGACCTGTACTGTAAAGCAAAAAGAACAATCTAAATGTAATTGTAGAGCACTGAAGTCGAACAATATGCTGAATACACAAATTAGAGCAATATTCATGAGCCCATTTACTTTAGCGACACCTTAAAATAACTATTAATACTATCACTACTACGCTAAATGTGTGTTAAATGTACTGTAACAAAGCTTTAATGTAAAACTTTGTATTACGTTGGCTTTTAAATTAATAAGAGTGAACTTTGTCTGCTGGAATTATGCGTGTGCCGTTTGTGTTTAGAAAAAATCTATAGGAAGAAAAACACAAAAACAGATCGTTTACACTTCGTCTTGCGGTGTTTTCATTGATTTGAGTGGGATAAAAACACATATCTCTCCTTGAGCAAATTCACTGAACTATACTTTCATAAATAATATATGTGAAAGACGGCGACATAAAAAAAACATTTGACGGATGATCCAGTTTCTTTGCAAATTAACTCTTCAAACACAGTTGTAATAAAGCAACATAGAGAGAAAACTGCCTTAAAGTGCCTATAACAGGTTTTTACCATATTAGATTTGACTATTTGATGTGTTTATACCTGTTGTTTTGGGGAGAGCTAATTTACTGGTTTTATACGGGTTGTGACCGCCAGGGGGCATTGGTAAGAATGCACTGGGAGAGATGATCCAGGGTTTTCTCTTTATTAAAGATTTCAGTCAAATAATACTGGTGGTTGGTATTTACAGAGCAGTTATTAATCATGTAAATACGTGTGTGGTTCTGTAATATAAACAAGGAGAACATAAATTATAATAAAATCTGTAAAACAATAACATATAATGCACAAATATACATGAGCTCCGTCGGAGCTACTGCTGTTAGCGCTTAGCTCGAGGCACTTAGCATTCACAAACACAAAACAAGGTAAATATATAACTTTAACTACACTATTAAACAATTCGAATGGCATGCAACACTTTATACAATCATGGAACAAATGGTGTGTCTATGTCTACTTTCGTTTCTAACAAATACTCACTTTTTATCACGCACACCAAACTACAACCACAAGCTCTACACGATGTGGGGGAAAACAACTAAAACTCTGCAAACACGTAGCATCCTCAACCTAACTTGCCTATGCTAACGCGTGATTGGCTACTCGACCTGTCAATCAGGCACCTGGCAGAAATGGGGCGGGTCCTTCGTCACAGCCGCCCCCTAATTTGTCCAGCAAATTTGAGACCTAAGAAGGACGCACAGTTTCAAAGTCAGTGTCTGGGATGGCGGGTAGGGCTACAAGGCGTGCAACGGGCCTGGTCTAGGTCTTATCCTTGATTCGGACTTCAGCTGCACGAACCCTTCCATCCTTCCCAGGAAGAGCTTTGGTGACCAGTCCAATTGGCCAGAGGGCTCTCGGTAGCTGAGGGTCCATCACCATGACCGTGGTCCCGAGTTGCAGCTGTGCTGGGTCCTTGTGCCATTTGGAGCGGGTTTGAAGGGTTGGGAGGTAGCACCGGATAAAGTGTGCCCAGAACTGGTCTGCTAACATTTGACTGTGCCTCCAGCGGCGTCGACTTAAAGGCTCTGCATCCTCATAAACAGCCTGTGGTAGGGAGGAGTCGCGCCGCCCCATGAGAAGCAGATTAGGGGTCACGGGGTCTGGGTCTGCCCCATCTGTCGAAACATAACCCAGGGGCTTGGAGTTCAAAATCCCTTCAACCTCTGTGAGAACAGTCCTCAGGACTTCTTCTGGAACAGACTGAGACTGGATGGTGGCATAAAGTGCGACTTTGACCGATCTCACTTCCCTTTCCCACACACCCCCAAAATGTGGGGCACTTGGCGGGTTAAACTTAAACCGGATCTGGTGCTTGGCCAAATGATCACGGAGTTCAGGTTGTAGGGCTTCAAAGGCCTCTCTGAGCTCCCGCTCTCCTCCTTTGAAGTTTGTCCCCTGATCAGACAGGAGTTCAGCTGGTTTGCCTCTTCTGGCAATGAATCTGCGGAGTGCCATGAGAAACGAATCGTGGTCTAAACTGGAGAGAATATCTAAGTGCACGGCTCGTGTTGTCAAGCACTTAAATATAATACCCCATCTTTTCTCCAGACGACGGCCCACCTTGACAGTGAAAGGTCCAAAACAGTCCACACCAGTAGAAAAGAAGGGCGGCTTAAACAGTCTCAACCTCGCCTCTGGCAGATCTGACATCTTGGGCACAGTTGGCATTGCTCTCCATCTTTGGCACTCTGGGCATGAATGCTGGTGTCTTTTCACTGCCTCTCGCCCCCGGAGTATCCAATACTTCCGCCTTAGTTCGGCAAACAGGCGCTCTGAGCCTGGGTGACGTAGGGCAATGTCTGTGTCCTTGATGATGAGCTGGGTAACTCGGTGATGGGGATTTAAGACCACAGGGTGAATGGACTCCGGTTGTAGTTGACTGCAGCGCCTTAGCCTCCCACCAACTCTAATAAGCCCTGCAGTGGGATCAAATTCTGGGGACAGGGTCAACAGCCGACTAGCAGAGGCAACTGGCTTGTTACTGCTCAGCAAGTTGTACTCATCTGGAAAACTATCCTGTTGGGCTTGCTGTAGGATCTCCCTCTCTGCCTTCTGATGGTCTGCAGCAGAGGGAGCGGCCTGGCCAGGTGCCGCCCCGTGATAGGACGATGCGACCATGTTTATGAGTTCAGTGAAGGAGGAGCACTGGTCCTCCTGTAACTGTCGTGTGGTCTTGGCAACTGTGGTGGCAAGGCAGGAGATGGTAGGTTTTCTTAGTTCAGGATCATCCTGAGGTTCTTCTTTGGCTGGTTGCATGGACCAGGTCTCTGGTGGCTGCTGTAGGAAGGCTGGCCCATGTTTCCACCTTCCGCTGTTAGACAACTCCTGCAAGGTTTTACCACGAGTGACATCATCGGCTGGGTTCTGTGCTGTATTCACATACCTCCAACTCAGCGGGTCTGTTAGCTCCTGGATCTCGGCCACTCGTGTTCCCACAAACACCTTAAAACGACAGGAGTCTGACTGTAACCAGGTGAGGACGGTGGTGGAGTCGGTCCAGAGGATAACACTGTTGATTGGCACGGTCAGCTCGCGTTGCAGGAGTGTAGAGAGCTGGGCAGCTGTCAGTGCCGCACAGAGCTCCAGCCTGGGCATAGACTGTTGCTTTTTGGGGGCAACTCTGGATCGAGCAGTGAGTCTTTTCTCTGTGCTACGAAGATTGGCCAGCACAGCCTCCTTTGGGGCTTGAAGCTGTGGCATGTTCTTTACTCTGAGGAGGGGAGTGGCATATCGCTGGACACCATCGATATTCACACGTGTGGTTTTATCCTCCAGCAGCTGTATTGCTTCCTGATCCTGCCTGGATCGCACCACCAGCTTTTCACTGCGATAGGGGGGGATGTCTAATTGCCACAACTTCTCCACATTCTGGAGTATTTCAGCAGAGGATGACATGGTGGAGAGGTAAAGGCACTGCTGAGAGGTAGATGGGTGTTTGGCATTCTTAATCGGCCCCTGAAGTGTCCAGCCTAACCTTGTTCTCACAGCAGCGGGTCCCCCAGGACGTCCGAGGCGCACAGGGGCAACTGGAGTGATGAGGTGAGGGTAATCAGAGCCTATCAACAATAGGGGGCGTACTCTGTTCATTGCTGGGAGTGGCAGACCTCTGAGGTGTCTGTACTTTCGCTGGAGTGCCTCCACTGAGTATGTGTGTTCAGCTAAACTCAGTGGCTCAGCAGTAAATGCACCTTTAATGGCAAACGTCTTCATTGGCTGGTCTGCAGGGGAAATGGTGAATGACACTGCTGCACCATGCATGACCTTGATGTCTTGTCTAACAGTTCTGAGGGCAAGGTCTTCTGGCTCACCAATGAGTTTGAGTGTTTGGGCTGCAGCAGGAAGCAGAATAGTCCGCTCTGATCCGTCATCAAGCACTGCATACGTCTCTAGTGAATTCTCACCATTGCGGAGCAGCACCCTGCTAATCTTTAACAGGACTTGGTTGCAGCCAGAACGTCTGTCAAGGTACAAAACTTCATTGGTTGAGCTGACGGGGCTTAATGGTGTCTCAAAGGGCTTTGCATTAACGTCATGTAGGGCCTGCAGGTGTTTTCCTTTGCACTTTGGGCATGTGACTTTCAAACGACATTGGGCAGCCTGATGTGAACGTGCGCAGCGCCAGCACCTTCTGTTAGACTTGATCCACGCCGTTCTCTGATCCACTGTTAACAGGGCAAAATTACCACACTGGTCAAGGTAGTGTAGTGTATTGACACAATATGGGCAAAAAGGGGACTTCTTGGGAGTGACTGTTGTCTGCTCTGCTGGCGGGGGATCACTGGGCTTGTTTCCTGTATGAAAGATGTTAGTGTTTCTGCTGCTCTTATTGTCACGGTGCCGAGCTGACTTGGGTACACTGCTACTCCTTACTTCACTGTGTAATGACTCAAACACTGTCTCTTGTATCTTCAGCTCATAATTGAGCCAATCGGAGAAGTGCAGAAGGCTGGGAATTGTGACACGCATGGGGTAAAGGAACCTTTTAAACTCAGCTCTCATATCTTGTGGCAGCTTAGATAATAAACGTGTCACATGTGACCCGCAGCAGAGTTCTGTCTGTCCACTTTCACCTAGCTGTTCCAACAAGCCCACCAGCGCTCTCACCCTCAGTGCAAAACGCTCAAAGCCCAGGGTGTCTCCACAAGCTATGTTTGGGGACTCCATCAGGTCTGCAATCTTCCTGAGTGCTAACTGGTGGGGCTGGCCATAACGCTCAGTTAAACTGGCCATTGTGTCTGTATATGGCTGCTGTGAGTTGATATATGAATCGGCAATAAGCAAGGCATCTTCGTGCTTTAAGTGGTCTAACAGTATTTGATACTTAAAGCGTTCAGTGGCGTCTTCAGGCAGAAGATTCTCCAGGGCCACCTTGAGCCTGGCAAACTCTCTTGGGTCACCCTTTGTGAATGAAGGGATTGTAGGCTTAGGGCCGCGATACACCACCTCATGTTTAGGAGGAGGCAGGGGTCTGGTGTGCTCTGACTCACGTCTGGGTGGAGTATAGGGGCTGCCATACTCTGGCGTCGGCACAGGAGATGGGGAGTGGTGTGTATCTGCAACATACCTTGGCGGATCTTGTGGGGTAGTTCTCATGTCCCTTAGCAGCTCCGTGAGTTCAGACACCATCCTTTGTGGTGGCGGTGATAGTGGCCTTTCAATGAACTCATCTGTTACAGGAGGGGGAGGAGGTGGCCAGTACTCAGGATCTGTAGGCAACATAAAGTTCACAGCTTGTGCAGGCGGAGCAGAGAGCAGAAGCTGACTGTGATCCTGGCTCAAAGGTGCACGTAGGCCTTGTGGTGGAGCAGGGGCTGGCATCGGGATGAATCGTTGGGATGAGAACTCTCTTGCATCAAGGCGCCTTTGCATGTCCATCATCTGTCTTTGCATACTATGATTGTCGTTAAGCACTCGGTGTAACAATGCTAGAGTGTCAGATGTTTCTTCTGCAGCTGGTCTCTGCCTGGGCGTGACTGGTGTACTTACAGGTAAACGCAGGGAATATTCAGCAGCATATGGATCCATAGCTCTGGCTCCTTCTAGTTCACTCCAGTCAGCAGGCTGTGGAGGTGTGAGAGACGTCGTCCTGGCAATTCTCCCCACCGATCTCTCCACGCTGGGATATGGTTGTTGCTGCTCATATGCATTGAGAGCAGCTTGCTGTGCAGGGGTGGACACGTAGTCCTGCATCCAAACAGGTGGTCTTCTGTCTCGGCGTGGCCGAGCACCTGCATCGTGTAGAAGGTGACTCTGGTCTGAATACATCTCTATTTATTCCACGGTGGCCACACTTGTCCCGGGTTTCGGCACCATTTGTTTTGGGGAGAGCTAATTTACTGGTTTTATACGGGTTGTGACCGCCAGGGGGCATTGGTAAGAATGCACTGGGAGAGATGATCCAGGGTTTTCTCTTTATTAAAGATTTCAGTCAAATAATACTGGTGGTTGGTATTTACAGAGCAGTTATTAATCATGTAAATACGTGTGTGGTTCTGTAATATAAACAAGGAGAACATAAATTATAATAAAATCTGTAAAACAATAACATATAATGCACAAATATACATGAGCTCCGTCGGAGCTACTGCTGTTAGCGCTTAGCTCGAGGCACTTAGCATTCACAAACACAAAACAAGGTAAATATATAACTTTAACTACATTATTAAACAATTCGAATGGCATGCAACACTTTATACAATCATGGAACAAATGGTGTGTCTATGTCTACTTTCGTTTCTAACAAATACTCACTTTTTATCACGCACACCAAACTACAACCACAAGCTCTACACGATGTGGGGGAAAACAACTAAAACTCTGCAAACACGTAGCATCCTCAACCTAACTTGCCTATGCTAACGCGTGATTGGCTACTCGACCTGTCAATCAGGCACCTGGCAGAAACGGGGCGGGTCCTTCGTCACACCTGTTGTACATATAAATTATAATTATGAACCTATCGAACAGGTATTTGTCGAGAAAAAGTTGAAAAATCTGTAGAAAATGACAGGAAGTGACATTACACAAAGAAACAACTTTTTTGACTCTCTAAACATTAATTCAACAAAATAAAGTGCTTTATTTATTATTTATTTTTATTTGTCAAATAAAATAAATTGTGACATTAGATGAGTTTTTGCCCAGTGTTTGCTGGGTAATTTCCTTTTGTGATGTCATCTATTACAAACAGGAAGTGAAATTGAAAACCTAATAAATTCTGTGATAATATTTTGAAATTTCTTTAAGCAAAATTCAGAATATATTTATCTTAACTGCATTTTAGTTCAATGAGTCGTCCGACCTGTAGGGGGCACTTTAACAGAGCGTACACAAACTACTTTCAATGTCAAAATCGCAGCCACACCGACACGTAATCCTTCCCGTTGTTCCTCGGCTTCGTACATCGTCTGCAAATACACTTGTAGGAGTAGAAGTAGGGTGCGGCGTTTGTCCCGGCACTCGCGACGCACCGCCCGACACCCGTATCCCATTTCTCAGCGCTCAAGGACACCTTACCCCCGACGCGCCTAAATGCCATGAATCTTGTCGTGGGGGGAAAAGAATGGATTGACGTGGCGCTGGAAATGAAGTCAACAAATGGCTTCCCTGTTCGCTGCCCGAATGGTAGAAAACAAATCAATAACGCGTGCTCCCGCTCTCGGCCCGGGTGACCTTTTTAACCAGCATCCCCGGTGTTATGCTAGCACCAAAACACTGCGCTAAACTCAATGCTAAACTTAACCTTTGCTGCTTTTTTTGGGCTATTAAATTGTGGAACAGGTCGGTCGTGTTTCGTGTGACTCCCTTGGGCTTCCATCAAATGCCTCCTGTATTTGATTCTCTACTTTTCACGCCCCGGCTGTGTGTGCGTGGCGATCCGTTCTGCCATTTCGCGATGCCATCGTGGTCCGGGCCAAAGGATTTGACATTTAAGTGACAATAGTGGGTTGACCTTTTTTGAAGTCGGGCCCCGGGTGTTGCCGCTCGGCCCAAAGGGATTACATCACGAGGAGCTTTACATGCCCCGGTCATAGCTTGGAGAACGTGAATGTGCCAAATTCAATAAAGGGAACACAAACCTGTATCAGTGACAGCGCGGCAACGTGATAGGCTTAGACATTATTGCGTTTAAGATAGAGCAGCGAAGTGCACTCTGGGATATCCTTGTAGACGGTTTCAAAAGAACTGAATCAACGTTTAGCCTTTTTTTGTTTGATTTACGTTTTTCACGTCATTTTGATGAATCCTGTTTACAAGGTTGTCTTCTCGGAGCCTCACGAAAACGCTCAGCTTAAATTTTCTGCGTTTTGTCCCGTCAGAGATAGCGCTTCGGCAGCTTCCGTGCCACTTTCAGTTCATAAATTATTGCCAGACTCGTTGACTCGCCATGAAATTATGTTTGTTACAACTGTGCGCTTATTTTAGTATGTTGGGGCAAGCTAGCGTTGGTTTATTTCTCCATGGCACCTCGCTCTGTGGACAGTACACGTAGAGCTAACGCATAAACCTATTTATAGAAACCCTGGTTGATATAAAGTAATAGGTGCTTTCAGTAAATTACAACTGAACGCTTATGTTAGCATGTTGGGGCAAGCTAGCTTTCGTTTATTTCTCCATGGTACGTCCCTCTGCAGCCAGTACACATAGCGCTAACGCATAAGCCTAATGATGGAAAGCCTGGTTGATATAAAGTAATGGGTGCTTTCAGCAAATACATTATTTTAAGTTATAAAACGTGAGATGCCAAAGAAAAAGGCCAACGACACTGATTGTGATTGATATTTTGGACAGCACATTGTTTGATATATTGCACAGAGTTGAAGCATTCTTCTATTGACGAATATAGGATGATTTTATACATCGATGGAGTAAAAAAAAAATACTCTAAAATATTGCCATCTCTTTTCAAGCTAATACTTTATCTGTGTTTTTCATAGGTTTGCAATGCTAACATCTAGTTTTATTTGATTATAATGGCTTGAGTTCAGATTATTCAAGTGGATTTGAGTAGTATTGACTGGGTTAGATTTACCTGTGTATGTGACGCAGAACACTTTGCTGGTTTTATTTGATTATAATGGCTTGAATTCAGATTATTCCAGTGGATTTGAGTAGTTTTGACACAGTTAGATTTACCTGTGTATGTGACTTTGCTGGTTTTAAGACATTTCTTGTAACCTGACTCACTTTAGATTGATTTGTGTCTCTCCTTCAATTGAGTTCTTCACATGAATCATTCTGGAAAGTCTCTTGCCGAAAGCCGCCGGGACGTTAAAAAAATACTTCACACTGATTGGTCGAAGTGTCACAACAGCGGAAGAAGCAGAAACAAAATCTAAATTGTGTTAAATCCAGTGTTCAGAAAAGCACAGTTCTCTTTCTCATCCACAAATGTACAAAGTGCCGTTGTGTGCACGATTTTGAAAAACAAATAGTCCTTATTCCTCATCTTGGCAAAGGTTATGTTTCTCACTGGTTGGATCGATATTTTGCTTGAAATAATGGTTCATTTGGATATCTTTGAGGCATTTCCTTTACCAGTAGAGCGAATTATCGCGGAAACAAAAGCAATCTTACACCGACATGCTAACGTAAGCAAGCAGTTGTAATGAACCCTGTGTGAGTGCAGAAACACTCGGTCTGAAGATGATTTATGGACTCGGCAGCCGTGAGACCTCTGGAGCTCCGCCTCTGAAGTCACAAATCAGGGACATTTGGAACGGAGTGTTTTCTGAGCCTCGGACGGAGAGGACGTACTTAACGGCATAATCAAACCAGAGCGAATGAAGCTAAATACAACTCGGGGTAATTTCGGTGTATTATAGTTTAGAAGCACATTATAGCACTTATTAATGCGTGTTAAGGCAAGGCAAGGCAAGTTTATTTGTAGAGCACATTTCACACACAAGGCAATTCAAAGTGCTTCACAGCAGGAAAAATGCATTCAAATCACAAAGAAATTACAGAAACAGAAATACAATAAAATTAACTAAATTAAAAATTATCAATCCAACTGATTTTCTAAACTAATAAAATCACAAACAAAAGAGAAGAGTGCAAAGAAAAAATCCCTTCAGTCAAATGCGCAGCTAAACAAAACTGTTTTTAGCTTAGATTTGAACATTGTCAGAGTAGAAGCCTGTCTCACATCTTCAGGAAGACTGTTCCAGATTTTAGCTGCATAAAACTGAAACGCAGATTCCCCATGTTTTGTCCTGACTCTTGGCACCAGCAGGAGGCCGGTCCCTGAGGTCCTCAGAGTCCGAGATGGTTCATATGGCACTAACATATCCAAGATGTACTTTGGTGCTAGGCCATGGAGAGACTTGTACACAAGCAGAGCTGCTTTAAAGTCTATTCTCTGAGCCACAGGAGCCAGTGCAGAGACCTGAGAACAGGACTAATGTGATCATACTTCCTGGTTCTAGTCAGGACCCGAGCAGCAGCGTTCTGGATGTACTGCAGCTGTTTTACAGCTCGTTTGGACAGACCAGTGAGCAGGCCAAGATGATAATGTATGTACAATAGCATCCATTGTTAATAATTCTAAAGAAACCAATAATGTTAATGAGCAAAGAAAAAAGGTTGCATACATGTCAACAAACAGGACTCCCTAAAAGTTTGCCATTTCGTTTGCAGGGTGAAGCATAGAGCTTATTTGCTCCAAAGCCGAGTTAAACCTAACCTTAAATTTACCCCAATAGTGAAATAATATACTGTATTTTTCGGACTATAAGTCACACCTTTTTTCATAGTTTTTTTAAAAATACTTATTTTCACACTGACAACCACAAGAGGCTCTAGGCTCTAAGCGAAGCAGAAGAAGAATCTGCACTTCCTCTTCCTCTGGAGTTTGTGGAGTTGTTTAGAAGTGACACCGAGGAAGAAGAATTCAATGGATTTAGTGATTTGGGGTAAAACTGATGCTTTGGTAAACTTGTCAAATCAAATCAAATCAATTTATTTTTGTAAGGCCCAAAATCACAACAACAGTTGCCTCTGAGGGCCACAGAGAGAAATGAATCAACAATGTCTGTGGTGGCGATGAAGTCAGACAATGTCTGTGGTGGCGAGGGACGATGTCCCAGGGTCCTCTGTCCTTAGACTCTCCTTCTCGGCCAGGAAAAACTACAAAAAAAACCTCTTTGGGAAAAAAGCGTAGAAACCTGGAGGAGTTCCAGTGAAGGAGAGATCCGACTCTCACAGACGGACAGACGGACACAAGGAGACTGGAGCTGGACCCACTCTTCAGGCAGAAGAGGGACCGTCTGAGTCGAGCTGGACCCACTCTTCAGGCAGATGAGGGACCGTCTGAGTCGAGCTGGACCCACTCTTCAGGCAGATGAGGGACCGTCTGAGTCGAGCTGGACCCACTCTTCAGGCAGAAGAGGGACCGTCTGAGTCGAGCTGGACCCACTCTTCAGGCAGATGAGGGACCGTCGGAGGCGAGCTGGACCCACTCTTCAGGCAGATGAGGGACCGTCGGAGGCGAGCTGGACCCACTCTTCAGGCAGATGAGGGACCGACTGAGGCGAACTGGAGCCACTCTTCAGGCAGATGAGGGACCGTCCACACAGGGCAGGGACCACTTCACCAGGAACTTGTTAGCATGTTCTTTATGCTATAGTTATCTGAATAACTGTTCATATGTTACGTTAACATACCAGACACTTACCACAGTTCTGTCTGTGCGTCATGTAGCTGAAGGTGTTAGCGTTAGCATACGTACACCTATTCATAGGGATGCGTACCGCTCCGCAGGAACGGATCCGGACTTGTAAAAACGTTTTGGTTCAGGTCCAAAAAAACCGAAACCCCGGTGATTCGGTTCTGGACTCATTAAAAATCTACCACTCACATTCTATATCCTTTACGTTCTAGAATCTAAACCATCTTAAACCTTCCATAGATCGCGAAATTTGCGCTAGAAAAGACGTAAACCCTGACATCGCTGTCAATGGCGCGCCCGGAGCATCAGCGACACACGCGTCTTCCCCGCGGCAGAAGTTGAAGCCGGCGAAATGAGTTTAAAGACGCGAGAGACCGAAGTTGTCACTTTATTTCTTGAACAGAGTTGGTTATTGTGGGCCGTAACCATGGCAATGGAACAAGAAAATCAAAAACCACTTCGTCTCCTGAGCCGCTCTTAGCTCCGCCCCAGAGACCGCGCACGCGCACTAGAGACTAGGGTCTCAACAATATGAATGAAATAACTGTTATGTTGTGGTGTGATGTAGCATTTATTTAGGTGGGTTAATGTGCAATATACATATTTATACATCTAAGTAAATACTAAGTCAAAGTAATATTGTTTAATTGCTGGATTCATTAATTGGAGCTTATATTTTGTAGTAGTATTTGTATTCTACAGTTGTTAAATATGGTCTTGTGTTTAATGCTGTTAATATGATGTATTGTGTGTAGTGTAAAATATTTTCATATTCTATTTTTGATACGGCTAAGTTGATTGATTTATAGTGGTTCTAGTTGACTTTTATGCTAGTTTTTGAAGGTTTTTACATGACTTTGATGCCAATGGATCTGCAAAATTAAAGAGTGGAAATGTATCTAAAGGCATTAAACTTCAAGTGTGGGAAACAGCCCAGTCAAACCAGTAACACACTTACAAACATAGTATCAGCTGAAACAGCTGCTCCATTACCAATACTCAACATGCTCTTGTTCGGAAGTTGTTCCTCTAGTAAAACACATGAATGTGTGTTAGCTAGCTAGTAGCTTGTGATTTGTAAGTTGTAACTTATGTTAATAAACAGTGAATAAACCAGATAAATTGAGTTCATTTCACTCTGCAGTTAAGCCTTGTGTTTGATAGTCGTCCTTGTTCATGTGTCTTCAACTTAATTGAGCCAAGTAGCTTGTGTTACGCTGTTATAACATTATTCAAAAATGGCATGAGTTCAGCCGGACTCATTAGGTCCGGACCTGAACCTAAACCTCTGGATTCGAATCCGGTCTTGAACCTGAACGTGGGTTTAGGTATGCATCCCTACCTATTCACCATGTTCTCTAATTATTTTAGAGAGTTATTATATAACAGACATTTCAAGATAAAATGTCTGTTCTTGGTCTTGGATTTGATCAAATACATTTCCCCAAAAATGCGACTTATACTCCAGTACGACTACGAGAAACTTAAATAACGCTAAGCTACACCCCAGCAATGCATTAATATGACAAATTACTGCTGAAAACATGGCTGCCGTCCGTACCTAGGAAGGAGACGCAGACTTTGCAGAAGTTGCTGAACTGGAACTTGTTGGCCGCCTCCAGCAGAGTTTTGGCGTTGGCCGAGTCGATGACGAGCAGCCCGGTGTACACGAACTCCAGCAGCTGCTCCAGGACGTCCGCCGTGATGTTGCTCATGTTCAGCTCCAGCGTGTCGCCCCGCCGCGTCTCCCCTGATGACCTGGCCGACCAATCGGGGGACAGCACACACAGAGAGGTCACATATCAGGAAGTAGAGCGAAGAGACAAAGTTGATACGAGCAAATGACAAAACACCTGGGCAGAACAGTGGGGAGAATAAAGATGTTAAGGAGGGTGTTTTTAGATGAAGGTTAGCACAGAGGTTCTCAAATGATCGTGGAAACACAACGCATGGCTTCTTCTGCTGAATTTGAAATGATCGTTCTGGTTTAGCTCTGGTTTAGTCACATTGTAGTTATGGTTTAGTTTTAATCCTGGTTTAGTCACGTTTCTGGTTTCAGGCCTTATTAGACCTGGTTCTGTCGGTGGAATTGATTTATATTTCTATAGTTTCTCATCTTGATTTGGTCTGGATGTACATTTGAAACAATCGCACTACTTAGTTCGGGTCTAGTCCAGCTTTAGTCCTGGTTTGGTTCTGGTTTTGTCCCAGTTTAGTCCTGCTTTAGCCTGGAAATAACTTTGAAATGAAGTCAGAGTAATTATTGGACTAGTCTTGGTTCAGTCCTGGTTTTGGACCTGGTTTAGCTTTGCCTGTAATTGAAATGTAATTCCTTGGGATAATTCCGGCCTCTAAATCAATTAACAACACTTTAGTTTTGTCAAAATAGCGTGTAAACATTTGAGAACCGCTGGTCTAGCCTCTGGTAAAAATAAATAGCTACTGTGCCGCATCTGTAACGAACAATGTGACAGACAGGATTAGGCCAAAAAGAATAAAACCATTATTGCTTTAAGAGGCATGCCATCGCCAGAATTACATGTATGCATCGCTTCAAACGGGCATTATGCATACATGGGAACATCGCAGTGACAGAGACGACAGAGTGGTAGAGTGCTTTCGTGTGCGTGGCGTAGAATATCAGATGAGCCGGATTCATTTAGCTTGATTTTTTTTGTTTTACCCCCCTTTTTATCGCAAATTAAATGGAACACGATACGCTTGGAGTGGAGAAGGCTTTTGACATCCTCCGGGATCGAATTGCAGGGATATTACGCGCAGTACTCCCTTCTATACCCTCGCCCGACTCGCAATGCCTTAGCACCCTCCGCCGTCCGCACCCACGGGAGAGCGTTAAATGACACGGCCCCGCGTTTAATCCACTAAACGCCTACCGGCCTCCCGCGGCGATGGACGTCGGTGGGTATGAAAAGTGCGCTCGCGTTGAGATAAACGGGCTTGCTCGAGGTCCGTCGCTCACGCTGCGGGTGGGAAACGGCGCCCTCTGTCTGTGCGGGAGGTAGTTGTGGTAAAGGTTATGAGTATATATATACACAGGAGAAAAAGAGAGGAGAGAGAGAGACAGGTGTGGCGAGGTCCGTCCACAGGCAGCCAGCAGCCATCCTTCTGAAGGGAGGAGTTTGGGTCGTTGTCGACATGCGACTTTGCTAATTTGGATAAAGGGTTTCACCCGATTAACCAACACCGCCCACCCTCAAAAAAAAGCCGACAGTACTGTGTAAAAGTCTTAGGTACGTAGTTCAAAAAAGCCATTTCTACAATATACATAACTCGTGATGGGCAGAAAAAGGTATCAAAAAGTATCGGTAATCGTGCAAAAATATCAGCGCTTACAATTTCTCCGATTCGGCAGGTTTTTGATCATATTTTCTTTAGTTTATTTGACTGGGGTGGAGAGAAAATAACGAGTCAGGTTGCATTTTAGTACAAATTCAATGATATCGCGATACTCAGTCTGGGATCTAAACGGTACTTGCTGGCGTCGCCCATCACACGCTGCGACCGTAAAATGCGTCGCAAATCGAGAATTTCTTACTGTACTTTGAACTCTGTCGACTAAAACGTTTGCACAGTACTGCCCCGTTATAATAGAATGACTGTCCAAGCTGCTATACTCCTGCAGTGTGTGAACTTAAGACATTAGTTGTAAAGCGCCCTCGGGATGTGACAGGGTAGAAAGACATCACAAAAAGCAAAAACTTAAAATTTGAAATTAAGTGGTGACAATGGCATATCTCTGGATGGCTGTGAAAACCAAAGTAGTTAACTCACTTTCTTCCTGCAAAGCAAAAAGCCACATAACATTATATAATAAAATAATGTGTGTATTATAATATATATATATATATATATAAAGCCCCTTTGCCTTGCTTTGGAGGGGGTGGTTAGTGAGTAAGAGGGGCTGATGGGAAGTGTAGTCCCGAGATGTACTGATGATAGCAAGAAAAAAGAGAAATTAAAAGGAAGAAGCGTGCTCGGAAAGCTCGGGTCGATGAGTTTGGAAGGTGGGAAGTGGCCTTTTTGTTTGTTTTTGTCTAAGCGCTTATGGAAATGATTAGATCCCTGAGGCCGCGAGGAGACGGCGAGCGCGTAGGATGGATGGCCACGTCAAAGCAAAGGGGGATTTGTGTGTGAAAGATGCGCCACTTAAGAGGGACGTTTTAAAGAATGGATGGTCAAAGCGTGGCGGCGGCGGATGAGGCGATGAGGAGATGCAAGGAAGAGGAAGAGGAGGAGCAAACAGTCACACACAGTCACAAACGACATTATGGGACAGAAAAATGTGGATTACATACAAACTGATATAATTGATATAATCACTGTGTAGTTAAAAAGTTTTGTTGTTTTGTCAAGATCAAAATGTTTCGATTTTTTTCCCAATATAGTTTTATTTGAAAATCAAGATTCAAAACGTCTTTAATTGAGAAGTTTTGATCTAAAAAAAAAATTTAAAAAATTGACTATTCTGTGTTGAATTGCATTGTTTTTGTGCATGAGACTAACGGTGAAAGTATATTTTTAATTTTGTTTTTATGTAGTAATAAAATACAATAAAACATATTAGTCAATACAAAAAAATAAATATTTTTTTTGTGACATATTGTCCAGCCCTATAATTTAAAAACAAAATAAAAATGTATAAATAACTTAAGTATCAAGGGATGGGATAAATGATTTTCATGTCATAATTTAAATTATTTTCATGTCATAATTTAGGAAGAGGGGTAGTACCAATACTTCATCAATAAAGTTGTACTATTTCTAGGGTTTGGTAAACGGACTAAACAATACCGCCAGTTTTGTCCGTTTTGCGTTTACTTCAGTAAAGTGAATAACAACGTACTAGTAATGTTAAGGAGTTGGAAAGTTTTCTTTAGTGTACACCATTTATTCTTGCCCACAGAAGCAAAACCCCGCACTGTCCAGACATAAATCAGAGTTTGTTTTAAAACAACCTAGTTCTGGGGTAAATGCTTAATCCGCCGTCCCGCAAAAAGGCTGTTTTAGTATTTTTGAAGGATCATTTATTCACGGCGAGATTGAACTGCCTTCCAACGCCAACTCCGCATCTAAAAATGGCCCATGTTTACACGGCTTGTCTGCGCATAAATCAGAATTACATAAACAAACAAAGCTAATGCGCTAGCTTTGTCATTGTTTGGAGGTTTTCTGGTGCGCGCCGCTCGCCATCGGGGACACACTATTTCATCTCTGACAGAATAAAAAGTCCAGTTGTGGCGCTCAGTCGCTTTGTTTTACAAGCTGTGGGGTATTATCATAAACCAACTGCGATTGTCTATGTTTTACACTCAAAATCAGAATATGTTATATATATATATATATATATATATATATATATATATAGTGCTCTGAATGCTTAAGTGAGCGATAACTTTAGACCGCTGCAAACTGTTTAAACTAGTTCAGTTTTTCATGTTTTTAAATTAAGTTTGAAATTCTGAAAATGCTTTATTAATACTAGGGTAAAGTTCCAATGCAATAAGATGGGTAACATTCTATAATAACTTTACTTTAGCCTTAATAAAGCATGAACAATGTACTTAATGTTACTTTCGAAATTTTGATTTTGAAATGGTCCAGGTGATAAATAACTATCCTTGTTTTTCATCAGTTAAGTTGCAGAATACCTCTGTGATGTCATCAAACAGCGCCATTTGCACAAAACGTACACCTTTTTATGACAGTTTAAGCAATCATTTAACAAAATAAACGTGTCCTTGGTTTTACTAATTTGTCAAATAATATTTATTGTAATTTAAATATATTTTGTCTCATGTTTACAATCTGGTTGCTAAGTAACAGTTGTGGCATTACCTCTACCTATGTCATATTTGCTGGACACGTCAAACCAGGAAGTGAAGAAAATTTGTTTATAAGAGATCTTCTATTGAGAGTGTTTTTTTCAAACTTCCTATAAGTGATCTGTTCTTTTCTTCTGTATCTACCTATGTATCTACCTGCGTTGCAACAATGAAATTTCCCCATGTGTGGACAATAAAGGATTATCTTATCTCATCTTATAAACGTCACCAAAATTGCCAAATTGGAGAAAAACAGGCAAAATATTTGGTTAAATTAAATATGTTGTTTTTAAAGCATTTATTCACATTTTATTAATGTGTAATTAAGGTGTTCAAGGTGTAGTTATTATAAAGTGGCACAACGTCACAATAGATTTAAATACAGTCAAAGAACATAAATTTAATTAAATATGCAAATGCAATTTTATTAGCTAAATTGATTGAGATCAACCAACGATGTAACGTCTCTGCGCATGCTAGTTTCCATAGAGACATTATTGCTCTGCCCAAAATGTTCCCTAGTGTGACAATAAAGACAGAGACAGCACTGGGCCATGTTACAGGTCAGATCTGCGGCGACGTTGCGGTAAAAATGCTGATTTTCGATGTTTTTTTTGTGACGAAACAACAGCAAATGATTAGATTGAGATTTAAATGCACGATAAACATGTTTAACGGGCAAGAAAAAGTTACACAGTGCAGCTTTAAAGAAGGCAAGTCGTGGCAAAAGTATTAGTTTTTTGGGTTTCTCCGGTCTGGAAATGTGGCAAATTTACACAGATTTCTTGCAAAATTTTGAGGAAAGTTTTGGATGGTCATTAAAAGTGGACAAAGGCTTTTTCTGAAAATTGCTGTTCATAGAATGTTGACGCGCATTTTGTAAAGTTTCATAATGGTTTCCCTTTTCTGAACACGTGGATAAAAGTTTGTCTGCTTCTTTCTCCTCGTGTCCTTCAGTTATTCAGCCTAATCCAAACACAAGTAATGAGTTTTCTGCCGCTTTGTCTATCGCACAAATAAACCTGTATCCAACGGCGGCCTGCAAGGACACCCACTTTAGAGAGACGATCTGCAAGTAATTACAACTTATAAAGACAAAATAATAACGCTTCCGTAATAAATTTGCGTTTTGGTGTGAAATATCGACGGTGTGCTGTAACATTATTTCAATGTGGCTGATGTTTGAAGGATTTAACAATGTGCTGAAATCTGGGGAAAATAAAAATAATCCAAACATCTTTTATGCTGTTGATGCAGGTGAATAAGAAACGATCTTAAATGTATCACATGTTTTTGATCATGTTATTATGCATATATAGGGTATTTTATGTGTAAAAATGGTCATAAAGGGGGAAAAAAATCTGAAAATGGATAGAGCCGGTTTACATTTCTTGTTTTCATTTGTTTTTTATTGTTTTGTTTGTTGTTTATTAGATTTGAAAGAAAAATCTGGATTTGAGCTATTTTATGTGGCATTTTCGTAAACTACTATAGATCTTTTTGGAAAATGGCATATAAATTTAAATCTTTGCCCTTAAAAGCATCAAGCTTGGAATGATGTATTTCGACACGTTTTATGATCAGTCAAAATGCTGTCAAGTACGAGATAAATATGTTACAAGATATGATATGCCGTAAATGTTTAAAACTAAACTGTTTTTAGTGATTTAATTGGTTGAGTTCACCAGGAAAAAAATATAAAAATACACCAACGGCAGGGGAAAAGTCCAAATTAAATGTCAGATTGAAGATATTTCTTGATCAAATTGTATATTCTAACAGCTTTTTGAGTTGCTACATATTTTACTGTGTGGGATTATTGATCTATTTAAGTTCTTTGGATTTATTTTGTGCCTTTGGTTTTGCGTAACTGGTGTTTGTACGCATTTTTGTTCATAAGACCATTGTCATTATGTTCCCACGAGAGACAATGTTCCAGAAACTATAGCTGCAAGTTGATTAAATGAAATAATAAAACATCTGTAGGTCTTTAAACCAACAAGTGCAGGTTGGACAGTGTTTACGTGCAAAAACGTACATGTAAAGAGCGCAAACTGACTTAAAATATCCTAAATCCATAATCATACATGCAGTAAATTGAGCTCATGAACTGCTCAGACTTTAGTCCCGGCTTTATCCGCCTCGTCCGCATTACGCTCAGACTTATTTGTACGAGACCAACATCAAAGAACCAGAGACCCACAAATGGTTTGGAAGCAAAAGTGTCAAGATCTAAGAAGAGGTTGTTTTATATTTTTTACCCGCTTACTCTTGTGCTGTGCCTGCGATGCAAGGGCCATAAATTAAATGCCTGCAGCGCGCTTATTGCGGAAAAATCCCCGAGAGGTAAAAATGGAATTACTGGAGATGATGTGTTGGGCTGCACAGTGCGACGGCTGCTTAAAGGAGACGGCAAGCGGCTTTTGGGACGGGCCCAGGGCTGGTGTGTGCGCGTGAGTGGTGAAGTGTTTGGGTGGGAATATATACGCCAAACAGGGGCATTTGGAGTCATAAAAACTAATATACTTTGGATTTATAATGAGATAAATGCATGAGAAATGTATTGTCGTGTGTAGTTACGTTCACTCAACTCCTTTTCAAACTAATTTTAGTGTTAACGACGTTTTAACTGTAAAAAATGCTGTCTGTGCTCAAAAAACAAACTAAAGAAAGAACCAAAAATGTGTGTATGTTTATGTTCTTAACCCCCGAAAAACAATATCCACTTGTATTATACACAATTTTTTTGGTGTAAAGCTTTAAAATAAGCTTTATCATAAGTTAACATAAACAAATACATATAGTGTTTATAAATGCCTTATAGTTTACTAAGGAACATTATTTTAATATTCATGTGCAATTACTGTCACTCACAAGCAAGTATGGCCATATTCATGTGCATACAACTGATGTAAATAAGAGTGCTTTATTTTGTTTTATTTTGGTTACTTACTTACTATTAGTATTACCTAGTCTTATGCTAGCTATTTTTACTTTACTTTATTTTTGTTTTATTCTATTATTATTGTTTTATTATTATCTTATTTTTATCTTTTTATTTTTATTTATCTATTTTATTTTTATTTTATTTTTTCCCCCCCTCCATTCCATATTAAAGGCGGTATGGACGATTTTTCAGCGATTGGAGAACGCAGGCGGAAGTGCGCATGCGCACTCCCCCGTGTGGACTGATACAACACACACGTGCGTTTGTTTATTAGCGCAACGGAGCGCATCGCATCTCTCGTCTCCCGTAGATTTCTGTCCACTTCTGCGTCAGCTCGAACTGTCATTCTCCGTCTTCATTTTGCCCCGTACACTGAGGGAACTATATTATGATAGATCCATGCGCTTAGGCACGCAGAAACGTGGGGACGAGCCTGACGCGGCTGCAGGTGAGCGATAGGTGCGTTTTATGATTGATACGTGGCAGGACAAATGATTTATCCATGCCACGAGGAAATATGATTAAAAAAAAATTGCTGAAAAAAATCGTCCATACCACCATTAAGATAGGAGAGGAATTTTGTTAAGAGTTTTTTTGTTTTGTTCTTCAATTAAGAGTATTCTTTTGAAACTTCCTATAATCTGTCCTTTCCTCCCGTTTCTACTGCGTTGTAACAACGACATTTTCCCTTGTGTGGACATTAAAGGATTATCTTATCTTATCTTTTAAAGTGCTTTTATGATCATGTGGAAGAACTGTTTAACAATTTAATACATACAATATTAAAGGGCAATCATTTGAACATTTCCGTACCAGCAGGTGGTGATTAAATATAAATTTGACTGTGGTACCTTTATACAGCCATTTATACAGTATATTATTCATTTAAAATATGTGTAATCATCTAAACTCTAGCATACTGCTAGCATACTGTGATATTAACATAATTTGTGTTACAGCTACTAGATTTAAGTTATTAATGTACTTATTATTTAATTATCAAGATATAAAATGCTTAAAAGGGGAAAAGGGGTTAGGAGTATTTGTATTTAGCAGAAATCCCTATAAAAATATCAAAAATACTGTGTTATTTTTCAGGTTATAAAATATCAAAAAGTGAATGAAATATTGGACTTTAATAAAGTCGGAAAACCAGAGGGGATTATCCAGAAGTAGTTTTGAAGTGAAATGTCTACTTTAGTTCAAGTCACTTCACGGGTCTATCACTATGGAAACGCAGGCACATACTATGTCCATGCAACTCCACGTTTCTGTCTGAAGTGGACTAAAAACACCAGTGGCCTGTTCCTGTTCTTTCACGCTGCACACAAAGGTGAACTTCTACTCGAAATGTCCTTGATTCAAATGTTTCCACGTTTTATTTTTAACTACGGTAAACAGAGATTATAGCTGCAAATAGTGCTAATTAGAGAGTGAAGGATTATAAAATACGTTTGAATCTTCCCCAAATCCACGCTACTGTTGTGTCCTTGGGCAAGACTCTTCACACACTATGCCTATGGGGAATGTCACAAAATCAAATTTTAGTGAGAAGAAACTGTCATTTAACGATTATTCACGATTACGGAGATCATGACTAAATAACTGTGAAATAGATCATTTTTCTATCACCTTGCTTATTCCTAAAGTTTGGGACCGGATTTATGAAATCAAACTTTCTGAATGAAAAGCGATGAAAACAGATGTATTTTATGGACAAGATTGAATTGAAACAACCCGATTTTGCTTTTAAAATGATCACTATTATAAATATTTAAATTTTACGATTATATTGTGACCTGAATACTACAGTATAAATAACTATACATATTATAAAAGTGTATTTTTTAATCTAATGCTGTAATAGGAATAGTGTTGATTGATGTTCAATACAACTATTTATAAAAGTCAAGCTACAATATTTAAAATTGGCTATGACAAATTAAATTGCCTTTTCCAGCACGTTACGACATTATCTCGTGTCGACACAAACTGACAGCATGTTTCATCCAATTAGTCGATCTGTGCGCATTCTTTCTATTAAACTGTCAAACTAAGCAAGACAAATCCACGTCTGCATCGGCGGTGCAGAGAGAAACTCAAAACCAAACGGGACGAGGCTCTTGTGGGGGGCGTCGATCGAGGTTCATCTGATAGACAGGGCTGACCAGCAGGGGGCCTACTCTACACTACAAAGCCACTTCAACCGCGCGCGCCGCTGACCCGGGAGCTCCGTCGCCATTATCAAGGTCGCGGCGCGTTGTCGAGTGTTTCTTTATTCATGGGGGGTGAATGAGCCGACTCTGCGGTGAAGTAGTGAACCTTTGATCCGCCCGTCTGTTTTCAAATTAACTATCGAGTATCACTGGTGCGCTGTGCCCTACGCGGTGAACGTCAGTTAAATTAAGGCAAGAAATAAATCGGAACATAGGTAAACTTGATTACGTTATTGGCAGGACAAATTTGCAATGCACTAAACAAGGTCTTCACGCTCCAGGCTTAAGGCTCAATACATTTGTAAACAGTGCGTGCGACTGAATGAGTGACTTTAAAGGATGTTTTTAAGGGCACATATATTATGCAACATTGACTTTTCCACGTCAATAACACACCTGGAGCTGTATTTAGTTGAATTTGCGCTTGTTTCATTAATTTGGTTAACAGGGTCTTCTTATTTGCTCCTGGGCCTCACAAAACACTCTGTTTCAAGTATTGCAGATTTGAGACATCAGGCTGTTTTTAAGTCATTGTCAGACTTGATCCTGTTCATTTCTGCATCAAATCGCGTTCATTTCAACAGCGTGGTCTTATTAGCATGTTGGGGAAAGCAATTTTTTTTGCTTCGGGTAATTCCCTGAGTTGCCAGTAGAGGGCGTGTTTAAACCTTACGTAAGAAACACCTGAATTGATGAGAGTAATGGGTGCTTGTCATAATTTTAAGTTAAGGCAATAACAATACAAACAATGCATAATATGTGTCTTTTGTGCATGAATTTTTAGCACCTTTAAAAGCTGCAAATTAGCCTATGACTAGCGTGTGCACGACATAACTGTGACCAATTTGGTGACAACGTTAAATTGTACTGTCCATTTCAAATAAATATAGAAATAAATAGTTTAAATACATAAATTACAGCTATCATGATTTGATTGTCATCTATTTATTGCCTCATTGGTATGTTTCAACAGCTTTTTTACACGCTTCACCTTAAGAAAAGAACAAAAAAGCACATTTGGAGGCATTATGTTTGGAAATATTGAGGACGGCGCGACGTTTGTTATGCCCTGTGTGGAGTATGTGCGACGATAATCTCCCTTCTGTGTGATGACAGCGCAGTGAAGGCAGCGTGTCTGCAAGTCACAGGGCCTGAAAAGACGCCACGCTTCCCCTGGGGGAGCGAGGCGCGACTGGTGACTCTGGGGCCTTTTCTGTTTGTGCTTTGTGCTCACTTCATCCACAACACAACACACACACACACACACACACACACAAACACACACAAACAAACACACAAACACACACAAACACACACACAGACAGACATGACAGCGAGAGAGACAGAGAAACAAGAATGATCCAGGGACTTTCAATCTGTCTGAAAACACCTGCGAGGATGTGAAGGAGCCTTGAGGACAGCGGGGAATAAGAGAATTCCCTATTTGCGAGACAAGGAGATATAAAAAGGTATCACACTAGACAGATAGTGTATGTAAAGGTTTAGAAGCATGCACACGGCACAGAGCGCGTGAGGGCAGGACAAATGAAAACACTGTAACACCCTCGAATCAAATAAATATACACTATGGAAGCAAGGACTGATGCGTGAAGTCGTCTAAGATGTTGGATTTTAGCTTGTGAAAAAAGCAAAAATGGATGATTTAAAGGCGCACGTGTAACTTTTCTGGTGGGGCTACCTGCTGGTCTCCATGGACGCGTTATTGTTGAGCCTGGGATGTTCAAAAATGTTCGATCTGACCAGTTACTTGGCCTGGTGGCAGCGCCTTCCTGTCTCTGTGAATGTTTAATGCCCTACTTTGGAATATTCCAGGCAAAACGATGTCTCCGTGGAGATAAGCAGTTGACGAACGCTCAACATTTAAGTAGAACATCATCCCTAACGTACATATTCAATAGATCCATGTGTAATCTTTTGGGACAGTTAGCTTAATCCACAAAATTGTATAATAAAGCATGTGAAGAACTGTGTTCTCTAACTAAGGATAACCAATCTATCAATCTACATGCAAGTCATTTTATACAATAAAGAGCGCATTTAATCTGTTTCATGTCGTCTTGTGGTTAGCATTTAGCCCATATTAGCATGAAGGCTAAATAAAGCTACAGCGTGGGTTTGTGAATGTCGATTTGGACTAATACAAAAAAAGATAAGGGACGTTTGAAACAAATGTAAATTACAATCAAATTCGAAAAGGATAAAATCACTTTGAAACAAACATATATAAAAGCATGAGTCTGACAAAAACGGAAATGTGTTTAAGATTGGCTCCTACGTGGAGTGGGGAGGAAATGCAGTGACGTCGGTTGACCTTTTTGTTTTTTGTTATTTTTTTTATTTTTTTTGGTTTGTACTGTTATTTCTTATTATCATTGGTTTCTCTCCGGATTCGGATACATTCATTTCGAGCAGGAAGAAGGAAGGAATGGCTGCTGGCCTGGCCCTGTGTGCTAGGAACCAAAGTCGTCGCCACACCTGCAAGAGAGAAGAAGAGGGGGAGGGAAAAAGAAGCAACACAAACGTGCCCTATGAAGAGAACGAGATCGGATCAACGGCTGGTGCGGGGGAAGAGGAGGAGGAGGAGAGAGAGAGGAGGGAGGAGGAAGAGGAGGAGTAAGAGGAGGAGGAGCGGAGGCAAACCTTTTGACCAGGTCCTTGAAATACAAGCTGCAGGAAGCTAGAACATTTTGGTGGACTTCAAACTCTTTGCCTTCAACAATTATTTTCAGGTCTGTAAACTCTTTCGCTCTGCGCTGCTGGTTCAACTCCTTCAACATCTCTGGAGAAGAAGAGAGAGAAACAGGACAACGCCACATGTGGGGTTAGTGCGGTCGACAACAACACTTCGTAGGTGCATTTTAAAGCAAAAAAAACAAACAAGAGTCATGAGTACGTTATGTGACAGAGAAGGAATTGTACAGTATGTGCCGACAAAAAAAAAAACACAATTATATGATTAACTTACATACATGTTCTAGCAAAAGCATGCGGCGCTGGGCTATATACAAACCGTACATGAGCAAACATTGGCAGGATATTTGAATAATCATGTGGGAATGTTGTGGAAAAGGACATATTTGTGTAAAACATGACTGATTGACTGGATTATGCAAAATTGTGCACGTTTTAAATTGGATGAGCTAGATTTTAGTTTTTAAACAGCAAAAACAGAACATTTTACTGTATTGCCAGTTCAATTTACTTACTAAGACTTTCCCACAAAATTCCAAAGCATTCAAAAGCAGAGCTAAAAAAAAAAAAAAAGACAAAATAAAAAGAAGTCACATTTGTATCAACCGTATTTGCAAACACAGTCAGTTTGAAAGGCGGAAAAGCTGAATGAAGTAGAGAGGGAAAGAGAGAAAGAGAGAGAGAGAGATGTGTGCGCTGCCAACGGAGACACCGTCAATGCATTATTCATCGAGAAATCAAATTCTTTGGCTTCACGCCGGCGCCCTACGCTCAGCGCCGCCGCGACCTTCACACGTCACTCAGCGGCCGAAGAGAAACGGACACAACAGCTCGTCCGACTGCGGGCAAAATATTAGCCCTTAGCGACTAGCACGGAGGCCGTAACGGAACAGGGGAAAGAAAGAACAACAGCGGCGGTTTGTAGGAGCTTGTTTGTGTGCACTTTAATGAGACGCCATCAGGGGGCGCCGCGAGGGGACGACAGCGGGGGACGGATAAGTCTACAGCCTGGAGATGGGGGAAAACAGCACCGTGGCTTTGTTAACGCCCCACGGAGAACACAATCACAACTCACACTCGCAGATACAGGAAGCGGGGGACGTATAGCCACTTTTTGCAGGCTCCGGGACGGGGAAATGCATGCTGGGAAGTGTGAGAACTGCAGCGTACGTGTAAGTTAAATGACTGGTGGAGGCAGGTCGTCAACATCGTACATCGAGTAAGGTTACTTTACAATCAAGTAGAAGCACAAAGTAGAGTTCTAAGAGACGAGAGAAACAAAGTATTTGGGGAAACTACTACTCAAGTAACAGTAGGAGGATATTGTATGAGTATAGTTTGAAGGTGGTGCAATTGGGAGTAAAAATGCAAAACGGAATTTGGCACAAAAATTTGAAAAACTAAATCGTATCTGCGTAAGAAACACATATGTTCACTTTTGTACCGCAGGAAGAGGAACCAAAACTTCTACTCAAGAAAGAGTCAAATGTATTGTTGGAGTAAAAGTACTATGTCTGAAAACTACTGGAAGAAGCACAATTTTACCAAAAGTGACTTGCGTAAAGGTAAGCCAGTAAAACGCCGCTCACCTCAGCTTATCCGTGGGTCCATTGCAATTATTGTTCTGGAGAAATGTAAAATTAGAACATAAGAGTAACTAAAACGTCAGTTGACGTTTTATGGTCAACTGACGTTTTGTGCGATACGCGAGACATTCAGACACATAATTTAACACATTCCTGATGCATTGTTAAGGTATCCTCTGAATATGGTTAACAAAATGCAAAATATATATACATTTTGATACATAATGCATTTGAGAATATAATGAAGCCTCTGTCATGCCTTATCACTAATCAAAAACAAACAAAAAATTTCACCTATTTATTTACTACTTTATTCTTCTTTTCTTGTCTCGTCTCATGTCCGTTTTTGTTCTTGTTGTTCTTGACACGCTAAATACTTGGACAAATATAAAACAATCAATTACTAATCGTCAAAAATATGAAGTATGGTTAAGCAAACACTTTCCAAATTGTGTGAAAACTTCTGCGGTCGCCTATAAACGCATTTAGAAAAGTTTTATTCCGCTTAGTCACACTGACCTATTTTCTGATTGGTCGCTCGATAGAAGACTAGAATCCTTCAAACGCATACCTTGGTGCTTATAGAATATCATTATAAAAGACCTTTTAATAATGTTATAAAACAGCAATATAAAGACCTTTTTATAACGTTATATAACAGCATTATAAAAGACCTTTTTCTTAATAAGAGGCGGTCAAATGGTTCACTCTGGCCTAAATATGTGAAATATACTGTATGTATTTCCACTATTATTGCTACGATTGGTCTTTTTTAAACTACTATCGTAAAGTAATGTCTCTGGGCATGTTTTCTGAATAAAAACGCAGCTGCACTTTGAACACGAAGCCTCCAGTGGATTAAAAGAGGCTCTGTAGATATATTATTCTGCAGAAACAGCACAAAACCGAGGAGTATTTCACAAACATGAAGCCAATCATCGCAGACAACGTCGAACCAATCAGAGAGCCGCATCTCACAAGGCCCGGCCCTCTTTTTTGGGAAACCGATGTGATTGGCAGATAGGGTTGGGTAGTATCTAGGAGACTCAAATAAGGTTTTTTTTAAACATAATTTTCACCATAAATTAAATGTAGTAGAAATTGTTCTAAAATAATTCAGGAAAGGTCCAATCTTGTCTTATTATTATTCATTTTTGTTTTCCCCCTTATCTAGTACCAACACTTCTTTTTTTTTTATTGTTAATCATAATTTTGACAAACCAACTTCAAAAATTATATTACCAAATTGCATACATTTTGGTAATATATTTAACTACCCATAATTAATCAAAATTGAATAAATGTGGTTTACATTACCAATAAAAACACAATAAAAGAGCCTAAATTAAATTAAAATAAATAGATACAAAAGTTTAATTCTGTTGTGTAATTGCCGTACAGCTGTCAATACAACAAATGGTTAAAAAAATGTCTTTAAACGCATTAGTTCAGGTTTCATTATTAAAAACAAAAGTGAAATGTCAGTAAAAATGTATCACAAAAGAGCAGGAATAAAGTTCACAAAATAGCTAATTATTATTATTTATTTTCATATTTTTAAAATCATTTTTGTATCATTATTTTTTATATTTTTGTATCATTATCTTATAATTTTTTTGATAATTCTTTTAATATTTTTTTTATCATTATTTTTATTTATTTTTATTCTCCCTCTCTTTTTAAAGACATGTTCGATACTCAAATGATGCATATCTTCAAAACAACAATATGATCAACAGTAAATATCGATATACTGTATCGCTCACATGGATAATCTCACACGTTTTTTAACATCCACTTACAGTATATTTCACCGTGGAAACAATATTTGCTCCTTCTGGCCCAACAGCAGAATTTAATCAACTCTGAACCACATTTTCAGCTTTTTTCCCTGATTCATATTATGGTTTTCACCTTTCGCATTTTCCCATTAGAAGGCGGACACTGGGCTCAGAATTAATTCAGCAGCGGGAATAAAAAAGAAAAGAAAAAAGCACGCGGGCGACACATAACAAATAAAAGCCATTCACAAGTCTTTTCATGTGGGCGACGCATCCCTCACTTTGAGCTTCATGGAACTAATGGAAAGAGACAAAATGACCTGGATTTTACACAGACGGAATACAAAGTAGGAGATAATCATCACATGTGCACGGTTATTGTTCTTGACATGGTAAATACTTGAACAAATATAAAACAATGAATTACTTACATCAAAAATATGAAGTATGGTTAAGCAAACACTTTTCAAATTTTGCGAAAAGTGATCTACGGTCGCCTATAAACGTATTTACAAAAGGTTTATTGCGCGCACAATGACACTTGGTAAAACAATAATATCTACACGTTTATTAAACCTTAATAAAGCATGAAAAGAGACTTAATTCTTAATGAACAAATGTTTTATTGAGAATGTTTCAGGCTAACTAACTTCATTAATACTCAACTCAACACCCAACTCGGTAAATCGCGGTAAATGTCCCAAACATAACTTTCCATCGCTTCCTGGAGTATTTTCAACAGCTGCAAAAAATCGCACGAAAGACATTAACTCACTTCTGCTGGCCGGGTCTATCTGAGTGAACTGTGAAAAGCGAACGCACAGTCGCTCGGAGTTTGCATTAGCCAATCTCCACCAGATGCTACGGCTATCGGCTTCGTTTCGTCACGGCGCGTCACGTTAGCGAGGGCCGATGTGCTCACAATGCCCGCCTCCCTCTGCGCCTTCAAAGAACACCTCAAAGTAGCACAAAAGGGCTAATTGTGCTAGCTAAGAGGTGTTTCCAGATTGCCCTAAAACAACCCGTCAACATGGGGGAGCATGAAACTGCGCCCGGCACTCTCTTTGGGGGGCTGAGGCTCGCCGTGCGGGGGGGATATAGAGAGTTTGAATGGCCTAAGAAAGCGTTGTCCGCCTAAACGTCTCAATACAGAGGCGAGATGCCATGCTAGCTCTCACAATCGCATTTTTGGATGCACGTGGAGGTCGACGGGAGCTACATGCTAACGCTAGCGCCAACCTCAACCCGCTTCTTGCACATGGGATGAGAAAAGTGTGCCAAATCCTGCCGTTCACCCCGGCAACGCCACACGGCCGTCAAAACAAGTCGACCAATCGGGAGGTGGCGTGTGAATCCGGTAGCCAATCGAGAGCGCCGCGCGGTTCACTACTACGCTCTACTACTACTACGCTGTAATACTACTCGTGTTCGCTACGTCATGCGCCGCGCCTCTATAGGCTACGAGGCCGGCAGAGACGTGATTGGCGCTTCGGTGGCTTAGGAGACATTTTAGGAGGTCTACGTGTGATTAGCGTGTGCAACTCTGACCTCCATTTTGTGGTCATGCTAAAGACGTGGGGAAAAGGACGGTACGTGATGCTGGGCAATGGGAGGTGGCGCTGTTTGAATGCAGAGTGAATGGAGCTGAGACGCGCTCGCTGAAAGGTCAAGAGGCCCTCGAGAAGCTCTTAACAAGTCGCCATCAGCAGAGACATCATCGGATCTGAAGCGAAATATGAACGTGGCAGAATTTGATGGAAAATGTATGTGTTTATAAGAGCATTTGTCAACACGCAATTTTCCATATCTGAATGACAACATAAAGGCATGATTTATGTGGTCAGGGTTAGAGTTGCAGTAAAAGTAGTTGAGAGCATGACAGTAAATGTATATACATCTACTATTTATGCACTAATCACCAAAAGTATATATATTATTAAAATGCTAGGGAAGAGAGCAGACTGAGCGCCAGGGTAAACACACTTTATCATTATTATTTAGAGATTATATATATATATATATATATATATATATATATATATATATATATATATATATATATATATATATATATATATATATAGCCCGGCCCAGCCCCTCCCGGATGCCCCGGCCCAGCCCCTCCCGGAGTCCCCGGCCCAGCCCCTCCCGCCCGGCCCGGCCCGGCCCAGCCCAGCCCGGCCCGGCCCAGCCCAGCCCGGCCCAGCCCAGCCCGGCCCGGCCCCTCCCGGCCACCCCGGTCCAGCCCCTCCCGGCCGCCCCGGCCCAGCCCGGCCACTCCCGGCCGCCCCGGCCCAGCCCGGTCCAGCCCCTCCCGGCCGCCCCGGCCCAGCCCGGTCCAGCCCAGCCCGGTCCAGCCCCTCCCGGCCGCCCCGGTGTCCGGATCAGTGTCACGTGACTGAAAGGGTTTTATCTGCACGTTTTATAATAATTTCAGTTTTTATTTTTTGTCTATTGTGATTTATTGTCAGTAAAGCATTTTCAATTAATTTGTGTATAAATTGTGTGAATTAAAAATACTTTAAAGCCTATCCCATAGTAAATAAACAACTAAATACATAAAAAGTCTATATATATTTAGCATTGTGCTCTACAGATAAGTTTGCCTTATCAAAACATATTCAATCATAATTTTATTTAAAGCATCTATTAATTTATATAATTTATAAATGTATTAATTTATACAGCAAAGTATTATAGGCCTAGCAAATAACATAATACATAAATTAATACATAAATGGTAAATATTTATATTTTCATGACAAATTTTACAGAATTGAATTAAATATTTTTTTAAGTCAAAGTAGAAATGTTAAAAGTCAAAAAGTATATCGTCAATACAGCCGAAATGAACTAAAGTTTACTTGCAAAAGCCGTCCTTCAATGTCAAAACACTGAAAGCTCTTGATATAAATTCAACTAAACATTATTATTGTGCAAAAAAATAATAAACTTGATGACAAGTTTGGATCTTCTTTGTTCCCACGGCACATGACCCCGCTCACCAAAATAAAAGGGAGATAAACGCAAATTGAATCTGAATTGCAAAACGTTCTGACATTTATTTTGCCTCAATTTAATCTGACTGTGAATCTGTGCATCAAAAAAGTGATTAAAAAGGCTAATTAAAAAGTTAGATTCAGAGTTTCTGTCTGCGGTTCGTTTGTGACTCGAGGCATGTGCAATTATCACAGGTCTTTTTTTAAACATTAACATATTCTTAGATTTTAAATATATTTTTAATAGAGTTTGAAAAAAGTTTCAGACAAGCATGTACAAAGAAAAAGGAATCAGAAAAACTTAAAGTGGATTTTTACCAAATTTGAATTGAACTTGATCAAATTGATTGAAAATACATGAACTTTCATTTCTAATCTTTATAACTCCTAATAATTGTAAATGTAGCAACCTCTGAATGTTGAATTAATTCATAATTTGTGAGATAATTGCCAAATATTTTAACTAGGCTATGTTTTTTGCTTTCATGAAGGGAATACGTTCTACAATCGATGGGAAATATTTGTATTTTTAATGACGTATTCTTGATTTGGTACGTTTTTGTTGGTAAGATATTGCGTTTTGGACTTCACCATTCTGTTATATTTAAATTTTATCATATGTCATTTTTTTTAATACTCTACTTGCATGTAAAAATGTGTTTTTGAAATCATACTGGCAGATTTAGTGTGTACATACAATCAAACCACTCAGACTTGTGAAATTTGTACTTTTACATATTTTTAGCAGACTTTTGTACATACTTTTAACATGCAATCCAACATTTGCTTGCGTTTTAATCTGGAAAATGTATTTATTTCCATCATCGCTTCCCACCGCACGCCTCTAAATCTAATGGGCCTTTGTCGGAGCCCTGAGGTAGCGCAGCGCTCGTCGACAGTAGGGGTCTCCGTGCCGCTGCTGTATCTGCTGACATGAATTATCTCTTGCTCATGAGGGGGGGATCGCGGCGCCATTCAAAATAAGCGTTTCTACTGCGCGTCATTATTTTTAGCCTTCTGTCATCGCGGGGTCGGACCATTTCAAGCGGCGAAATGTCAGACTTTAACAGGTGCAAAATGTCAGCGCATCTGGACGCGGCGCGGACAAAAGATAAAAGAGTGGCGATCAAATTCATAAAGTACAATGTAGAGACGGGTGTTTACAAAATTCTGAACAATTGGCAAAAGTAGAACAAAAAGAAAAGAAAAAGAAATGATTCAACGGTTGCAAAGGGGCAAATGGCTAGCTCAGCGTTAGCGTTAGTACTTGTTGTCTAATGCTATATCTTTAGGGCTTTTGCTAAGTCAGTCAACAATTAATAAATACTATAAAATTGTGCAGCGAATAGTGAGTTGTGGCGTCTCTGTAAAGTAAAAGACTTTACAAAACCGGGGGACGACTGTGTGTTTATAAAAGGACGTGTTTGTGTCTCGATGCTAACGCTAATTCTACTGTTGAGGCTAAAAACACTTATACAATACAATAAATTGAAGTGAATAATCAAGTAAAAACAATCACTCTTTACTTAACAAATCATTGGTTGTTACTTTTATATTTTACATTCCATTGCATTTTGAACGGAATTTTGTGCATTGATGACGTAAAAAATATGTTTTCTCAAAATTTCAATTATGTATGTACCACCAGTATTATATCACCAAAAACATGAAAATCTGTCATACTTTGCACTTTAATGCCACACTGTTTAACATTCCAGGCACAGTATTTCCATCTCCACTGAGACAAGCGAGTGGCGGACCCTCCACCAGCAGCAGGAAAGCCTCTTCAGCCTCTCCATCTCCCACTACCATCAAGGTCATAAATGTCCCTGTTCACAGACAAACTCACATATTCTAAAACTTCTTCAACTTAAAGAGTCTGTGACACGTTTTTATGATTTTCTCAGTGTATTTGTAACTGTTGTGAATGTAAATTAGTTTTACACCAATCAAGTAGCTATTGTGGAGAAAAGTTTAAAAATCTGTGGAAAATTCACACAAAAGAAGATACCTTTTTTACCCTCTAAACATTAAAGGTTGAATGAACCAAAAAAAAAAAAAAATGGTTGCAGGTGAGCGGTAGGTGCGTTTTATGATTGATACGTGGCAGGACTAATCGGCAGTCCACGCCACGAGGAAATAAGACTCAGATTTGGGCCAAAAAAAATCGTCCATTCAACCTTTAATTAAGCAAAATGCAAAATATATATATAATCTAATTTGCCATTTAATTCAATGCGTAGTCCAAACCTGTCATAGGCACTTGGAATGTCTCCAAAATTGACGGAAAAGTACAAATTAGAACAAATTTGTTCACAGATTTCCCCTGGCGTGCGCTCTACGGTTCACATGAGGTTTAACATTGACATTCTCCACCACACTGAGGCTGTTAAAACGTCTCCCCTCCCCTTTAGCACCGGCCCATTTTAATACTCTGAGATGTACTGGGCCACTGTGACTGGCTGGGGAAAATCTGAGAAACTCTACACTTAAAAAATAGGGTTTTTACACGGGGAGAAAAGGCAACGTCGTAACCCGAGAATCTATGTAAAAGTTGTGTTTTTTTACCAATGGAAAGGGGAGAAAGTAACAGAACCTGACGCCAAATAAAACCGTGTGTCGTTTCAATAATGAAATAATCCAACATCCAACACATTTCAAAAACCGTCTAAATTACAGAGTCTAGCGTTTCTGCAGCGTTAAGTTTAGTCACGTAGCGGCTGCAAACCCGGGAGGAACTTGGGGAAAGGTGCAAGATCTGGGACATGGCTCCGGCTCTGTTCCCCTGAATTCAAAACAGCAGTGAAACCACAAAAACAAACGTTATTAAAATGTTCCCGGAGAATGCGAGTGGAGGCGCTTCTTCATTAGCAGCACCGTCACAGGTCTGAGTTACAAAAGAGGACGAGATGATTAGAAGGTGGAAGATTTAAAAAGGTCTTCGCCAAAACCAGGCAAAAATGAGCAAACAAGGCTGAAGAATTTGTGCTTATCGGGTTTAACATGTGAGTTTGCTGAAGAAATGTGAAGAAAACATCTCTGGAAGAATGTCATTAAATGAGATATATATATTTTTGTACACTTTTCCCATATTTCACACGTTGCTTTCAACTTTAGTCTGTTAACATGGCTTCGGAATTATGAGAAATTAAGATTGTTGCCATAATGATTAACAATTTAAAGAAGAACCAAGTAAAATGTTTACCTTATTTAATGTCTTTGTTCCTGTGATAGTTAAATATGTATTTTTCAAGGCATTTGAAGTATCCGTCGTCGCCCCCTGCTGTTACTGGGTGGAAAACCGTCGACCAAAAGAAAACTCTCCTGAGAAACACTGGCTTTTTTTTTTTTTTTTCTTTTTTTTTAATATTTGGCAATGTTAAATGTTTTTGTATGTAATTATACTGTCTAATGTCAATTAAAGGTATTAAGAAAAATAAATGTTTATTGGGTGAGCTGCAGGGGGAGCTAAAGTTGCTTAGTTCAGCTTTAAAACTAAATATATCTTTTGAATGGGAAATGTCCTCAAGCTGAAAATCGTGGCTAGATAGAAGTGTCTATTGGTCAGGATTATAAGGTTAATTAATAATCGTGATTATTCAGGCCATAATTTAATCGCAAGAACCAAAACAATTATAATCCTGACCATTTTAGAAGCAAAATTAAGTCGATCTATAGTCAAAAAAAAAAAACCTATATGTAAATAACTTTATATGGATGTTATCGTCAAATTTGTTTTTATTTTGTCTTTGTCGTAAAGGCCCAAAATGGAGGAAAAGTTACATGTAGGGATGCGTACCGCTACGACGGACCGGATCCGCACTTGTAAAAACGTTTCGGTTCAGGTCCAAAAAAACCGAAACCCCGGTGATTCGGTTCTGGACTCATTAAAAATCTACCACTCACATTCTATATCCTTTACATTCTAGAATCTAAACCATCCTAAACCTTCCATAGATCGCGAAATTCGCGCTAGAAAAGACGTAAACACTGACATCGCTGTCAATGGCGCGCCCGGAGCATCAGCAATGCACGCCTCTTCCCCGCGGCAGAAGTTGAAGCCGGCGAAATGAGTTTAAAGACGCGAGAGACCGAACATTCGGGAAGATCGCTGGCTTAATAAAAGCGTTTTAAGCCGCCGCGTGCGTCGCCGCTTGTGCCGCTCCGTGACTTAGTTTAAGACGCTTGTTAAAGGAGCCGGTGGTTGGTTTGGTTTGGGTGTAAATATTGTAACTTGTCGCTCAGGTCAGTAATGCTGGTTTAGTGCTCACAAGTTGTCACTTTATTTCTTGAACAGAGTTGGTTATTGTGGGCCGTAACCATGGCAATGGAACAGGAACATCAAAAACCACTTCGTCTCCTGAGCCGCTCTTAGCTCCGCCCCAGAGACCGCGCACGCGCACTAGAGACTAGGGTCTCAACAATATGAATGAAATAACTGTTATGTTGTGGTGTGATGTAGCATTTATTTAGGTGGGTTAATGTGCAATATACATATTTATACATCTAAGTAAATACTAAGTCAAAGTAATATTGTTTAATTGCTGGATTCATTAATTGGAGCTTATATTTTGTAGTAGTATTTGTATTCTACAGTTGTTAAATATGGTCTTGTGTTTAATGCTGTTAATATGATGTATTGTGTGTAGTGTAAAATATTTTCATATTCTATTTTTGATACGGCTAAGTTGATTGATTTATAGTGGTTCTAGTTGACTTTTATGCTAGTTTTTGAAGGTTTTTACATGACTTTGATGCCAATGGATCTGCAAAATTAAAGAGTGGAAATGTATCTAAAGGCATTAAACTTCAAGTGTGGGAAACAGCCCAGTCAAACCAGTAACACACTTACAAACATAGTATCAGCTGAAACAGCTGCCCCAATACCAATACTCAACATGCTCTTGTTCGGAAGTTGTTCCTCTAGTAAAACACATGAATGTGTGTTAGCTAGCTAGTAGCTTGTGATTTGTAAGTTGTAACTTCTGTTAATAAACAGTGAATAAACCAGATAAATTGAGTTCATTTCACTCTGCAGTTAAGCCTTGTGTTTGATAGTCGTCCTTGTTCATGTGTCTTCAACTTAATTGAGCCAAGTAGCTTGTGTTACGCTGTTATAACATTATTCAAAAATGGCATGAGTTCAGCCGGACTCATTAGGTCCGGACCTGAACCTAAACCTCTGGATTCGAATCCGGTCTTGAACCTGAACGTGGGTTTAGGTATGCATCCCTAGTTACATGTTAGACCACAAGAATTAAAGAAAAATGAAGATCTCAATATCAAATCGTGATGTTTTCTCACACAATAATCGTAACTTGTTTCCATATTCTTTAGTGTAACGCTGCTCTTTCTTCCACAGCGGGATAAATACAAGATTTTCTCAAGCACATTTTGACAAATTCTTTTTAAGTAAACCAGGAAACTAGAAAAATCAAACTTACAAATCTTGTGTACTCTATAAGACTTCCCAACAATGATCACTTTTAAATATGTTTAGCCTTGGAAACTACATGTGTCTCGTCTCAAGATTATTCAGTTCGTCAATAATTATCCAAATTACATTATAAAGAAGAACTGAAAAAGAGTAATTAAAAGTAAAGTAAAGTAAAACTAAATCTTGAGGTTTTTATCATCTGGCTATTCAACACTATATCGCAAACGTATCATAATCGATATCGCAACAAACAAAATATCGCAATAATATGACCAAATATATTGTATATTTAAAGATTTTTTTTTTTGTCTGTTTTAATTCAGTTTTTAATTTTTGTATAGTTTGGCTAATAAATTAAAGACATGAACAAATTAGTTTTAATAATAATAGGTGATTGTGTCAAATTTGCACTAATATCGATATCGCTGCACTTAACTTCCACATCACATGTCACAATCATTTTCAATGTTTTGCAGCCTTAACTTTAGCATCCAGAATGTTGGATTTTTGGATCTGGTCAAAAGAAAATGAAGGATTTCACGGTTATTTACTTTACAGTTCAATGCTGGCGAACTGCTCAGGTCAACCGAGTCTTGAGGTCAAAAAGCGTCCAAAACGACATCGCACACTCGCTCAAACCGTCGATTTAATCAAGGCATTACCATTAGGCCCTTGTGGCGAGGCGTGTTTGGTGGAGGAATGCCCCGCCCTCTCCTCCGCACATGTAACGGGATCAGCTGCCCGGGCTCTAACTCGACAATCGTGACCGGGAGAAACCACAGCTCGCGCCTCTCAAATCGACACCAGACAGAACGGTCCCGGGCATTCTCCACGACCATGCACGCGAGCGCTTTCATGTCCAACCACCTGCTTTGGTTACGCAGAGAGAAAAGCACGCGGTCGGTCGACTTGCAAAACACTGGACGCTGCTTTTGAAAGTAAAAGATGTTGTGGATGAAGTAAAAAAATATGTTGTTTTTTAAGGTCAGAATTGAATCGAGTTGAAATAAACTATGGCTGAACGATTTTTCAGAAAGATTTTTCTGACAATTGTGTTTGCAATTTGTGTTTTAACAGTGTGATTTCCAATCCAAGTGGATTTTAAACACATCCGGGGGCACTAATATTTGTGTAACGTACAACATGTACCGTATTTTCCCGTGTCAAAGTGTCAAAATAACAAATAATATCACATATAAGTATAAGTCGCACCCCGGCCAAAACTATGAAAAAGGTGTGACTTAATAGTCCGGAAAATACGGTATCTCAGGCATTCAGAACATGTTCGTAGAAGAAAACGACAGGGTTAGAAGTTTTCTGTTAAATTCCGATTTTTTTGATTACGGAATTTTTTTTTATTTTTTTATGCTAAATCAGCGCAGAATTGAGACTTCTATTTATTTACTATAAATCTTGCAGCTCTAAAGCCAACACACAGTTGAGATTAACAGATAAATTTAACCCAAAAATGCGACATATGTTCTTTCCTTCTTTATTATGTGTTTTTTTCTTATACTCCGGAAAAATAATTACATGACATTAAGTAACAATTATTATGTTGAATTTTCCTACAAAACAACACAGTAAACATTTAAATAAAGGGGCGAATGAGACTTCAGACGGCCCGGAGCGGATCCTGTCACACGTGTCGCTGTGACTCCTGTGACTCAAGATGATTCACGAACTCTGACCTAAGAGTTCTGCTGCTCCTGAGGCTGCACCAGTTTGCACGACTACGCTCTAATACACACACAACACACACACACACACACAACACAACACACACACACACACACACACACAACACACAAACACACACAACACAACACACCAACACACACACACACACACACACACACAACACACCAACACACACACACACAACACAACACAACACACACACAACACAACACAACACAACGCAACACACACACACACACACACAACACACACACAACACAATACAACACACACACAAACACAACACACCAACACACACACACACACACACAACACAACACAACACAACACAACACACACACACCACAACACACACACCACAACACAACACACACACACACACACCACAACACACACACACACACAACACAACACACACACACACCACAACACAACACACACACACAACACACACACACACCACAACACAACACACACACACACACCACAACAACACAACACACACACAACACAACACACACACACAACACAACACACACACACAACACACACACACCACAACACACACACCACAACACACACACACAACACAACACAACACACACACACAACACAACACAACACACACACACACAACACAACACACAACACACACACACACCACAACACACACACACACAACACAACACACACACACACAACACAACACACACACACACACACACAACACAACACACACACAACACACACACAACACAACACACACACAACACACACACACACCACAACACACACACACCACAACACACACACACCACAACACACACACAACACACACACACCACAACACACACACACCACAACACACACACAACACAACACACAACACAACACACACCACAACACACACACACCACAACACACACACACCACAACACACACACAACACACACACACACACACAACACACACACACACAACACAACACACACACAACACAACACACACACACACACACAACACAACATACACACACACCACAACACACACACAACACAACACAACACACACACACACACACCACAACACAACACACACACAACACACACACACACACACACCACAACACAACACACACACACAACACACACACACACACCACAACACACACACAACACAACACAACACAACACACACACACACAACACACACACACAACACACACACACACACACACACACAGCAGTCTGCAGACAAACTCTCTCATAATACTGTATACTACTGCTACTTACGGGAAGAACTGCTATAAAAGTGTTCTGATATCTCTTCTGTAAGTGTGTGTGTGTGTGCGCGTGCGTGGGTGTGTGTGTGTGTAAGTGTGTGTTTAAGGTTAGTAACATGTTTAGACGTTCAACTCTGTCCTTCTGCTTCTCTTAAACCTCTGCTACACTTTATTTCCTCATTGTTACCATCTGCGACCTCATTGGGCCGTTCTAATCCAATCGCTTTGCTTGAAAAGAGCTTGAGCGCCAATGGCAACTCTTCATTCCATGTCCAAATATGGAGACGGTTTAAAAGAGAATACTGAGCACGGCGGCGACACTAATCTGGCATCGGCGTCGAGAGAGACCAATCAGAGGGAAAGCGTTTGTGCTGCCAACTATTTGAATGTAAGATGTTCCCTGGCAACGGCAGCCGATTGGACGCCGAGTCTTCCAGGGAATTTGCATACGAGAAAATAAATAATAATAATAATAATAGCAAATTAGAGATTTTTCCCAAAGGAACACAATAACTTGACTGAAGAAACGTTACAATAAAAGTAATATATGGATTACTACTAAACCACACAAATTAATATCTACAATTGAGTATTGACAAGGTTAAATATATTTGCTCATTGGAACCGGGTTACGTTATTACAAATATCAAGTTTATTCAGCTTAATGTTATTAGCAGTATAATTCCTTCCCAATGGGATAAGACGACCATTTAGCAAAATGTTAATTAGCAACAACAAAAACACAAAAATACCTTGTAAAAAGGTCAGATTGGTCCAATAAATAAATGCAAACAGGTAAAACTATTGACAATTTGAACTTTTTTGTTGTAATTTCATGTTATTTCAATGTGTTCCTTCAAATTTTGGCCGTGTTTTTAGAAGAACATGTGCATAAATATACAGTACAGTGAGAGTAAAATCCGCTTTAAGCAAAAATAAAACTAAATTAACCAGTGTTTTAAGTGTAGCGTGCTGGAAGTGCAGATAAAGGACTCTGCACGGACCAGGCTGAGCCCACAGTGTCAGAACCAACAAAGAAACACCAAAGTGGACCACAGTTTTACAGTTTTAGCTACAAAAAACAGACTTATGAAAGAGGGACGAGTGAGTTAAAGGTCCAACACTCACTCACACTGAAGGACGCGTACCGTGCCTTTAAGACATTCTGAGGACAACGTGTTACGCGGGGAAACAGATGTATAACAAAGCCGTACAATACACATCAGTAAGAAGACATATTTCCCCATTAGATATTTGTATTTTTTGGCGTCAACTGAGGAAAGAAAGCAGTCATACTTGTCATTACTACTACTTTTACAGTAAATATATCCATAGGTTTCAGAATGATGAGAAACTAGGACCGCTGCCTTAGTGTTTAACAATTAAAAAAAAAAAGTTATATCTTTTGAATGAGGAAAAAGTCCTTAAAATGTTGCATAAAAAAATAAAAATAAGTATTGTCTATATAGCCTCTGGCAAAGCTCAAAAAAAGGCTCAAAATGGGCCGTATTTTGATGTCACACATCCTTCCTGTCAAGAAATACACGCATTATACTTAAACACGCATTGAGCTTGTAAAAAACTTTTCACAATAAAAAAAATCAATCTTAAGGTTCTGTCTGACAAAAGATGGGCAAATATCCAGTGCTTCTTGTGCTTGAAATGTCGTCTAACTGGAAATGTTTGACTTTACGGTGCATAAAAAGGTTGAAAACACTATAAACGACTCAGAAAATGTACACAGAAAGTACATTTAAAGTGCTTAAATGTGTGGCAAATGTGTGTTGTAAAGGTAAATACTGTTGATTGAAGCGGTCTGAATTAGATCAGTTTTCGTGAACGAGGAGGCCGCCGCACCGGAGCAGCGGAGCGTGTCAGTACTATAGGCTCAGAGTAATCCTGCGGCTCCGAGGACCGACTCTGGGATTTAAATATCTCCCTCTGACATTTGTAATTCGCCGCAGGAACTTCTGTCCCTCTGTTAATGTCCAGGACGATTTGACTGTCCTCCAATGGCGAGAAGAACAAGACCACTGACGAACCGGACGAGCCACGGTATGTGCACAATGTCCGCCGCCCGCTCGTCTCCATGGAGATGTCATTGTTTGCCGGGATTGTCCAACAGTATGACATGAAACTTGGAGACAATGGCGGCACCGGGCCAAGTTACATGTTAGATCTTTAGTTTTACTTGTAATTCGAGGTGTTTTCAGCAATATGCAATTTAATAACTGAAAGATAGACGAGATTAATGTCGTACTGTGCAACATTTCAGGCAAAGCAATAACATCTCCATGGAGACAAGCAGGCAGCGGACTCCCATCAAAGTGACATAGGCCACGGTCACACTGCAGGTCAATTTGGATCGTTTTGCCGACTGTTTGTCAACCCGGGCCACTTCCGTATGTGGAAATTAATCCGATTTGTATGTGCCACTGTCGAAAGGACGTCTGTTTGTTTGTGTGTTGTTAAACCATATCAAAGTGTGCCAGAAATAGCCGATCGTTATCAGGTGTTTGGGGATTGTCCAACTCTGCATAAATATTGGATTAAAAAAAAGCTCTGGATCCTATTCTTATTACCTTTGTATCTAGGACGGATGAAACTGATATTAAAGCAATAGATGGATATATTTGGACTGTTCTGAAAACTCAAGATCAAAACCTGACTCAATTGAAAATGAACATCAAGGAAATGGAGAGTCACCTTTGCGAATAGAAAATTTAGAAAAAATATACCATATTTTCCGGACTACCAGCCAAAAAATGCATAATAGAGTATAGAGAATAAAGTGCGACTTATATATGTGTTTTTTTTTTCCTTTTTTGCCCTCAGGCATCTGTCTGCACTTGTATCCTTAATAAATATGACGTGAAAATTAAATAGATTCAATAGCCTATATTTAATAGAAAAGTGATATTGTATTTGATATTTAATTTTTTTGGATATTGTTTTTTTCACACCAATGATCGCGGGCCGGCCCTCCACTACGTGCCTGGATTTGAATATGGCCCTCGGAGGAAAATAATTGCCCACCCTTGATCTACTGTTTTTCTTGTGATTTCAATGTGTTCTTTTCAATTCCGGCTGGTCAAGCACTACAGCAAACGTAAAACCCAGTTACTTTCCAGAAAATAAAACTAAACCAAGCAGCATTTTTTGAGCGCACAGTGCTGGAAGTGCAGATAAAGGGATTTTCACACTGCAAAGACCAGGCTTAGCCCACAGTGTGAGGAGGAGCACGAGGAGCAAGCGGAGCCAACGGGAAAACGCCAATGTGGACCACAGTTTATAATAATAATAATAATAATAACTTTTATTTATATAGCGCTTTTCAGTGACCCAAAGACGCTGAACATAATAAAAAAGGGGGGGGTATTTACAGACAGGGGGGACAACACGTACAGAACACATTAATATACAGATAAAATGAACAAGACAGAAGAAGTAGAGAGAAAAAGATGGGGATGTAACAGGGGGTAGAAGTGTAGGCAATGGGGTAGAGGAGGCTAGGGGTAGGGGAGGTCATAGGCTTGGGTGAAGAGGTATGTTTTTAGGCGGGATTTGAATGTTGTGAGTGTGGGAGAGTCGCGGACAGGTTGGGGGAGGGAGTTCCAGAGTCGGGGTGCTGTTCGGGAGAATGCTCTGTCGCCAAAAGTTTTGAGTCGGGATGTTGGTGCAGTCAGGGTGAGAGAGGAGGAGGATCGGAGAGCTTGGGTGGGGCGGTGGGGGATGAGGAGGTCAGACAGGTAGGGGGGGGCAAGGTGGTGAAGAGCTTTGAAGGTGAGGAGGAGTATTTTAAAGTTTATGCGCTGCTTGATGGGGAGCCAGTGGAGAGAGCGGAGAACGGGAGTGATGTGATCACGGGACCGGGTGTGGGTGAGGAGGCGGGCAGCGGAGTTTTGGACCATTTGGAGTCTATGGAGGGAATGGGAGGAGATGCCAGTGAGGAGGGAGTTGCAGTAGTCAAGGCTGGAGGAGATGAAGGCATGGATGAGGGATTCAGCAGCGGGGAGAGTGAGGCAGTGTCGGATTTTGGCGATGCGGCGGAGGTGGAAGTATGAGGTCTTGACAATGTGGCTGACATGGGGAGTGAAGGAGAGGGTGGGGTCCATGATGACACCGAGATTGCGTACCAGGGTAGAGGGGGTGATGGTCGAGGTGTCGATGCTGAGTGAAAAGGGACCAGTTTTATTGAGAGTGGATTTGGTGCCAATGAGGAGGACCTCTGTTTTGTCACTGTTCAGTTTGAGGAAGTTGAGAGTGAGCCATGATTTTATTGTAGAGATGCAGGTTTCAATGTGGCTGAGGGGAGGGTTTTGGGTGGATTTGGTGGTGAGGTATATCTGGGTGTCGTCAGCGTAGCAGTGAAAGTCCAGGTTGAGTTGGCGGAGGATGTGACCAAGGGGGAAGATGTAGCAGATGAAGAGGAGGGGGCCGAGGACTGAGCCCTGGGGGACCCCCTGCGTTACTGGGGAGAGGGTGGATGAGTGACCGGAGAGGGAAATGAACTCTTGCCTGTTGGTGAGGTAGGATGTGAGCCAGTCAAGTGCAGAGCCCTCAACACCCAGTTGGCGCAGCCTTTGTAGGAGGATGGAATGGTTTATAGTGTCAAAGGCTGCGCTGAGGTCTAGTAGTAACAGGATGTTGAGGGCCCCGGAGTCTGCAGAGGTGAGGAGATCGTTGAGTACTTTGACCAGGGCTGTTTCAGTGCTGTGAAGTGGGCGGAAGCCAGATTGGAGGGGTTCATAGAGGTTGTTTGACTGGAGGTGGGTGTGAAGTTGGGCGGCGACGATGCGTTCCAGCGTTTTTGAGAGGAACGGCAGGTTGGAGATGGGGCGGTAGTTGGAGAGGTTGGCGGAGTCTAGGGTGGGTTTTTTGAGGATGGGGGTGATGGAGGCCAGTTTGTAGATGGAAGGAACATGGCCGAGGGATAAAGACTGGTTGAAGAGGGTGGTGAGATGGGGGATGAGAGCAGGGAGGCAGGCCTTGGTTAGAGTCGTTGGGAGGGGGTCGAGAGAGCAGGTGGTGGTTTTGGAAGCGGTGATGAGGTCTATGATATGAGAGGAGTTAACAGAGGAGAAGGTGGTGAGGGGAGGGAAGGGTGGGTGGTCAGGGAGAGGAGGGGGGGCAGGGGTGGGGGTGGTGATGGAGTTAATGGAGACGGCAGTCATGGAGCTGTTGATTTTGGAAATTTTGTCGTTGAAGGCAAGGAGGAAAGAGTTGCAGAGGTCAGGGGAGGAGGGTGGAGTGATGTCCGGTGGCTGGAGCAGCTTGTTGACGGTGGAGAACAGGGTGCGAGGGCTCCGGTGGGAGCTGTTGATGAGGGTGGAGAGGTGGGTAGATGTGGCGGCTTGGAGAGCGTCACGGTAGGAGGAGATGTGTAATTTGAAAGCTTTGGCGTGGACGGTGAGGCGGGTTCTTTTGAGGAGTCGTTCGAGTTGGCGGCCAGTCTGCTTCATGGTGCGGAGTTCAGGGGTGTACCAGGGGGCGGGGTTGATGTATGACGGAGGAGGTTTTCCAGGGGGCTAGGGAGTCAAGGGAGTCGGAGAGGGTGGTGTTGAGCATCACAGCACAGTCGTCGGGGGAAGAGGGGGGGGAGTCAGGGGGGAAAGCAGAGGATATGAGCTGGGAGAGCGTGAGGGGGTTGACTGACTTGATATTGCGGTAGGTGATGGTGCGTTTTTTGGGGTTGTGGGGCGAGGGTAGGGGGGCGGAGAAAAGGATGCAGAGATGATCAGAGAGTGGGAAGGGGAGGGGGTGGGGCTTAGATATGGGTAGGAGAGAGGAACAGACTAAGTCCAGAGTGTGGCCTTTGGTATGGGTGGGGAAGTCAATATGTTGGGTGAGATGGAAGCAGTCCAGGAGAGAGAGGAAGTCGGATGTCAGTGGGGCGTTGGGGCAGTCAATGTGGATGTTGAAGTCACCAGTGAGTAGGAGGCGGGCAGAGAGAGAGGATGCGATGGTGAGGAGTTCAGACAATTCAGTGAGGAAAGAGGGGTGGGGCTTTGGGGGACGATAGATCAGGATAGCGGTGATAGAGTTGGGGAGGGAGAAGGCGAGGTATTCAAATGATGAGATGGATGGAAGGTTGAGGTTCAGTTCAGTGATGGATGTAGATTTTTTATGAATAACAGCAAGACCTCCCCCACGCCCGGAGAGGCGGGGTTTGGCAGTGTAAGTGTAGTTGGAGGGAGTGGCTTGGTTGAGAGCATAGAAGTCCAGGGGCTGTTGCCATGTTTCACAGAGGAGAAGCAGATCAATGTTATTGTCCAGTAGCAGTTCAGATATAACAGGTGATTTGTTGGCGAGGGAGCGGCAGTTCAGCAGTGCAAGGGAGATGGATGGGGGCGCGGAGATGGATGGGGGCGCAGGGGTGGGGGGGCGGAGGTTGCTGAGGTTGGCAGTGCGGCAGGTGGGGGTGACAGGGGGGCGAAAACTAGCCCAGAGTGAGGGGATAGGTGAGCCGTCGTTGGAGTGTTGGTTATGGGAGAGACCAGAGCCCCTGTGGATGTAGCGGGGCCGGCGAAGGATCCCAGCTGAGCTAGCTGCAGAGGCAGCAGCAGCTGGGAGACGGTGGTTATGGTTGAGGAGGTGAAGGTCAGCAGCGGTGTAGGTGAGTAGGCGAGAAGTTGGTGGATCGGTGGCCTGGAGGCGTGGGAGTGATAGTCCGAGGAGGAGATGGAACGTAGCAGCAGATGAGAGTAATCCAGTTAGAATGTTGGCAGTGGCTAGAGGCTGGTTAACTAGAAGCTGGTGGGCAGAGAGTTGTGAAAAAGCAGCAGTGGACCGGGTGTTGAAGCTGGTGGAGTGAGTGGCGTTGGTTGCCCCAGACCTTGTCTGCACGGCAGGGAGGCCCCGCGATACCATGACGGACCTCCGCAGGTCCGTCATGGTATCGTTATGTTTAGCTACAAAAAACAGACTCATGAAAGAGGGACGAGTGAGTTAAAGGTCCAACACTCAGAGCACAGTCACACCATCGTCAGTGTGTAGTCGAGCGAGTGAAGGACGCGTACCGTGCCTTTAAGACGTTGAGCCAACAGCGAGTCGAGAACTGTTTAAATAAACACGAAGACGAACAGGACAAACATGGAACTTTTACGGAAATGTAGGTTTTGCACGTGTAGCACCAGTTTGTGTATATTTACATATCTTCATCTTTTTTGTGTTTCCTGTACAATTTAATCAAAAAAAGAAAGAAAATCCTTCGCAGAAATGCATCAATTGTAGCAAAAAAAGCATGTGCCGTATTTTCCGGACTATAAGTCGCACCGGAGTATAAGTCGCACCAGCCAAAACATGCATAATAGAAAAGAAAAAAAACGTATATAAGCCGCACTAGAGTATAAGTCACACCCCCGACAAAACTATGAAAAAAGGTGTGACTTATAGGAAGGAAAATACTTTACAAGTTTCTCCAAACGCAACATTTTAGAAGAACGACCGAAACGCGTGCGAATCGAATCCAAGACCAGATCGAGCCATTATTTCTGCTTCAAAATATAGGAAACGTAATTAGCTTATCTTTAAACTAACGTTCATACTTCCAAGCGCTGTTTTCACTCTTTAGACACTTGCGAAAAGACTAATTCGGAAAATTTATCACAGAAACCTCCAAAGAATTTGATTAGACTGCGATTTGAGTAAGAACAATGCCTCTCCGTTCTCTTGCATCAACTTTACGTGGAGCTTAATCAGCCGCCGGGGTTCCATTGGTTAGCGAGCGTTTACACTGACGTTTATAGCGTGGGGCCCGATTACACACGCATAAAAGAAACACCAACTCAAATCCTCCTGATGACTCTTAAAACCCTCCGCGTCGGTCTCATAAAATTAAATGAATGTCCACTTCATCCGCCGGCCGTAAACGCCTCCCTCCAACTCTCAAATGCCACGGCGGCCGTCAGCGCCAACCCCGGCCCCGTCTTTTTACAACCAAAGTTTTATATGTCACCGAATGGCCCCCGGATTAAAAGTGAAAAGTCCACTTAAGTCGCTAACTATTCAGAGTCTAAAGTTAGCGGCGTGGCTTGGGCTAGAATACTTAAGTTCACTGGAGAAGAAGGCATTGGACAGTTTACTTTCACTTCACTGCATTTGAGAGCAGATATCTGTACTTTTGACTACTTCTACGTTTTTAAACTGAACTGGAAAGTACAGAGTTAGTATTCTCTAGTATTTTCTCTTAGGTTTATGATGACTGCTCCCGGGACGGATTTGATTTTAAGTCGCAAATTTGGGCAAAAAACAAAATATACAGCGTAAATAAAACCAGGAAGTCTAACTCGTCAATTCAGTTGCCTCCGTCATTACATTTGACTCATGCGTTTCAAAATCTGTGAATCTGTTTTTAACTCTTTCCAAATGGGTATTTCAATGTTTTTAACTTAAGACGATTATTTTATGCGATACTTTTAGTTGAGTATCTTTTTCTGTTTTGCTCCCGATCAACATAATTCACAAACATATGAACTTTAGTTGGTGATTCGGTGCAACATAAAACAATGAACAATGACAAAACAACCTATATAAAAACAGAAAGATAAAAAATAAAAATAGGCTTACTATGTACACAACATTTACAATTGAATGTACAGATGTAGTGCAGAAAGTGAACAGTGCAGTGAGTGATTAACTTAAACAAAATAGAGTACTGCATTCACAACTGGGCAAAAAAAAAAACTACCCTAAATTGAAGGAAATACACATCGCATTGTCTCAAATGCGATGTGTAGGACTCAAAATGATTCACCAGCTCTTAATGCTGGAGCATCTACTATTGTCAAACTCTGACTTCAATACTAAAGGCTAAACTCAATTTTAAGTACCGATTTGACACCACAGTGATAATATTTTGGCCATGGACAATAGTACTTTCTTTATCAAACATTGTGTCTTGCCAATTCGGATAATTCTGGAGATAATTTTAAAACTGTTCAAAAAAGGTCAAAGGTTGTCTTATTGAAACTATATATACTCCTTCGTCAGGTTCAGTAGTAATAATATAGCTTCAATATAAGTTTTAGTTTCGACTGGTGCGTGATATTCGATACTTTTGACAAACCAAATCGCTTTTCACTCAATTCTTTCCCCCCATAATCGTGCTCAGCCTTCTGCAGTGTTTCACAATTAGCGCTGCCGTCAACTAAAAATACGTTGATCCATTGTAGTCGTAAAAAGTGGGTGTATCAAGCGTCTCTATGTTCTGAACATGTATCGACCTAAATATTATTCAGAACATGTATTTTATTTATTCATGAACCTTTATTTAGCCAGGTAAGAACCAATTGAGATCAAGACCTCTTTTTCAAGGGTGACCTAGAATAAAGAACAAAAAGGTACAAACAAACTAGGAATATGTAAAAATGCAGCTTAAACTCTACAACTATAGCTCTCCACGACTTCTATGTTCTGCCGTCGTCCCAAATAGATAAATATAATCTAAATAAAATATTTAAGCCGACCAAAACAAACTTCTTCAACTAAGATACCATCTACCGATTAATCAACTGAAGGACTAGATTAAAAATAGCGCCCTCTATCTGCAGATGCTAAATGCGGGTGCTTTTATTTTGCGAGGGTCACGGACACTTTTATAACGTTTAATTACAATGGTTAAACGCGACGTCGCAGACACGTCGCGACTTTTGCTGAGCCGTCCTCAAAGACACAGCCCGCGCGGTAAAGCAGAATGACGGGGCAAGATTGAGGCTAACGGCATGGCGGACTGCTCTAAAAGGTCATTCTCCTCCGTCAGTGTCTGATGATGGCCATGCCTCCACCGGCTAACGTATTTTCCGGACAATAAGTCACACCGGACTATAAATCGCAACAGCAAAAAAAAAAGCATACCGGTAATAGGGAAGAAAAGTCGCACTGGGGTATAAGTCACATTTTTGGGGGAAATTTATTTGATGAAATCAAAGACCAAGAACAGACATTTCATCCTGAAATGCAGTAAAAAATAAGGGAGTGTCTGCAGTGCCGCAGCGCACGGCCGACACTGCCATGTTATTTTTGTGCCGGCCGCGCGCCGCGGCTCCTGAAACTGCGCCGCTATGTGACCGCGTTTTAGCGCCGTTTTAGACCGCGCCGGGTTAGGGTTAAGGTTAGGGTTAATGTTAGGGTTAGGGTTAGCCATGAGGCTATAACGGGCTATAAGGGAAATGCCGCGGTCCCTGAAACTGTGCGGCCATTTGACCGCGCCGCGGCTCTCCAGCCACGGCCAAAAAATAATAACAGATGAGAGAACATGGTGAATAGGTGTACGTATGCTAACGCTAACACCTTCAGCTACATGACGCACAGAGAGAACTGTGGTAAGTGTCTGGTATGTTAACGTAACATATGAACAGTTATTCAGATAACTTTAGCATAAAGAACATGCTAACAAGTTTACCAAAGCATCAGTTTTACCCCAAATCACTAAATCCATTGAATTCTTCCTCTGTCTCACTTCTAAACAACTCCACAAACGGTCCTCCCCCATTCCGCTTCACAAACGACCCCCTTCCAGCGCGAAAAACCTCCCACCAAGTCTCTAGATTACATTTTAATAAAAAAATGTTATCATTTAATTCTAAAAAGTATTTACAAAATCACCAATTCCAGCCGTTGAATATGTATTATAACTGTCAGTTTAAGTGTGATTAAAGTTGAAGTAAGCTTAGTGCCTTGAATCTATTACTACTGCTATGATTTTGCGAATTGAACAAAGCTCTCCTTATATCACTACTTCCGACTTAACAGCAAATACAAACAAACAAATAAAGTAGATTGAAAGTGCTAATTACCAGCCTGAAGTTAGCCAGTGTCTTGAGCTGTAGCGTGGAGCAGCCTCGGCCTCCACAGCGAGTGGGCGAAGAACGGCAGATGCCACCGGACCGAGTGTGAGGAATCGCACATACGCTTGCCCAGCTTGCGCCCGCCTCGGTGCCGTTTCTTCGGGTCGGCGGTAACCAGGCAACCCCCGTATCGCGCAGGTATTTACACACAAACTGGTGAAAGTGTGGCGACGCGAGCGGGAGAGGTAAATGTCACTGCTCTCCCTGAAGACGGGACGTGTTTACTCGGACTGACTCGTGGAAGTAAGGGCAGTCAACAACATTATGCAGCGAAAATATGGACTTTTTCCCCGACTAAGAACGCAACTCCTACACTTTACGCATCTTAGCAACCGCTTTCAGTTCCTGCACTTTCTCAGTTGCAGTCCGTCATCGATGCACGTTCGCATGGAGTAGGAACCAGGGACTAGAGCCACACTTTGGGGACTTTTTTAAGCTCCAGCTCTGGGGAAGGAGCTTTTCACAACACTGAATTTTTTTTTTAGGAAAAAGGATATTTAATTCAATTCATTTTCAGACGTAGACAAACTTGGACATTACTTGGACACAGTAGCTCAAAAAATGCAATTGTTAATTTGTAAGTAACAACTCAAATTATGTGATTAATAGTTTTATTTCTAGTTTAATTTAAGTAGGATGAAGGGAAGTAAAAAAAAAAGAAGTGTTTGCCTAAACCCACTTCATTAAATATTTAAATTAAAGCCAGTTGGAGCAAGAAAGGGGGAGTGGGTGTTTCTTCTGATTAAACAGGGACTGAGGGATTATGGGGATTTAGATGATCATTATCGCCAATATACAGTAAGATAAGTATAAAACTAGACAACGGTGCAATATAATATGGACAATCCATTAAAAACAAAGTATTATATCTCTTGAATGAGTCTGGCTTTGGAGGATGGGTCAAATGCAAATGTGCTGTTCTGCAGCTGAGGCTCGAGGGCTCAGAAATCACCTGTTTTCACCTCCCTTCTAGCCCCTCCCACAGCTCTATATCAGTTTATCTTGCGTGTGAAGTGGGAGTCTCTGGACCGATAATCGTGATTCTTATAAGAACCAAAAAAATAATAATCGTGACAATTTTAGAAGCAAAATTAATTCTTTCTAGTTCAATCAATCATCTAACAAATAGACTTGAATGTAAATAACTTGTTTATCTCCTATAAGTCTTTATTTGTCAGGGACCATGTACAAAATCATTCATTTTCAAGACAAAAGATGATCTGCACCAGATTTAGCTACTGTGGTCCGACAAGTTTGTGACTAGCTTTATGAAATTGAACATGCTGAAAGACAAAATAAAGTTAAATGTGACAAAAACATGGATATAAACAAGTTCTTTACATTTAGGTCAAGTTTTTGCACGATAGATTGAACTGGACAGACTTAATTTTGCTTCTAAAACTGTCACCATTACGCTATTTTCCGGACTATAAGTATTTTTCATAGTTTAGGCCGCAACTTGTATGTGATATTATTCAACTTTTTCACACTGGCAACCGCAAGATGGCGTCTAATAAATGTCTCCCAAAAATGCGATTTATACTCCAGTGCGACTTATATGTTTCTTTCTTCTCTATTATACATTTATTGGCTGGTGCGACTTATACTCCGGTGCCACTTATAGTCCAGAAAATAAGGTGTTATTTTTTTGGTTCTAACGATTATATTGTGCCCTGAATAATCCCAATTATCGATTAACGGAATAATCTTGACACCCTATAGGCTTGTAGTACTGCTAGTGCTACCACATACACAACAAAAACAACTTTCATATACACATTGTTTACATCTCATTGGAAATATGATCAAATATAAAGAGCAATGTGCTACAACTACTACTACCATTTTAACACTTTTCCCATTAAAAAATAGCTGCTACTACCACTACAACTGCAATCACTGATATTTCTACAGGAACAACTTCTTATTTGGACAAACAAGTGCGACCCCTGGGACTCTCTAAATGTCAGCGATCCCCCCCGAAGACGGCGCGAGTTTACGGGACGAGCCTGCCGAAAGCGTGTTTACGTTCATAAGTTTGTGAAAGTCGCGGCGGCTGGAGCGGAAAGGTTAGCGGGGTCTTTACAGCGCTCTGCACACCTGAGATGAGATTCCACCTTCAGACTAATCTTAGCATTCCATCTGTTTTCCCCTCCTTCACACGATCCGCCTCTCCGCGCCGCTCTGCGCTTCGGCGGGAGGGGGAAACCAAACCATGGTAGCTTATATCCTACGAATGATGCGGCAAGAACGCTCCGAGGTCGATGGTTTTAAGCCGCGTTCGCACTTCACGTTGAAATAAGAACTGACCTGGGATTAAACCGGGAATGTGTCGTTGTTTAATCATCATAATAATAATGCTTTTCACGTCATAATGCTTTACGGGCTGGACAAGGGCTCTCAAAGGGCCACGCTGGTGCCATTATTCTTTCATTCCATACACAGCTATTGTAGCCACAGCTGTCCCGGGGCAGACGGGCGGAAGCGAGGACTTGGTTTGGTCCTATTCTGTTCCTGGTCTGGTCCAGGTTTAAGGTTTAGTCCTGGTTCAGTCCCAGATTTTATGTGGTAAATGTGTAATTGTAAAAGAGGATTATAATAAGACCAAAGCAAGTCCACATCAGAACAAAACCGGGATAAAGCAACTAAACAAAACAGGACTGGAAGTGTGAGAAAATTCCAGTGTTTCAACGCACCGTTCAAGAAGAGCAGGTGAATAGAAATTAAAAATATGAAGATAATTAAAAATAAACTTAAATCTAGGGCTCGACCGATATTATCAGCACTTGGAGAACCGACACTCCACCTGGGCATGTTATTGTTTTAAAGTGTAGACTATCTAGAATACAATCATTTCATCCAAATTACGGGCAGATTAATCCCCCAATACGCAGCGCAGCTCATAGTTTGTGTGTCTGAGAGGCCGTAGTGCTGCTGAATGCAGCTCCAGAGTGACGCTCCTGTTTGTGTTGCTTTGACTGTTCATGACTTTGACTGAGGCAGAGCTGGATTTTAAACTTTGAACTCAAGAATAAAGTGAACTTCAGCACAGATCACACCAGTGACAACAAAGGACTTATTTTTATCAAAGTGGAGGAGAGAAAAGAAATTGTACAACATTGTAAACACTGTTCTCTCATTGGCTAAAGTGACTATGACTATGATGTAAATGAGCAGTGAAAAGAGCCGTTAATGGTTGTAATTTATTTCATTTACACCTTTAGGCTCATGAAATACACTTCAATACTTTAAGACTATCAAAAATAATGTTGTGCAAACACAATTTCAGCATTAAAAATGCACTGTTAAGAGACAGAATAACAATAACTGTCGCCTTTATAAACCACCTTTAGAAAGAAAAGAGTCTGACTCACTGTTTATTATCCGCTGTCTATAAACTATTTATTTTACATGACTAATTATATCTGCAGTTATATCAGCAGCTCCAGTCTGCTTTTATATCTGCCTCGCATCAGAAACCCAAAATCCATATCAGTCAAGCCTTAAATCTAACACAGACTGTGCAGAGTGTAAGTTTGAACAAACGCTAAACCTGAATGAACCTCTTACAAACACATTGTAAAAGTGACGCACGTGGTTAATCTAAAGATAATAAACCAAATGAATCCATGCTCATAAAAAATAATAATAAAAGCTGTAACAAAATTAAAGTAAATCAATATAAGCAAAGACAAAAATCATGTTTTTAAACTAAGCCACGATGAGAATGAGAAAATTACTATAATTTATTTACACTTTTGCTGTTTGGTCACTATAATACATAATTATATTTTGTGTACAAGAATTTCTGGACAAAAACAACAACATTTTATTAAATACTTCCATTTGGTTATTTTTTGAAGATAATATGCAATATTTAGTTCACATGTAAAATTGTTCATAAAAATGTGAAAATTCTGTTTATTTTTCTGGCCGTTTGCATGTCTGTAACAAAATTATTTCTCCTTTTGAATGAATAAAATAAATAAATTTACAGTTAATCAAAATATGCTCCAAAAGCCCACATTTTGCAATAAAGGTGTAATAATCTGGACTAACGTTCTTCAAAACCGCGAGGCTTAAGCAGACGACGAGGCTCGATTCAAATTCAGCCTTCCACGTTCCGCTGAGGAGCCGTTGACTTTGAAAGCTTAGTTCCGTGGTAAATGCTTCAGTGAATCCAAGTCCAAGTTCACTTAGTACTTTTCACTGCTGCGAGTGCCTCCTTCCCTCTTTCCCACTTTCCCCACCGCTCCCCTTCTCCCGGGAGCCAAAACAATCTGTCAGTTGAGTGGTCCGCTTTAAAAACCCTGATTTCCTCCTGCACGCCCCGGTACATTTTCATATCTCCTGTGACCTGCGTAGTAGAAAAACAATAGCGCTTTTCGAGGAGTTTGAGAAATAATCACGGGGGAAGACGCTTCAGGAGCGGAAGAATAATTAACTTAATCAACAGCATAATTTAGCGCCGCGGGGCTGTGGAGCTATACCATGAATTCAAGGGGGGGAAACGCGACGCTGCTGCCGCCGTTTTCGTCCTATACTTTTTAGTCCGGCCGGCCTACTGCGCAGATTTTTTTAAAGTAATTTAGACCCAAGTCATTTGTCTAAGTCGCACGCGTGCAACACTTGTAATTCTTCACGTGTTGAGCCCGTCGCTAAGTGTGGAATAATGAGTCGCTGTAGATGGGACACTCCGGCGCTAATGTCTGATCTAGTCATTAGTATTTATTGCGTGCCCTTGGTGCGTTTTCAAAACCGTTTAAAAGTTTTGGGAGCTCGGCGGGAAAGTTGGGTCTGGCCACCCAGGGGAGCGGCGGCACCCGGAATGTTAGAGGCGTCGGTGCAAGCGAATGTCAAGAATGTGCTCAGAGAAAACACGGGGGAAAGCGCTCAGTCTGTGTAACGTTTGATTTAAATGTCCACGATTTACAATTATAGTGGCTTCAATTTATAATGTACCATATTTTGCAGACTATAAGTTGCACCTTTTTTCATAGTTTTTCCCGGGGTGCGACTTATACTAATATTTATACTTATATACTTATACTCCGGAGTGATTTAAGTGTGATATTATTTGTTATTTTCACACTTGCAACAGCATTTCATACTCCAGTGCAACTTTTTCTTCTCTATTATGCATTTTTTTGGCTGGTGTGACTTATACGCCGGTGCGACTTATAGTCCGGAAAATGCAGTACTTTGTAAACGTATAAACTGTCTCAAAGCGTGACAGTAAAGGCCATTATTCATTAAAGACCAGTGGAGCTCCTTTTGATTTATATCATTATTATTCATATTTTTGTATTATTATAATAGGTTTTTCACTCTTTTTTTAAGGTTATAGAAACTCGCTCTTGTGTGGACTTGGACACCACACAATAAACTTCATATACCATATTTTCAGCACTATAAGGCGCACTTAAAAAGCCATGTACTTTTCTCAAACAAAAAATGACTTTGAATTATGGTTGTGCTCACTGACCTTGAAGCGATTTTGTTTTCGTAAGGCGCCTTATAGCCTGGTGCGCCTTATAGTGCAGACAATACGTGTGAGCAAAAATGGCTCCATGATCGACCCTCACTGCCTCAGAGATGGACAGGTTGGTGACCACTGCTTTAGACCCTTGTAAAATGTAAATTAAAACTTCCAAATTGCGCCTCTACACGCAGTTCTGCTTTTTAATCTGTTATACTAAGTCTCTTGTTTGTGTAAATGTGTTCTTACCTGGTTAAATAAAGGTTAAAAAAGTGGAGGTAAAACAATGAGATTTCAACCAAGAAACTGGGATTAACATCAAAACGTGAAGAATCTAAGTGATTTTGGCAAAGGAAAACCACTTAGATTCACGTCAGAGCCTGGTTTAAAGACATGGTTTATATTTTATTTTACATCACAATTCTGATTTTTTGGTTGTACTGGACAATAGTCTATCATTTTATTTACAGATATATTCAGAAAGTATAAATTTAGTAAAGCTTAAACACAATTTTGAAGCTAGAACAGGGGATTGTTGTATCTGTTGTGTTTGAAAAGCAAATAAACTGAGCCTTCTACCCTGGAAATGAATTATTCATCATTATTATCAATATTTGTATAGTTTGTTATGAAGACATCACGAGGTCTGAAGGTGGAGGAAAGCAACTTCTGTAGCCACAGCTGCCCTGAAGCCTACCTGAGCCCAACATGCCCCAAGAAAAGCTTGAATAATGAATATTAAATGAAGATAAGTTTAGTTTGTGAGTAGAACACGCCTTCAGCTCGTTTCTTGCCTTACTTATACCTATATTTCTCTTTTCCTTGCAGTTCTTCTCCTTCACATGCCCCTTTAGCTCTCCCCTCGTTTCTGCTTCTCATTCCTTCTATCACTCTGCGTAGAGACTAAATAGAGACTACATAACAAAACGTGTAGACTAAATAGACTACATAACCAAACGTGTAGACTAAATAGAGACTACATAACCAAACGTGTAGACTAAATAGAGACTACATAACCAAACATTGTAGACTAAATAGAGACTACATAACCAAACATTGTAGACTAAATAGAGACTACATAACCAAATGTGTAGACTAAACAGAGACTACATAACCAAACATTGTAGACTAAATAGAGACTACATAACCAAACATTGTAGACTAAATAGAGACTACATAACCAAATGTGTAGACTAAACAGAGACCACATAACCAAACGTTGTAGACTAAATAGAGACTACATAACCAAACGTGTAGACTAAATAGAGACTACATAACCAAACGTGTAGACTAAATAGACTACATAACCAAACGTGTAGACTAAATAGAGACTACATAACCAAACGTGTAGACTAAATAGAGACTACATAACCAAACGTGTAGACTAAATAGAGACTACATAACCAAACGTGTACACTAAATAGAGACTACATAACCAAACGTGTAGACTAAATAGACTAAATAACCAAACGTGTAGACTAAATAGAGACTACATAACCAAACGTGTAGATTAAATAGACTAAATAACCAAACGTGTAGACTAAATAGAGACTACATAACCAAACGTGTAGACTAAATAGAGACTACACAACCAAACGTGTAGACTAAATAGAGACCACATAACCAAACATTGTAGACTAAATAGAGACCACATAACCAAACATTGTAGACTAAATAGAGACCACATAACCAAACGTGTAGACTAAATAGAGACTACATAACCAAACATTGTAGACTAAATAGAGACTACACAACCAAACGTGTAGACTAAATAGAGACCACATAACCAAACATTGTAGACTAAATAGAGACCACATAACCAAACATTGTAGACTAAATAGAGACCACATAACCAAACATTGTAGACTAAATAGAGACTACATAACCAAAAGTGTAGACTAAATAGAGACTACATAACCAAATGTGTAGACTAAACAGAGACCACATAACCAAACGTTGTAGACTAAATAGAGACTACATAACCAAACGTGTAGACTACATAGAGACTACACAACCGAACATGTAGACTAAATAGAGACTACATAACCAAACATTGTAGACTAAATAGAGACTACATAACCAAACGTGTAGACTAAATAGAGACTACATAACCAAACGTTGTAGACTAAATAGAGACTACATAACCAAACGTTGTAGACTAAATAGGGACTACATAACCAAACGTGTACACTAAATAGAGACTACATAACCAAACATTGTAGACTAAACAGAGACAACATAACCAAACGTGTAGACTAAATAGAGACTACATAACCAAACGTGTAGACTACATAGAGACTACACAACCGAACATGTAGACTAAATAGAGACTACATAACCAAAAGTGTAGACTAAATAGAGACTACATAACCAAACATTGTAGACTAAATAGAGACTACATAACCAAATGTGTAGACTAAACAGAGACCACATAACCAAACGTTGTAGACTAAATAGAGACTACATAACCAAACGTGTAGACTACATAGAGACTACACAACCGAACATGTAGACTAAATAGAGACTACATAACCAAAAGTGTAGATTAAATAGAGACTACATAACCAAACATTGTAGACTAAATAGAGACTACATAACCAAATGTGTAGACTAAACAGAGACCACATAACCAAACGTTGTAGACTAAATAGAGACTACATAACCAAAAGTGTAGACTAAATAGAGACCACATAACCAAACATGTAGACTAAATAGAGACTACATAACCAAACATTGTAGACTAAATAGAGACTACATAACCAAACGTGTAGACTAAATAGAGACTACATAACCAAACATTGTAGACTAAATAGAGACTACATAACCAAATGTGTAGACTAAACAGAGACCACATAACCAAACGTTGTAGACTAAATAGAGACTACATAACCAAACGTGTAGACTAAATAGAGACTACATAACCAAACGTTGTAGACTAAATAGAGACTACATAACCAAACGTGTAGACTAAATAGAGACTACATAACCAAACGTTGTAGACTAAATAGAGACAACATAACCAAACGTGTAGACTAAATAGAGACTACATAACCAAACGTTGAGACTTTTGCGTTCTCCTCCGTAACGAGCCTGACTCACACGTTCGTATTTGTTTGAGCGTCTCCAGGGGGAAAAGTTGCATCAGTTTGCTTATGTTCTGGACAGAAGCAGATGTTACGGGTGGCGATTTAATTCCCAGTTGCGATTATGGCTCCTCATTAGAGCGAGACATCCGCTATTGAACGGCTTCCTGTGGCATCTGCTGTGTTTACACTCTCTCATTGATAACGCATTAACAACTATGTCATGACTCCAGAGCAGAATAACACACTGGCTTTTTGACTTGGGGCAATTCGTCTCTCGATAATACATTATGTTTGACCAATTATCAATGCACATAGAATAAATATTTAAATAGTTGGGTAGATAAAAAAAGGAGTACAGTAGTCAGTTTCAGAGATGACCAATATCGGCAGCAATAACGATACTGTTGGAATCAGGGAAGTTTTGGAAACCCTTGATGAAGAGGTTTCAATTTCAATGGTTTTTTCACCTTTTGTCGGCCCGTTGGCTTTACTAGACAGGACAGTAGGGAAGGGGATCGAGAACCGGTTGTATTTTCAGAAATCTACTGGAATGTATCTCCACCTTAAAGATTCTCCTCATGGAAACGCCTTTGGGCTCTGGTGACGCCTACGACGTCGAGTCCTTGTGGATGTTATAAGCGTTACACACACACAAACCGGCAATAATAGAGAAAAAAAAAACATATAAGCACTGGAGTATGAAATAAGGTTGTGTGAAAATAACAAATAATGTCTCATATAAGTCGCTCCGGAGTATAAGTATATAAGTATAAGTCGCATCCCGGCCAAAACTATGAAAAAAGGTGCGACTTATAATCCGAAAAAATATGGGAAATGGTAATATAGCCTGTTAATATAGCCGTAATATATTCTGTTTAAAATGATTTGTCATAGATTAAAAAGACATGTTTTTCGTTTCAGCCAAAGCGGCAAGACAAATATCAGATATCGTTATCGGCAATCTTCAAGACCGCAATCTTCTGTGTCATCTTTGGGGCGCTATAAATACAGACACAGGATCTTTCTTATTGTACGGCGAGAACGCCAAGAACTCTCCGGCGCCACCACCGCAGCAGCAGCGTAGAGACAGTGGCGCGTTCAAGGTGTTCCTCCGCCACAAATTACTTTACACTGCGCATGAATCAATTTTCTCCCACATAATTCGGGGGCAGTGAAGTCGTCACGCAGGGAGCTGGCCGCCTTCCAGGCCCGGACCTCCGCAGACCCGAGCCGTACACCGCTACAGCTGTAAAGCGCGGCGCAGACTTCACCTCCAGAGCGGGTGATGCGTGTGCGGAGAGCGATCCGAGGCCGGGAACGGGTCCAGGAGGCCACGCGCGCCAAATGGAATCCCTGCATCGACTGAAATTGGTCGTGCGGATCCGCGGCGTCCTCTGCATATCGAATTAGCCCTGGAACTTGTAAGCAAAACGACAGCAGACACCACACTGCGCGAACGATATTGAGCGCACAAACGAGTAAGAAAATATGTTGTGTTTAAGCAGTAATAGCGGTAGCGTCAGTAGCACTTCATTTAAGGATATGCCATATTTGTACAGACGCTTAAAAGTTTGCAGAATTGAACGTTCTAAATGTGTGATTAAAGTGGAACGTAATGGGGATTATCTTCTTTTTTTTTTACTATTTATTGTTTTTGAAATACACAGCAACAAAAATGACATAAAACAAAATGACCTATTTAAAGATTTAGGGAAGAAAATTAAATAATGAGGAAAAAAAAATATTTATACATACATGGATGTACAAATTTAAGTTTACTTATGCATACACACACACACATACATTTTCTCTTATACTTATATTAGAATAATAAATAATACAAATAAATAAAATAAATATGGGGATTTCCAATGGAGAAATTACGATTAATCCTCAGAAAAATCACAAATTATGAAAAACCAAGGTAGTTTTGTCAAATCAGTTAGATTTTGAGTGAGAACAGAGACTTGTTCGACAACATTCATGACTGTAATTTTACATTATAGGTTTATTTAATAGCAGATTACGATAAAACGCACAACATTTACAATAAAGTCAAAATTGTGATGCGTAGATACAGTATTACCGGACAAATACTTGCGGAATAGTTGCAGTTGTAGTAACGCAAGTCTTGGCATCAGAAACGACCGGATGTAAAAATGCAGTGATGGCCACTACGCTCGGCAACTAGGCTCGCCACTCCGCTGACCTCACCTATAATTGGACTTGACGGCGTCGCCCGATTTTCTTTTCAACAGCCATACGAGGAACATTTGCGCCGAAGCGGTAAGTCGCCGCGGAGAAAAGTCCCCCAGGAAAGTTGCGCACCTTTCAAGCTCTTTTAGAAATGTGATTGTGTCAAACAATGTCGTTCCATTTTCGGAGTACAAAAGACCACCTTCTAGTCTGATAAAGTCTTCAAATTCGACACATTAAGGCCATCACCCATTCGCCTTCACCCGATGGAGCGTAAAGTGGAATGTTCTACAGAGCCCACTGATGCAGCGGTGGCCGCATCAAGGACACGCCATATAGAAAGTACCTCGACTCTTCGGCACTCGGTTTAAAGTACGACAAAAGCAAACTAAAAGCCATTCTCTTATTCTGCCGGTCTATTTGTTAAAAAGGGAGAAGAAAGGAAAAAGAAGAAGAAAAAAAAATCCAACGGGACTAAACTGTGAGAGCCTAAGAGCTAAAGACTGTGTGCCCAAGCTAAGCAGTTATGAAATATTAAATTCTTTAAATCCCCCTCTGCTCACTTTGGCTCTGGCTCTTTCACAAACTGCTGACTCTCACTGAATGTGAAAAGGAGACGGCTTTGGATCCAAAACACGTTCTAAATACATTAACCCTTTAGGCTTCAATTGTTTGATTCCACTTATGACATAAATAGATGACAGACATAGATCTATAGTTAATGCAGAGATTGTATTATAATAATAAATCCCTTATCATAATGGTAATAATAGTAATAATAATAGTAGTAATAGTAATAATAATAATAGTAGTAATAATAATAAGAATAATAGTAATAATAATAGTGATCATAATAATAAAAATAGTAATAAGTGATATCAATAATAATAGCAATGATAAAAAATAGTGACAATAGTAATAATAATAATCCATCCATCCATCCATCCTCAAAGTGCAAGGTCATTCACTCACACTTTGTGGTGGTTAAGCCAGTGTTGACCCCATAAAGGTCAAATTAGTAGAAAAGGTGACGCCAATACTTTGAGGAAGTATTTCACCACCAGAAAAGTTACACACTGTACCTTTAAAGGACAATTTGTATTATTAACAGCCTTTAAACATTAGGCAGCTCTGCTTTTCCAGCTCATATTTTACAGCTGAAAACGTTTCAGTCAGGAGCTCCCTCATCATGCTTTAGCACGCCATCTACTGGAAGCAGAAGCTAGCTTGAACCAACATGCTTACAGTTTGAATGAATGATTTAATGGCACAAAAAGTCTGGTAATGATTTATGGACTCAAAATGGAATATTTTGTGAAACACTTAAAAAAACAAGCGTGTATGAATCTAAATAAAACTCCAAGCGTGTTTTTGCTGAAAGAACAGTGTTGTAAGGTGGTTAAAAGATCAAAAGATTTAAATAAAAAAGTCAATGTGTCCTAAACGTCTTCTGCAGCAGTTGTAGTGGCAGTAGCTGCTTTTGTGCAATAGATTCAAGCTTTAAAATGGTGTGTGTAATTGGTACATTTGGGGTTATTTACACACAAACAGCTGCTAGTCTAATGGCGTGTGATCCAGTACACATAATGCTTTATTTTTAATTTAAATGTAAATGCGTAACTTTTGATATGTCATGAGAGCTGTTTTGGAAGATAGCAAACCGGAGCTGTGGGCAAAGCGGCGGTGCAGCGGGAAACTAATGGGGAGAGAAGTTTGGGAGATGGTAGATGTGGCGCAGAATGTAAATTACTGATGCAGAAGAAGCAGAAGAAGCAGGAGGAACAGGCCACGGCTACAGAGTTTCAAACCAACGTCGGCCAAAAACAACTCAATGCTACTACCTTTTGCACTAATTATAATCATACATTGTCAACATTCTGAAAAACAACACACACACAAAAACAAATGAACAATTCTATTCCCTTTACATGCTACAGGACCAATTAGCTCTGCGTGCGGAAAAACACAGATTGGCTTTGTTAATGAAACCACTGTGTAAGCTTATTGAAAATGTAAGCTTAGTGCGGATATTCACGTTTATATATCAATATTTCAATAGTAACATTGGCTACATGAACTATAAATAGTCCACCTCAGGGCAGACGTGGCTAATGAAGTAGTACAAAAGAAGTACAATTAGGTCTGTCATGGTAAAAATTTTGGAATGTGATAACAGAATAAAGGCTTGGGCTGTGCTGACTTTATTGTTATTGTGATATATCGTGACAGACTTCTTGGCAAAACATGTATCGATACAGAGATGTGTATCGTGATATGCTTAAGTAACATGAAGTCATTGGAAATGTGCGAGTTATACACTTCTGAACCTACAGACCGATGCATCAAGATGAAAAAGTGACTTCATCATAGGACAGTTGTATTCTGATATTGAAGACAGTGTGAACATGAAATTGTACTGCATTTGTTATTCTACTCAATAATTGAAGTCAACTTTTAACACAGTTTTAAAGAGATATCCATGAATCAGGACGTTTATAGTATTAAGGTCTGTGTATCGGGACTTGTATCGTATCGTGGACCCAGTATCGGGTTATGTATTGTATCGTGAGGTACTAGGGGATACCCAGACCTAATTAAGGCCATATCAAAATAAAGTATACTATAAGATAATTGATATTTCCATGAAACACAAAAAAGCATTGGCTGCAAAAAAATAAATGGCACAATGGATACTTTTGTTAGTGTACATAATGAGTCATAGATGATTAGTCAATTATTCAACAGGTCAAAAGTTATCCAAATACAAATAAATAATACAGTTATAAAGTTCCCAGTGCATGAAAAAGTAACTTATTGAGCCTAAAAAAATATATATTGTCCATGCCACAGTTAACCTAATGAAAGGCTAAAAGAAAACAATACTACACATACAAACGCGTGATAGACAGTAATACAGTGAAAACATAGCACGACACAACAGTTTGACGGCGCAATTTTAGCTTAATTTCATCAGACAGAGATATAACGTGCACACAGACGAGAAGCATTTGCCTGCGCCGTCTACAAACGTCAAAATGAACGTTTGACGAATGATAGAGAACATTTGCGCCGGTGCGCGTACGCGACAATCCCAGCACTTCAGTTGTGGAAAGGGGCTATAATAATCCCCCATTACATCATATATAACTACAGTGTGCGGGGATGTCATCTGAAAGCCTAACATCGTGGGGAGGGAGGAGTTTGTTGGCGCTGCACTTATGATTATACGTGGAGCGGGCGCATCCTGTCTTCTGCTGCCCGTGTCGTGCCGTGTGCCGGGGCTTTATCCGGGGCCCGCACGGTGATTAATGGAGGTGCCGAGGTGTTGTTCGCGAAGCCGCTAGTGATCAATCTTAATGAGCTATCCGCCGTCCCTGCATTAACTGTGGGGGCATATAATGTACGGGGCCTCCTCTCCTTTAAGCGCCGTTAACGAGGAGACGGGGGGCGGCCTCTCCTGTAGGATGCACTGGTCCTTATGGCGTCTCCATAGCTCCGGCTCGTATAAGGGCGTGCGCGGTGTACGTTGCCTTGGATGAGACGGAAATGTCGGTGATTGCAGTGAAGTTTTTATATTTTATTCTACTTAAATATGCCTTGTGTGTACATTTGCTTTGCCTTGGACGCGCCACAGTACGGCATTAACTCTTACTCGATCTCTGTGGAGAAAAGAGCGTGACACAAATCGTAGTAAAATGTAGTTAAAGGTGCAATGTGTCCTCGTTTTTTGGCGTCAAATTATCGGATTTGCTCATGGATTTGTCGGAATTGTTATACCATTCGAGCGTCCCGTACCAAAAAGGAAAGTAAAACGATTACTAATCACCAAGTTTAATGAACCAGACATCATTCACCGCATGTTTTGGACGGTAGGTGGTGTGCCAGGATATCTTTTCAACCAAAAAAGTGTGAATCAGCTCCAAAAAGCGGTTTCTGGTGGAGAGTTGGTCGCCGGTTTAATCAGGCTTTCAAAAATCAGGGAAATTAAGAGTTTTGACGCTTTTGGGAGAAAAGTTCCCGTGACCCAAAAGTTTTATCTTGTGGTCAAAACGAAAAAAAGAATAATCATTGGCCTTTTATTGTGCGTGTGCTGCCTCAAAGTGTTTTGCTCAAGGGCACGACAATAGTATGCTCGGGTCGAAGCACTTTGGGTTTTTACCACGCAACCACTGAATTATCTCCTGAGAATTATAGGGTTCTATCCGACTTAAACCAAGATAGTAATTTATTCTTATTCCAAATACACTGAGATTGCGCAAGGTTTGGTGTAGAGATCGACCGATATATCAGGCCAATATTTTAACTTTTTCACATGAATAATCGGCCTCGGTATGAGCTTACGATTTTAAAATTTTGACTTTATTTGGTGTATTTATACCTGTTGTACATATGAATTCCAGTCTCACAGTGCTCCTGGCTCCGACAGTATACTGCATGTCCTCCCTTCTCTCCTCCCCATTTCACGCTGTCCTATCTAATAAAACCTACGGGCCAAAAAAAAACATATTTTTTTTTAATGGTTTTACACCAATCGAAAAGGTATTTGTGATTTGTGACAGGAAGTGACATCACACTGATTGGGTTGATTAATTGTCAAATTTACATTGACATCAGATGAGTTTTTGACCAGCGTTTGCGGGGTAATGTCTTGTGTGATGTCATCAATCACAAACTGGAAGTGGAATTATACGCCTAAAAAAAGTTCTGTGATAACACTTTTATATATTTTTTGTTGCAAAATTCAAAATATATTTCTTAACTGCTTTTTAGTTCAACAAGTCATCAATCATAAACTTCACCATAAGAAGAGAACGCTGCACAACATGTGACCACACTGTTTTCTTATAGGTTTGCAGTGAGACAGCGCCATCGCCATAGAGATTTGTCTTTATTATTGTACTTTTTTATATCAAACTGTGTCCCTTAGTGTAGCTGAGTTTATAGCCATTACGTATCAGAATATTTGGTGGAAATAATCAAAAACTGTCCTATATTTGGCCTAAAAACAACGGCAGAGCTTATCGTGCATCGGCTTTAGCATCAGAAACGCAAATCCCACTTCTATTATGCTCTTTAGTGGTCCGAATTTAAAACCTCAATATTCCACGACCCTGCAATTCTACGGGGACAAAACTATGATCGCCGTGTTCCCAGTTACACTCCAGTGATAACCCTTTAATTAAGATTTAGTTTTGCCCGTAACCACGCTTAACCTGCTCGTCCAAAATGAGACATCGGCGGTCGACATCATTAACACAGAGTCCCCGCCCCCCGCGTGGACCGAGCCAAGGTCGCTCGCATCAGAGGGACGATGTACTTTCTTTTTTTCATTTAGAAGTATTACCTGCTCTCACGAGTGCCCAGTGGCCCCGGTGCATTTGATCCTCGTTAATAATTTGTAACGTTCCCAGCTTTTGAATCTTAATTTGCCGCTGGAATTAAGAATTTGGAAGATCTGTGCGTTTTTTTCAATTTTCGCATCCAAAGTTAAGCCCATTTTTGACACAAGTACGGATTTAGCTGCGGTAGTCCCAACGCGGTTAGCTTAAAGACGATCGCACAACACAGCTGAGATTTTTAAAGGGCCCATGAAAAGCTTTTATGATTTTCTAACTGTGACTTTATTTGGTGTACAGTGATCCCTCGCTATAACGCGGTTCACGTTTCGCGGACTCGCTGCTTCGCAGATTTTCATCATGCATTGTGTTCTGCATTCTGATTGGCTAAACAGTCTCTCCGCGTCTTCTCTACCTGTGTGTCAATAACGGTATGGATTCATATGTACACGTACGTAAAACCGCTTGCCAAATTGAAGTTTGCGAGGCCGGTGAGAGCGCCGCGCGTGAGAGGCCGGTGAGAGCGGCGCGCGTGAGAGGCCGGTGAGAGCGGCGCGTGTGAGCTTCAATGTTTTATGGAGTATTTCATTGTATAATAACTGTAAAAAAATAAAGGTTTCTACTTCGCGGATTTCGACTCCCGCGGGTTCTTCTTGGAACGTAACCCCCGCGATAAACGAGGGATCACTGTATACCAAATGAAGTCACAATTTACCTGTTGTACATATATATTATAGTTTTACGATTGAGCGATCAATCAAGCAGGTATTTGTGGAGAAAACGTTGAAAAATCTGTAGAAAATTACAGGAAGTGACATCACACTAGGGACACTCATTCCAGTCATAGTTTATGCGTAATTTACACAAAAGAAACAACTTTTTTGACCCTCTAAACATCAAATCAACAAAATAAAGTCGCCCTCATATATTTGTATTAGTCAAATTTTTAAAAATGTGACATTAGATGAGTTTTTGCCCAGTGTTTGCTGGGTAATTTCCTAATGTGATGTCACCAATTACAAACATGAATTAAAACCTAAAAAAATAAGCTTTTTATATGATGACATTTTTATACTTTTGTTAGCAAAATTCTAAATATATTTATCTCAACTGTAGTTCAGTTTAATGAGACGTCCAACCTGTCAGAGGCACTTTAATTAATTTGACACTGCCTCATCTGTAGACAGCATAACGAGGGATAAAACTCATTATTATTATTATATATATATATATATATTTATTTTTTTTTATTTTTTTTTTGCTATATGTGCAAAACGTGAGTAGCTGATTCCCCATGCGCTCGGACAGTATAGGTAATGCAAAAAAAGAGGGTTTAATTAATGGGCTTACACTAAGATGAATAGTCTCTTGGCAGCGATGACAATGCGTTTCTAATAACTTGCTTTAACAACCTGTCACGCGGGGTGCGAATTCCCCCACGCTCGATTTTAATTAATATTTATGCATCACTAACAATACTGTTCACTTCGTGCGCCGCTGTCAACTCAGAATAACCGATATCCCCGAGGTGAAAAGTACCCGTCATCTTAAGGTGACGAGAGTATTAGCACGTCCCGACAATCAAGAAGAAAACCTGGGGACGTAAAGATCTCAAATGTTATCGTCCGTTATGATTATTGAGAGAAAAAAAAGGCACGATTTAATGACAATTCATGATTATTGAGACGGTGAAATCGTCATTCCGTCGTCAGTCGTTTTTCATTCCCTTGATCTGACGCGATACATTTCCTCAAATTTGTGACCGGCTTTACCAAACTGAACTTTCTGAACGACAGAATAGCGTTAAATGAAACAAAAACAGCCAAATAAAATAATTCTTTACACTTAAGTCTATTTTTTGGACGATAGATTGGACAAAAATATTTAGTTTTGCTTCTAAATTTGTCACCATTATTATTTTTTGGTCCGGACTATAAGTCGCACATTTTTTCATAGTTTTGGCCGTGGTGCGACTTATACTTATATACTTATACTCCGGAGCGATTTATATGTGATATTATTTGTTATTTTCACACTTGCACCTGCATTTCATACTCCAGTGCGACTTATATGTTTTTTTTCTTCTCTATTATGCATTTTTTTGGGTGGTGCGACTTATACTCCGGTGCAAATTATAGTCTTGAAAATACGTTATATTGTGACCTGAATAACTGATGGCAAAACTTCGTCGCAGGGAATATTCCGGATGCTGGGAATGCATTAAGTGAGGAATTCACTTAATGTATTGCAAAGACTTCTGTTTTTTTCCATATCAAGGCTGCAAATATTAGGTACAGCACCTTTAATGTTGTTATTATGTAGAATAACAAAATGCATTAGACTTACAGGCTCACAATGCCCTTCATATCAGAATAAACTTACCCTATGAATAATTCACCGCTTTCACCCGGCAGATTCAGCCTTACTGCAGTAGTCAGCAGGTTAATACGCTGTTGTATAATATATATATACTATTTAACAGCATATATAAAAAGCGAAGTACAATGTATGGGCGCATACAAAGTATATTACATATTTACATGTTTAAAACTGTAGAGCAGATTTGACGTTATTAATTGGAAATGCTCTTCATTTGCCTCTATTCAGGTCTCCAGAAAAAAACAATCTAAAAATAAATTGTGAAGGTGGATATGAAAATGTAACGACGCGTAGCTGCCAAGTGTGAAAGTGTGTCTATATTAAACCACACCTGCTCATACATAGAAATACAATGTTTATCTATTAATTATAACTTCTTTTTTTTGGCGGCTACATTTTTTGAACTACAGCAACAATTTATTTTAATTTAATTCTATTTTATTAATTTTGTTCATTTTATTCATTTCATTTCTATTATATTTCTATTTTATTTCTATTTCAATTCTATTTCTTCATTTTGTTTCTTTTATTTATTTTATTTCATCCACAAACAAAATCAATAATGAAAAAAATCATTAAAATTAATTTTAAAAAATGTTTTTTCCATTCGTCTAATGTTTGTTACAATGTCAGTCTAGTAACATATTCTAATTTCGGATTTAAAATAGCAACACACTTCAATTACAATTAAACTATTTTTTTTTTTTTTTGCTGCAATCAAAAAATCATACCAAACACAGAGACAAACGCGGCGCATCCTTCACAAAGTGACACAGTGCACCTTTAAGACGATGATTATTCTTGCTAAATTAACTTTATACTTGGCAATGGAAATGTAGGCTACACAAAACCCGCTGGCTCCAGAGTGAAACAGAGGGAGGTCGGCGGGGTTAAATCTAAATAAGGCGCGTTCGTGTCGGCTGCTGGGGGAAGGCGAAGGGGGTCGAGGAGGTTTGCTGAGGCGGGCATCCTAATTCCACCCAACGCAGAGGAGGCCCAGAGGAGGCCCAGAGGAGGCGGCGCTGCTGTGAGTCGACTGGAGATGTCGAATGTCGACTGTCGACTGGAGATGTCGACTGGAGATGTCGACTGGAGATGTCGACTGGAGATGTCGACTGGAGATGTCGACTGGAGATGTCGACTGGAGATGTCGAATGGAGATGTCGAATGGAGATGTCGAATGGAGATGTCGACTGGAGATGTCGACTGGAGATGTCGAATGTCGACTGGAGATGTCGAATGTCGACTGGAGATGTCGACTGGAGATGTCGAATGTCGACTGGAGATGTCGAATGTCGACTGGAGATGTCGAATGTCGACTGGAGATGTCGAATGTCGACTGGAGATGTCGACTGGAGATGTCGAATGTCGACTGGAGATGTCGAATGTCGACTGGAGATGTCGACTGGAGATGTCGAATGTCGACTGGAGATGTCGACTGGAGATGTCGAATGTCGACTGGAGATGTCGACTGGAGATGTCGACTGGAGATGTCGAATGTCGACTGGAGATGTCGACTGGAGATGTCGACTGGAGATGTCGACTGGAGATGTCGACTGGAGATGTCGACTGGAGATGTCGACTGGAGATGTCGACTGGAGATGTCGAATGGAGATGTCGACTGGAGATGTCGACTGGAGATGTCGAATGGAGATGTCGACTGGAGATGTCGAATGTCGACTGGAGATGTCGAATGTCGACTGGAGATGTCGAATGTCGACTGGAGATGTCGAATGTCGACTGGAGATGTCGAATGTCGAATGGAGATGTCGACTGGAGATGTCGAATGTCGACTGGAGATGTCGAATGTCGACTGGAGATGTCGACTGGAGATGTCGACTGGAGATGTCGAATGTCGACTGGAGATGTCGAATGTCGACTGGAGATGTCGACTGGAGATGTCGAATGTCGACTGGAGATGTCGACTGGAGATGTCGACTGGAGATGTCGAATGTCGACTGGAGATGTCGACTGGAGATGTCGACTGGAGATGTCGACTGGAGATGTCGACTGGAGATGTCGACTGGAGATGTCGACTGGAGATGTCGACTGGAGATGTCGACTGGAGATGTCGACTGGAGATGTCGACTGGAGATGTCGAATGGAGATGTCGAATGGAGATGTCGAATGGAGATGTCGAATGGAGATGTCGAATGCCGACTGGAGATGTCGACTGGAGATGTCGACTGGAGATGTCGAATGCCGACTGGAGATGTCGACTGGAGATGTCTAATGTTTGTTACAATGTCAGTCTAGTAACATATTCTAATTTCGGATTTAAAATAGCAACACACTTCAATTACAATTAAACTATTTTATTTTTTTTTTGCTGCAATCAAAAAATCATACCAAACACAGAGACAAACGCGGCGCATCCTTCACAAAGTGACACAGTGCACCTTTAAGACGATGATTATTCTTGCTAAATTAACTTTATACTTGGCAATGGAAATGTAGGCTACACAAAACCCGCTGGCTCCAGAGTGAAACAGAGGGAGGTCGGCGGGGTTAAATCTAAATAAGGCGCGTTCGTGTCGGCTGCTGGGGGAAGGCGAAGGGGGTCGAGGAGGTTTGCTGAGGCGGGCATCCTAATTCCACCCAACGCAGAGGAGGCCCAGAGGAGGCCCAGAGGAGGCGGCGCTGCTGTGAGTCGACTGGAGATGTCGAATGTCGACTGTCGACTGGAGATGTCGACTGGAGATGTCGACTGGAGATGTCGACTGGAGATGTCGACTGGAGATGTCGACTGGAGATGTCGACTGGAGATGTCGACTGGAGATGTCGAATGGAGATGTCGAATGGAGATGTCGAATGGAGATGTCGAATGGAGATGTCGACTGGAGATGTCGAATGTCGACTGGAGATGTCGAATGTCGACTGGAGATGTCGACTGGAGATGTCGAATGTCGACTGGAGATGTCGAATGTCGACTGGAGATGTCGAATGTCGACTGGAGATGTCGAATGTCGACTGGAGATGTTGAATGTCGACTGGAGATGTCGACTGGAGATGTCGAATGTCGACTGGAGATGTCGAATGTCGACTGGAGATGTCGACTGGAGATGTCGAATGTCGACTGGAGATGTCGAATGTCGACTGGAGATGTCGACTGGAGATGTCGAATGTCGACTGGAGATGTCGAATGTCGACTGGAGATGTCGACTGGAGATGTCGAATGTCGACTGGAGATGTCGACTGGAGATGTCGAATGTCGACTGGAGATGTCGACTGGAGATGTCGACTGGAGATGTCGACTGGAGATGTCGACTGGAGATGTCGACTGGAGATGTCGACTGGAGATGTCGACTGGAGATGTCGACTGGAGATGTCGACTGTAGATGTCGACTGGAGATGTCGAATGTCGACTGGAGATGTCGAATGTCGACTGGAGATGTCGAATGTCGACTGGAGATGTCGACTGGAGATGTCGAATGTCGACTGGAGATGTCGAATGTCGACTGGAGATGTCGACTGGAGATGTCGAATGTCGACTGGAGATGTCGAATGTCGACTGGAGATGTCGAATGTCGACTGGAGATGTCGACTGGAGATGTCGAATGTCGACTGGAGATGTCGACTGGAGATGTCGACTGGAGATGTCGAATGTCGACTGGAGATGTCGAATGTCGACTGGAGATGTCGACTGGAGATGTCGACTGGAGATGTCGACTGGAGATGTCGACTGGAGATGTCGACTGGAGATGTCGACTGGAGATGTCGAATGTCGACTGGAGATGTCGACTGGAGATGTCGACTGGAGATGTCGACTGGAGATGTCGACTGGAGATGTCGACTGGAGATGTCGACTGGAGATGTCGACTGGAGATGTCGACTGGAGATGTCGACTGGAGATGTCGACTGGAGATGTCGACTGGAGATGTCGAATGGAGATGTCGAATGGAGATGTCGAATGGAGATGTCGAATGGAGATGTCGAATGCCGACTGGAGATGTCGACTGGAGATGTCGACTGGAGATGTCGAATGCCGACTGGAGATGTCGACTGGAGATGTCGAATGTCGACTGGAGATGTCGAATGTCGACTGGAGATGTCGAATGTCGACTGGAGATGTCGACTGGAGATGTCGAATGTCGACTGGAGATGTCGACTGGAGATGTCGAATGTCGACTGGAGATGTCGACTGGAGATGTCGACTGGAGATGTCGACTGGAGATGTCGAATGGAGATGTCGAATGGAGATGTCGAATGGAGATGTCGAATGGAGATGTCGAATGGAGATGTCGAATGTCGAATGTCGACTGGAGATGTCGACTGGAGATGTCGAATGTCGACTGGAGATGTCGACTGGAGATGTCGACTGGAGATGTCGACTGGAGATGTCGACTGGAGATGTCGAATGGAGATGTCGAATGGAGATGTCGACTGGAGATGTCGACTGGAGATGTCGACTGGAGATGTCGACTGGAGATGTCGACTGGAGATGTCGAATGGAGATGTCGAATGGAGATGTCGAATGGAGATGTCGAATGGAGATGTCGAATGTCGAATGTCGACTGGAGATGTCGAATGTCGACTGGAGATGTCGACTGGAGATGTCGACTGGAGATGTCGACTGGAGATGTCGACTGGAGATGTCGAATGGAGATGTCGACTGGAGATGTCGACTGGAGATGTCGACTGGAGATGTCGACTGGAGATGTCGACTGGAGATGTCGACTGGAGATGTCGAATGGAGATGTCGAACGTCGACTGGAGATGTCGACTGGAGATGTCGAATGTGTGTGTGTGTGTGTGTGTGTGAGATTTGAGTGTTTTTGTCGACTTTCTTTTTACTGGCTAATGGCCACTGGGGGGGCCATCTAGCAGGAAGCGCAAGCTTTGACACACTGTAAAAGAAGATGTCAGGGGACATATCATATTATCTGTATTTTAAGCTGCAACACAATGTGTGTTTTATTACAATCTGACTCATTTTCACAAATAAATTAGTCTAATGAGGAAGTGAATCTAGACGCTGCGACACACACGTGGAGCGTGGACATGTGATATACAGCGCTCTGCAGTTTTAGAACCTGCGGCATTGAAATGAGACTTTCTTGGCCCGACTTTCCCCCATGTGTAAAAAGACAACTCTGCATCACTATCGTGGACAATATTTCTGTGTAAATATCTCATGTTACAACGAAACACTCACTGCAGCTCACAGAGTCATCAAGGACAGAGGGGACAGTTGGTACAGAGGGGACAGTTGGGACAAAGGGGAGAGACAGGGGACAGTAGGGACAGAGGGGTGTGGTGTGTTTTATGTTTGTTAAGCTTCAAAGTGCTGTGTGTTTTATTACACTCAAACTCCTATTCACTGAGAAATTAGTCTAATTAATTGCGCAGGTGCACCACGAGAGCCCCAGTAAATAAACGCATCACTACCACGTTTATTTATGTGTAAATATCTCATGTTACAACGTGGTTCATTGACAGGTGCATTGTATTTGTACAAGTTCCATTTACTTCTTACCCGTCAGAGGCACCTGTGCAGTCACAATGTCATGTAAATTGCTAATATTTAAATGTGTACAGTTGTAGCTGTATTGCTAATGAGGTGCTAATGAGGCGCTTCCTCAACAGGTGATTGATTGGTTGTTTGTTTTGTAGCTGTATTTTAAGGATTACCTGCACATTGGAAGAAAATTAGCATGCAACTAACTCTGGTCTGCGCTGTACATTAATTGTGAAATATCCCTGCCAAACAAATAAACAAACAAACAAACAAGCCGTGAATGTACTTGTCCTACACCCCAAACAGCTTTTCACCCAAAACACAGACTACTTTTCTTACGGTGACAGCACAAACTAATTTTATCCACCAGCAAGCTCTCTAATCCTCTTAGAAACAATAGAATACCGTATGCTGTTTGGATAATTCTGCTCTTCACCAACAAAAGCTCTATTCAGACGTGACTTTTGGACATTTCCCATTTGAAAGCCCGGTTGGAGCAGAGGCTGGAGCTGTGCAGCAGGTGGCCCGACACAACCGCTCTGACCCACAGTTCATCCTTCACTCTTCACTCGACTATTTTTGGATCTGCTGCTGTGTCGCCGCATCTGAAAAATCCACCAAAAACAAGTGGACTCGGAAAGACTCTGGCGACGGTACTGGTTGCACTCACGACTTGTCAAATGGAAGGCAGGAGGCAGTTTGTAAAAGTCCATGGGAGATTGACCGTTTTTGAAATAAATGACGAGACTGAAAATCAACGTGTCAGTGAATGGGTCGTCGATCCGGCTGTATTATTAATCGTGTGGCGTTAAAGCCCTTTTAACGGACTACAATTGTACCTTTTGTGACTGAATAATGACACCGCTTGATAGAAACATACCGTATTTTCCGCACTATAAGGCGCACCTAAAAGCCTTTATTTTTTTCAAGAAACGACTTATATTCCAGTGTGCCTTATATATGGATTAACTCTGGTCATTCTTACTGACCTCGAAGCGATTTTGTGTGGTATAAGTTTTGTTCCGCTTAATGCGCCTTATATATCAAACAATTATTGACAGTGCACCCAATAATCCAGTGCACCTTACAGTGCGGAAAAAACTGGACTTATTTTACCTTAAAGTTAAAGGTACCGTATTTTCTGGACTATAAGTCGCACCTTTTTTCATACTTATACTTATTTTTTTACTTATATACTTATACTCCGGAGCAACTTATATGTGATATCATTGTTATTTTCACACTTGCAACCACATTTTATTTATAGTCCAGTGAAACTTATATATTCTTATGCTTTTTTTGGCTGGTGCGACTTATAGTCCGGAAAATACGGTAATTTTTTCAAGTTCTTCCTATAATTGAGCTGTAACAGAAGATCATAATTTTACATTTGTTTCCACCGTAAACCTCAATATAGACCTCAAATATTGACCTTAACGCTTAATAATGGCAACAGGTCCATTGACTTCCTGTTCACAACTACTGAACTGACAAGCCCCACCTCTTCATAGTGACATTTCCCTGTAAAAACAAGCAACGTATTGTCATTTACATGTTTTTATTTTTTTGAAACATGGCTAGATGACACCAGGTTGTGACACAGGGGTGTGGGCGGGGATAGGGGGTAGGTGAAAACAGGAATTTTCAGAGCACTCATGTCTCAAGTGCACGACAATACGAGATTACTCAAAAAATACAGCTTTGAGTAAACCGATGATAGGAAGCACTGTTATAACAAGTTTGAAAGCTCATTAAAGTTTTATTTTGATTCATATTTTCTTTTTGAAGAAGACATATTTTGCTTTTGTCTGCCATGTAGTTATAATCACTGACATACGTGGATCATTATTTCACATTCTAAACTTTTAAAAACACAATATTGATCCAAAAAACAATGTAAAAATTATGACTTGTGGTTGAAAACTGAAAAACTTTCAAACGTTGAAATGTTTAAATGCATAATTAAGGTGTTCAGGAGCCTTAATTATTGAAAAAACATAATGACAACCGGTTTAAATAAGACAAGAAATGCACACATTAAAAACAAAATAGGTTGAGATTTCTCCAGGGCAAGAAAACTGTTGATTTTATCATTTGTGCGGGATTTTTTAACACCTAAATAACTGCTGCTTCTCCGATTTTCCGTGATAAATTTGGCAGCCCGTCGAGAGGTGAAGGGAAGTAGAAAATGCAGTCTACCTGATTGAATTACACTAATAACTCAACGTGCGCCACCTTTCAGACTTATTCGAATACAGGAAAATACTCACTTCCTTTTCTATATTAAGCCTATTTTTCAGCTCAATACTAGTGCTGAGAGCTGCACTACATATTCATCAGGATGCATCGATTTGAACGAGCTGGTCAATAGACTTTCTCTCTCTTTCTCTCTTGTCTCTTTTCTTTCTGTGTCCTCTTGTTATTTTATTGCCCTTTTCAAAACAACAACCCTCGTCATTCAGCACTACCGCTATTTCCAAAAAAGCGCTGACAAACTTGAATGTATCGCCGTGATACCGCTGCACAGAGGAGCCGGTGTTTATGGGGACTTCTTCTGCTGCAGAGGAAAACAAAAGGACACTAAAATGGAGCGAGTGGGCGGTGCAAAGGTGGTCATTAAAGAGCGTGGCCTTGTAGAGGAAAAAAAGGACGTTTACAGGCAGGTACAAACTCAAAATAATTACAGTGCGGGCCAGCTGCGCCTGGAGGTTAAACTAAATTGAATGCAGAGAAGGCGGGAGGGCGCTATTACTGCTATTGTGTGTCTTTACGCTTACACAGTATTTTTAGCGTTTAATATCGCTCTGTTTTTCAGTCTTATGACTGCCAAGCTCTGACTTGAAAAGAATGCCCTGGAACGCCACTCGAACTGGCAAATCCTATAGTGAACCAGGAGTGGGTTGAGGGACTTCCGGTTAACAGATAAACTATGACGTGTTACAACAAATATCCATCCATATCCATAGCACCTTTTTTCATAGTTTTGGCCAGGGTGCGACTTATACTTACATACTTATACTCCGGAGCGACTTATGTGATATTATTTGTTATTTTCCAGAAATCCAGAGATATTTTACCCTTTTTAAAGTCCATCTTTGCCAGACTCGTTCTAAGCATTTCTGACGTCAAATCACTTTCATTACAACTACATACTTACATTAGCATGCCTGGGCAAGCTTTTGTTTTTTTCTCGTTTGCCGCCAGTGGGTGGTGCAGTAGCACAAATCCTGATGAGGGAACGCCTGACTGGTACAAAGTAATGCGTGTTTTTTAGTTCTAAAACGCGAGATGCCAACGCAAATGTACTCAAGAGCATGTATATTTAAATGCTGATGACAATGCAATACATAAACACAATATGTAACCTTTATTATTATATTTTAAGAAATAAAAGTCATGAGAAAAATGAATGGCAATTATACTTTATCCGCTCTTGAGCTTGAAAGTCCCCGACTTCACTGTAGCTACATCCCGTACTTTCCAGAACACATGTCCAACACTAAATCGAGCCTTGAGTGGGCAGCGTGGAGACAATTATCCGTACGAAGTCACAACAGACCGACGCCCCCTGCTGTTCCGCGAGGCCCGACGGAACCTTGTGACTGGCTTCTCTCAGCGGGCGGCCAGGTTAAAACCGCTGTAACTGCCACTTACACAATAGCTTACAGTAAACCCGAACGCGGGGAGAAATGCCTCGACGCACGCCCATTCCTGTCAGTTGTTGATGTGCCCGGCGATGCGGAGAGGAGGCAAATTGCTCCCAGTTTCTGAGGCGCGGTCGACTCGAGCGCGGAGCGAGGTTCGTGTCATCGCTTTGTTTGGCTTAAGGCTGACATGTGACAAACCACAGCCGCGTACGAGACTCCACCGCCGCTTCAGTGTCGGCCCATTGTGCGGCGGGATTAGGCCGAGAAGAGAGATCAAACCTGGGAGTTTAACGTTAAAAAAGACAACAAAATCCTGTTGCGGCGTCAACACTTAGAAGGACAATGGGCCTCCAGGCAAAGCAATCACTTAAACGTTCAATATTATGCAGCATTCAAGTCTTTTATACGCTTTATTTCTGGTATTATGTGAAAAAAAAAATATATATATATATATATATAGATCGTAGTTTTACATTTTGTTCATTTGTAAACAGCAAGATTGATAACAATTGATTAAAAGTGGATTGTAGTACTGATTATTTGCTGCTAATCTCGCCTCTTCAAAGCAGCGTTTCACATTAGCAAGCAGCCGATTTAAGCTGTTTAATTTATTTATTTTAAATGGCTATGTAATATTTCTGAAGAATATATTTTAAGAATCGCAAGCAGTTTCAGTTGTTGTGGGCAGGGATAGGTCAAAACTAGAGCTGGGTTTCCATTCAAATTTCAAGAATCGATTCGATTCCGATTTTTACGTTTCAAAATCATTTTTTTTCCGATTTCTCAGATCCCATCCGATTCGCTACGATTTCGATCTGATCCGATTTCGATTCAATCCGGGGGTTAGTGTTATTAAAAATGAAAAATGTATTTGAACCGTTTCCTTCACTTCATGACTGTGTAGAGAAGCAACATATTAAAACTAGTATTATATCAATATTAAACAGCAAATCTTACAAGTATTGGTAGTTACTGATGGAAGACTGATGAAAAGGTTAAGGGTCAATCTACCTTAAAGAAAGATAATCCAGGAGTCCTGAATTATCTTTCTTGAAGGTAGATTGAAGTTCACTGAGGGAAATGTAGAAAATAATTGTAATGAAAAAAAAAAAAGAAACTATCTTTGGACGTACAAATCGATAATCGGTCATTAATATGCGAATCGATTAAAAATCGGAAAAAAATCGATTTTTTTCAACTCAGCTCTAGTCAAAACACAAGTACTCGAGCCTCGAATGCAGGGCAATCACCGTATTTTCCGGAGTATAAGTCGCACCCGCCAAAAAATACATAGAAGAAAAAAACTATATAAGTTTAAGTATAAGTATAAAAAATATATAAGTTGCACTAGAGTATGAAATGCAGTTGCAAGCGTGAAAATAACAAATAATTTCACATATAAGTCGCTCCGGAGTATATTAAGTATATAAGTATAAATAAAAGTATAAGTCGCACCCCGGCCAAAACTATGAGAAAGGGTGCTACTTACAGTACGGAAAATACGGTAGTCAAAATGCATGAAAAACAAGCTAAGCTAATGACGTGTTAGAACCATTAGAACATGGATAAAAGCTCCAAATCAATAATATGTCAACTTTAAACTGAATTTGAACCTTTGTATGACTGGTAAGAACAACTTACAACTATTTATGCATTAAAAAAGCAGGTGAAATGAAAACAAAAGCAAAAGCAGTTTGTAACAAGCTAAACGCAGCTCCTGATAATGCTACACTTTCTATGCATCATAATGGCAGCAATTTGTGCTTTAAAATATATAAGAATGAAAGAAAAACTGAAACATGCACGAATGAAGCAAAGCGCAACCTCAACATGGTTCATTTTACATAATTTAGACAACTTTAAATATATTGTTGGGTTTGGATTTCCATTTAAATCAGGGATTTTTTGTTTATTTATTTAGTCCATAATTTTTTTTTGTCCACACGAGCGCATTCCTTTATAAATCATGAAATAGCAAAGAAACTCATTTCAGAGCAAAAGTAATTTAAAAAGGCAGAATAATGCATAATGTGACCTTTTCCGCGCGTGTGAAAAGTGCAAAGCGCATGCACGTTTCCGGCGGTTGCGACTGTCAACAATTAATTACGGGAAAATTACGAAATGATGAAAATGGCTGCGGAGGAAAGGGGGTCGCGGCGGTTTGCGAGACCCCTGTCAGAGTCGGGGGGGCTTGTCGAGTGAGGCGTGATTCACTTTATGAGAGAGAAAAGTCCACGGCAGGCCGGGATAATCGCCCGACTGCCATCGTTATAGCTACAGCTGCAAAAAGCCCAGCAGAGTGTTTAATAATAATTCAAAAATATCATACATTTTCAAAAATATAAATTATCAGTGACCCGAGAAGAGGATGGTCTCATTCTGTAGCTAACAGTCTGAAGAAAAGATCGATGCCAAACACCATCTTATAAGTCAAACAGGTCATTTGTTACGGACGGAGAAATGCGCCGGACGAGCCTTCATCCTGAATATTTTCAGAGAAGAAAAGTTTGTTTACTTGACAATATCTCGAAATCGGATAACTTCCGGAAAAATACAAGTGGATATTGTTTTTCTATGGATCCTTACGGACAGACTGAGAACAAGAATTTACAGAATAAACGCAGATTCGTCCGTCATGAACAGCAAACAGGTAGGACATGCGTTTGTAAAAGTTGAGACTTTCTCACAAACTATTGGCAATTGCTTATTGGGGCATATTATTCAATGACATATTCGTTTTGTTGAGAAAATAACCTTTAAAATGATGTATGGCTTGCTGGTATTGACCACAAAAATAAAAGTGATGATGTAAGAGAACTTTTCTAATTTGGAAAATGCGCGCCGGCGCACAGCTGGATGGTAACGGGTTATATATTTATGTTGTATTTATTCACTACATAAGAAAACAATTTAAAAAATACTTAATGTGAGCCGGGTCGCCTCTCCACAGCGTCATCTTGTCAACGGATATTAGTTTAATGTCGTACTGTGGAACTTTTCAGGCAAAGCAATACTATTTTCCTTTAGTTTATGGATCTTTTGTGTCTTCTTCAGATTTCCCCCGCCCATATTTCACCTCCATCACTCAGTCTGGAAAGGCATCTGGGATAGAATTCTACTCATTAAGCATACAGCTGCTTCACTGAAACAACCTTTACTAAATGTCATGAATGTTAAAAAAAAAAAAAAAAATCTAATACAGATGTTTTTTTTGGACAATTGCACCAGGTTTATATTAAACTGTTAACAACATTTAATTCTAGAATGAATTAATAGTTATTCATCTTGATTATTGTTCTTGAATTGTGCATTGAAACACTGGAATTGCCCCTTTGTGAGACTAATAAAAGATTTTTTTTTTTTTTTTTTAACTTGTATTAGTGTTTTGATTATTGTGAAATTATTTGATTAAAATTATTCACATTTATTGACCCAGCGGCCAAAAAATAGTGAAATAATAGAATAATTTTCACTCACACTGTTCAATAGATCATCAATACTTTATGTTAATGTTATAGAGACATAAATATCCAGATTAAATACATGCAGGATTCATTTTTGTTTAGTTTATCTCCAGTGTTCTCGCTGAGGGCTTTTGGCATGGCGGCCCGCCATGCTGCCACCGGCACCCGTCATGCCATAAAGATGCCGCCATGCGGCCTGCCGGCACCCGTCATGCCCAAAAGATGCCGCCATGCGGCTGACGGCACCCGCAATGCTGAAAAGATACCGCCAGGTATCAAGATAACCGTGCGCGCGCCGCGGGCATTTTAGGGTGCTGCTGCGCTCACTTGTGCGTTTGGGTGCCGCGGGGGGCGCGGGCAAGGAGGGCCACTCCGCGGGCGCCGTGGTGTTAACTCGCGCCGCCTGCTGCGCTCGGCGAGCGGGCGCCGAGCGGCCGAGTGGGCACCAAGCGTCGCAACATTGGCTTTCTATATCGAATTTTTTTGGTGTCCCACCGCTATCCTCAAACCTCAGCCCAGCGAGAACACTGCATCTCTATTACTACTTTTAATTTCTTATGTAAACAGCTTCACATTCCCCACTGTTGCGAGCAGAGGGCGCGGAAACTAAGTCATATTTTCAGAGAACAGCAGCAATCCGATAATATTTTTTAAAACCTTGAACAGAAGAATACTTTGAGTGTGTTTTGAAAGCGCTGTCAGAACCAGTGCGATGTGCATTTCGGTATTATTTCGTTGTCAACATAAATTATGAAATCCCTGAAGAGATGAAAGCATAAAAAACAATCACGGGTGCCGAAAAACCCAGGAAAAGGACGGCCCATTGTACGGAGGGCATTGTTGAGGTTTACAGCTGCAGCTAAGTGCTCTTGTGCTCGGCAGCGGCGGGCAGGCCATGCTAAAGTGCCACTACTCCATGTTTGAATAGGCTCTCCTGTCCTTGTGCCGTTACCCAATGTCGCTCGCTAATGCCCGTTTAAAGTCGGGCAGGAATCGCACGCTCGAGAAGGCATGCCGCTCACGCACTCCATTTACTGTTCGACCTTCTGCCAGCGCTTTACGAGAAGGAGACGGTCGGCGCGTGACCTGCGAGGACGAGACGGTTCTGCCGACGCCGGAACGGCAAAGAGCACGACAGCTTTTTACGTCGTTTTTATGGATCGTGTTGAAACTGTATTAACGTGCTACCGCCAGGAGCGCGCTGGAGCTTTTTATGTGCTGTAGAAACATATGAGTGTTTTTATTTGACGGTCTCTCAAGCTGACGATGCAATTCAATATCATGTTATAACAGAAAAGGCAATAACAATGTGTAAAGATTTTCTCCAACTTAAACTTGTTCTTTTATGGGAAAGACTTTGAAAGATGCATTTGTTTCAGAACTTAAATGAATGTATAGTATGGTCAGGCGTTCCTTCGTGACAATAGTACTTAGTTTTGGGAATTACCATCAGAGAAAATGACTAAATCTAGCTTGGACACAGGTGTAATTTGATGGTGTGGGTGGGGTGTTGATGTAGTGTCAGTGTGGTGTGGGTGGGGTATGGGTGGGGTGTTGATGTAGTGTCGGTGTGGTGTGGGTGGGGTATGGGTGGGGTGTTGATGTAGTGTCGGTGGGGTGTTGGTGGGGTGTGGGTAGGGTGTTGATGTAGTGTCGGTGGGGTCACTGTTACGACCATTTGTCCAATCGTAAGGTTTCAACATGTTATGCGAGGAACTATACAGAAGGCCAATCAGAGCAGCAGTCTTTTCCATTTAATTCAAACCTTTTTCATTTCAAAACGGATGCGATGATCCAGTGTGACCAGCTCCTTTCCCTCCAGTAAATACAGCGCTCCCCTGTGGCCTTTACGAGCAGATTTAACACACACGTTTTATTTGGCTCGTATCCTCGTGCGGTTGAACAGTTCAATCTCGCCGTACTTCATGAGAGTGCGAGACAAAAATCATCGTTGCAAAATGTCCTTATGTCCTTTTTTTTTTGGCAGGTCTTAGAATTGCAGAGTTTAAAATCCACTAGTGTGCAATCGGCTTAAGAATGCCTATTATACGCCACTAAAATAGAAGCCTAAAAATACAAAATGATGCACTCGCCAGGCAAATCCACACAGATACTGTAATACCAATTATACTAGCCTTGTTTCGTTTTGCTGGGTCAATACATTTATACATGCAAATGCTTAATAAGAGTGGACGGTCAATTGAGTGAAAGGAGAAAAAGTTCTATTTGACAAAGCCTGTTCTAATTATCTAGTATTTCCAAGTCTACCTGTGCTCATTTCACTGTATTGCACACAGCAGGCGAAAATAATTGCTTTTCGCCAATCTACAAGTTCATTTGCTCAACTTTTATTGATCTAAATGAGTGAGGGGGAAAGAAAAACAATCTACAGCTAAATTAAAAGCGCCATTAAATGGGAAAATTGGTCGGGGAATTGCCAACATCTGTTTCCAGCCATAAACGCCAAGGTTAAAACCGAAGAGCCAGAAGTGTGAGGCGAGGCACAAGTCAACAAGGCCTCAAGCGATTGGACAGAGACGCAAAGCTCTTACAGTCTCTGCTGTTTTTAGTCATGGGGCAACAGCAACTTGAGCAGGTTGCGAAATAGACCGGGGCCCGTAAGCAGTCAGATCTCCGGTGGGCCCGGGGTTTGAATGTTGAGGGGGCCCGCCGTGCCCCTGTATCCAAATTCCTCGAAAAATATCAAGATTTAACTAGTAATTTGGCCATATTCGGGGTTTTTTCATCGCTTAAGTTTCGTTTTGACAGACATGCCCACTTCGCAGTCTTCACGCTTCTCATTGGCCGAGCGGCATCTGATTGGCCGCTGTGTTCGGTTGCGTTCGGTTGTGCTCGGAAAGGCCCGGTCTAATTTTGCCCCAAAAGTGATCGGCGGCGGGCGTCAATCTCGTCTCAGTCCACTATTCAGTCTTTTTAAAGTTGTTTGCAACAAAAGCTGTGTCAATGTGGAAGTATCCAAGGGCCCCCACTTTGGAGTTGTTAGCATCGGGGCAATGTATATATGTTAGTAGTTTATTTTGTAGGCTGTGATTTTATATATTCCACAAGATCTCCTTGTGTCAAATGCTGTATACAGTATTTATTTTGTATCTAAGAAACATTATTATATTGAATTAAACAGTTTTAAAGATCATGATCTCTGGTTTATAGGAATTAAGTATTTGTGCTCTTCCTTCATATCAAATAAAAGATAAAAGAATTTTAAATTGTTTTACATGCTAATAACGAGGTTTAACACATTTATCTTGTTCTTATGACGCCGCGATGCCGCGCGCGCTTGTGGGCCCCTGAAATGGCTGGGGGGCCCCTGACTTTTTTAGGTAGGGGGCCCCCCTGGCCACTAACTTTGAAAATCTATTTCTCAGCCTGTTGAGGAAGCCAAAAGGTGATGGCGAAAACGATCGACGGAGGTCAACGCGGTCAAAAAAGCGATAATGCGGTATAATGAAAATTTTCAACATTAAATTAGTGTTCTAAAACCCAGCTATAATGTAAAAATGAAAATAAAAATCACATCTGTCTCCTGAGAATAGTGCTTATACACCCCCATGCAACCCACTACCATCTCCTGCTGTCTTTACTCATGTATGCACCTCCATGGTCTTGTTGTCTATCACTTTTTACTTTACAAATTCAATACTCAATGAAGAGCAAACATGATGATTAAAATGGGCGTATTTCATTTCGAATTTGAGTAGGTCGTGGTTAAACAAATAAAAATGTTAAAATGTATTGGGTTAAAAAGTAGTGATATATCGTAGAATATCATGAGCAATACATCGATTACCGTATGTAGCGCAAAATCTTGATATTATTGTATCGTAATTGAGCCGTGTATTGCATCGCATTGTGAGTTCAGGCTTCAAAATTCAGACAAAATATTCTAAATGTACTTTCTTTATTAAACTCTATGGTTCTTATTTAAAAACGGTTTAGAAAACGTCAAATTGTGATTTATTTATTTTTACTGTATCAATACTTGCTCAAATGAGTATCTAGTTTCGATACTAGTTTTAGTATCATTTAGTATCTGAATTCTATACCTTTGAAAACCCTAGTGTTTACAACAAGCAAAACACTTCTTATAGAAAGTGGTAAGCAAACAAATGTACAGTTATGTATTTTTTTTTTAACAATTATACTATATTTTTCGCTCAAAATACGCCTTTTAATTCTCAACCCTTACCCTTTTGACTCATCCATTGTTCATTGTTTTATGTTGCACTGAATCACCAAGACAAGTTCCCATGTTTGTGAATTATGTTCATTGACAATGGCAATAAACCATTTCTGATTCTGATTCTGACATAACAAATACAGTAGAACAATCTGAACACAACATGCACAGCATAAAGCAGTCGTCCCTCTATGTTACTCTGCCCTGCTGCTCTCCTTGACCTTGCAGAGACCTTCAAGTGAATGGACTCAGCTTGCAATGGTATTTTAACAACCTGCTATAGCTGTGGTGTTTGTGGCTGTGTTTATGACTTTTGGCACTCGATACTTCAATGGTGCACCGACAAGAAAAGGGGAACATTCCAGGCTGTCTCCCGTCAGGGCAGGTCAGCAGTGGACACTTGTGATTTAAGACCAATGCCTCATGAGCTTGGAAAGACAACAGAGCCACCAGCAGAGGAAAGCCAGGGATTTTAAGGGTACGTATATACAATTAGAAAACTAGTGTTGTCTTTTTCACACTCAATAGGAATACTAAAGTAAAAGGATTACCCCATACCGATTGTCATAAAAACACTTATATTACCATGTGGTCTCATACTAGTTCCATAACCAAACAAGGACATTATAAAACTATTCAGGAAAGGTACAATTTAGACTTTTGATACTAGTAATCTGGGCATTGATTCTTTGGAAAACCCCATTTGTTAATCATGATAATACCATTATATGTAATAGTAGTATTACATATTGTATATGACATATTTGATGCCGTTCCACTTGTTGGGTTGGATTACTACTTTTTATCAACTCGCCTTCGTCCTTCATTCTCCACTTCATTCTCCCCAAGAATACAAGGAAAGGCTTTTTAGGGTTATAAAGAAAAAAGGCTGAATACATGTTTCAAAACAGAAATTCTTCATGTTTGCTACAAAGAAACGCATTATAAATCATCAAACTAAGAATTGACAAGTGTAGAGATGGTAGAAAACACGACTACATCCCAATGAACCCTAGCATTGACAAGTGTAGAGATGGTAGAGAAGAAAGCTACATCCCAATCAATCCAAGCATTGACAAGTGTAGAGATGGTAGAGAAGAAAGCTACATCCCAATCAACCTAAGCATAAACAAATGTAGAGATACTAGAAAACACAGAAACATCCCAATCAACCTAAGCATTGACAAGTGTAGAGATGGTAGAGAACAAAGCTACGTCCCAACAACCTAAGCATTGACAAGTGTAGAGATGATAGAGAAGAACGCTACATCCCAATCAAACCTAAGCATTGACGAGTGTAGAGATGGTAGAGAAGATGTATGGAAAGAGAAGTTGTTTGGTCTTACCTTTTGGATGTCCGGGATCGCTGAATTCATACTTCCCCATGCCAACCGTGCGCAGCATTTGCAATCCGTTGGCCCCGTCCTGGGCCTCCGCAAGCTGCGCCTGTCCATTGGTCAAAGGCAAGGTTGACGGCGGGTGGAGCAGAGGGGCGTGGCCTGGATGCGGGTGCGCTAGGTGGCCGTTGCCGAGGTGTCCGTTGCCGAGGTGATGGTTTGGATGGATCACGTGGTTGCCCTGTAGCTGGGACGGGGTAACGGCCGGTGGATGGTAGGGCGGTTGCGTTGGCAGGTTGAGCACCATGGAGGTGGTCTGCTGTGTGGACTGGAAGTGGGCGGTCATGAGCGGGTGGTGCGGGTGCATGGGTGCTTGAATGGAGGGGGTGACTCCAATGATGGGCGATTGGGCCGTGACGTTGTGGTTAAAGGAGGGCGGATGCTGCATCGTGTAAGTGTGGGGAAGGAGGCTCGGCTGGCTCACGGCGGCGACCGGGGCTGCCCATGTCGGACCTTAGGACGGAGAGGAGATGAGACAGAAGTTAGCAACCAATATCCTCCTGAAGGTTAACACTTTATTGTCTCAGGTTAAGGTATTTTGGTTACTATAGGGAAATGTGTTGACTGTATTTGACCCATCCTTCAATGCCGCTGTGGGTACCCGTCATGAGCAGTGTACCACCCAGGAGCTAACCTTTGTTCCAACAGTATATGCATGTTTTTGGTTGATGGGGAAACTGGAACACCCCTTAGGAAACTAATTAGAAATGAGAGGTTCTGTCTATAGGAGTTTTTGTTTATAAGAGTTTTTGTTTATAAGAGTTCTTATTAAGAGTGTTTTTTAAACTTCCTATAAGTTGTCTGTCCTTTTCCTCTGTATCTACCGATGTTGCAACAACGAAATTTCCCCTTGTGTGGACAATAGAAGGATTATCTTATATAATCTTATTCACTAGAACAATAAACAATCATATTAGGGCTGGAATGCAAACATTTCTGTCCCAACATTTGGCCGTTCCAAACAGTTTTGGATGAGGTGCACATTCACAGCACGTACACAGCACAGGAAGCACTGCAAGCAACGTAAGCTTTCTGATTGGTGCATTGTGTGCACAGCACATCTGTGTTGATTTGATGCTCAAATACAAATCAGCCTCGGAGCAATAGTGCAATCCAATATGTCACCTAAAAACATTATGTCGCCAACAAGATGAAAATCAACAATAATTGCATCGGGGGGGTGGCATCTAACATAGAAACAATTTAAACATGACATCATTTTTTGCCTGTTATCTTTAATCATATATTTTCTTAAAATCTGATATATCCTTGTCAATTCCATGCTTAAAGCGGCTCTTTAGTCTTTCTCACAGTCTTCTCCTTGGCTCCCATGACTCATGCAGTGTTTCGGAGCCAAATTCACTTTTAACTTCTAGATGTTTGAATAGATTGCCTTTGAAGGGCCCATCGCATCTTTCACACGCTAGTTCCATATTTAACACGATAGCTCTTCACGCTCTTCAACAAAAAATCTTTGTACAAGTCATGCATTTTATCTCTTCCAAATTCACAAAACTTCATAAATGACACAGCGGTCTTGACACTACTGGATATCGAATAAGATTTAAGAACAATCAACATTTTAAAGAGTACTTGATCTTTTCAAAGTTCAATATGGTGAGACGTGCTTCTAAAACTCAAACTAAATTTGAGTCATAGGTTATGGGCAAACTGCTGTTTGGTGGAATTATGTCTAGCAGGGAAAAATCAGAAAAGGTTTATAGCCATTGTCAATTAACAGAATTCACAAACATAGGAACTTGCTTTGGTGATTCAATGCAACATAAAACAATGAACAATGATCGAACAACATATAAGTCAAACGCCCTCCAACGCCCCCACAACTTCCCCCCAAACTACCCCCAAACTACTCTCAAACTACTCTCAAACTACTCTCAAACTACTCTCAAACTACTCTCAAACTACTCTCAAACTACTCTCAAACTACTCTCAAACTACTCTCAAACTACTCTCAAACAATGAACTGAACTGAACAATGATAGAACATATATAATTCAAACGCCCTTCAACGCCCCCACAAACTACCCTCAAACTACCCTCAAACTACCCTCAAACTACCCTCAAACTACCCTCAAACTTCCCTTAAACTTCCCTTAAACTTCCCTTAAACTTCCCTTAAACTTCCCTTAAAATACCCTCAAACTTCCCACAAACTTCCCACAAACTTCCCTTAAACTATCCTCAAACTTCCCTCAAACCTCGCCTCTGAAAGCTCTGATGCGCAAAGTTTTGAGATTCTGGACAAGAACGCTGAATTCTGTGTAAACAACCTTTTTATAAATCACTTAACACGGATCGCGTCGAGATCTTTGCACGTATGCAGACTTCATAAATGAAACCGTGTATCCGTGGAGAGGCGAACATACTCACAGTATAGAATACATGATTCAATAAATGCAAGACGGATAAGTTCAATGCCGCCAATGCATAACATTTAATACAAAACAATTGGAATGATTTATAGACCCTTGTAAAACTTCAACACTAACGAGATATATTTTTCGACATAATGCAGCATCACCAGGCAATAGTCTGTGCCCTTCTGTGTGTATCTGCCCATGTTTACACAGTCAGCCGTCCTCCTCGCCCCAGGCAACGGTTCTGAGGGTACAGCAGTGGCCATATTGGACCGAATTCCGTCTTCCCTTTTCTCTTTCCCTGCTTCCGTCCCACAGCTCTGCCTCCCGCCACTCACTCGCTTCGACTCAATCTTCACAAAGTCTTGGCCCGAGCTCCAAAAATAGCGAGCCGGTCTGCACCGAGCGGCCAAAGGGTAAAGCAGCAGGCAAAGAGGCGGCGTGTGAGGGTGCAGACAGGAGAGAGGAAGAGGGGGGACAGAGAGAGGGAGGGGGAGGTCCAGAAGGAGAGAGGATGAGAGAAGAAAGAGGGACTGAGAAAAGGAGGCGAGAGCAAGAGACAGAGAAACTGGAAGAGAGAAACAGGAAGTAGAGAGAGAAAGGGACAGGGGCGTGAAGGAGTGAATTGAGCGAAAGAGAGATTAAGCGAAACTGGAAGAGAGAGAGAAGAGTTATAAGTCAAGTGGGGGAGAAAGACAGAGACTGATAAAGTGAGCGTGAGAGACAGAAACCAAAAAGGGGAAGGGCGGGAATAGGAGATAGATAAAAGAGGGAGAGGTGTGAGCAAGATTGAGGAGAAATAACGCAAAAAAGAGAAAAATAATAAACTGGAATAAACTGACAGAACTGTAAGGGCGAGCGCACTAGGTAGATTGAAAAAGAAGGGAGAGAAAAAAATGAGAAAAGGGAGAGCAAGAAGGAAAAGAGAAAGAGGGAGGAAGTAAGAGAGAAGCAGTGAGGGGAGAGAAAGCAATGAGAAAAAGGAAGCAAGATGAAGAAAAGAGAAAAGATTTGTGACAGTTTCGAAGAGGAAGACAGGGGAGGAAGAGGGAGAGAGAGACAGACAGAAAGTAGACTGAGAAAGAGACAGAGGTGTGAAGGAAAGAGAGGTAGCAGAGAGAGAAGAGAGCAGCTGGAGAATAGTGAAAGAGTGGGAGAGAAAGGAGTGAGCGGGTAAAGATGCAGAGAGACGACGGAACGGAAGAGGGAGAGAGACAAAGTAGAGAGAAAGGAAAAGAGGGAGGATTGAATGGAGAGAGAAAAAGACAGAGAGAGAGAGAGACAGCGGGAGGAAGAAGTGATGAGAGAGACAGGAGAGCGCGTAAAGCTGCAGAGCCGATGGAAGAGAAAAGTAGAAAGAAAGGAACAGAGGCGTGAGGAGAGTGGGAGGAATGAATGGAGAGAGAAAAGGCGCGAGAGAGAGAGAGAGAGAGAGAGAGAGAGAGAGAGAGAGAGAGAGAGAGAGAGAGAGAGGGAGGAAGAAGAGATGAGAGAGACAGGAGAGCGCGTAAAGCTGCAGAGCCGATGGAAGAGAAAAGTAGAAAGAAAGGAACAGAGGCGTGAGGAGAGTGGGAGGAATGAATGGAGAGAGAAAAGGCGCGAGAGAGAGAGAGAGAGAGAGAGAGAGAGAGAGAGAGGGAGGAAGAAGAGATGAGAGAGAAAGGTGAGGGGAGAGAAAGCAAAGAGAGAAGGGAAGAGAAAAGGGAGCGAGGAGAGAGAAGACAAATGAAGAGGCAGATAGAGTGAGAAAGCGACTGAGGTGAGAGAGCGAGAGAGCGAGAGAGCGAGAGAGCGAGAGAGCGAGAGAGCGAGAGAGCGAGAGAGAGAGAGGATGGATAGCAGATGTAGAATACAGGACTCTGGAGGCCAGTTCATAATTCACAGTCATTGAGCTTCGCGGCATCAGCCCCGTTTCATTTGCTCTTTTGTAGCATCAGACATTCTAGTCAAATGGCACGGAAAATAACTCGACGAGGATTCAAGTATTCGAGGTTTGACTGACGTTTTTGGTAAGGTGTAAAATTAAACACCTAGCGAGTTCTGTCTGATGGAAATATATACGGGAAAATGATACAAAATAAGTCAGATAAATAAAATATGAAGGCAGATGTGCAAAGGTTTTTAAAAATGTCAGTATGAAAAACAAACATTGGGTATTTTAGCTAAAAGCAGTCACCAAAGACCAAAACTATAATTTATACTTCACACAAACCAACCACCAAGTGCGGAGTACCACCAGATCTAAACCTGGTCTCTAACGGGACTGTTCCAGGTCTCTAACGGACTGTTCCAAATCTCTAACGGACTGTTCCAGGTCTCTAACGGACTGTTCCAGGTCTCTAACGGGACTATCCCAGGTCTCTAACGGGACTGTTCCAGGTCTCTAACGGGACTGTTCCAGGTCTCTAATGGACTGTTCCAGGTCTCTAACGGACTGTTCCAGGTCTCTAACGGGACTATCCCAGGTCTCTAACGGGACTGTTCCAGGTCTCTAACGGGACTGTTCCAGGTCTCTAACGGGACTATCCCAGGTCTCTAACGGGACTGTTCCAGGTCTCTAACGGGACTGTTCCAGGTCTCTAACGGGACTATCCCAGGTCTCTAACGGGACTGTTCCAGGTCTCTAACGGGACTGTTCCAGGTCTCTAACGGGACTGTTCCAGGTCTCTAACGGGACTGTTCCAGGTCTCTAACGGGACTGTTCCAGGTCTAGAACGGGACTATTCCAGGTCTATAACGGGACTGTTCCAGGTCTATAACGGGACTGTTCCAGGTCTATAACGGGACTATTCCAGGTCTAAACTCGAGCTAAATAAGGTGTAAAACAGGTTTAAAACAAGTCCAAGCAGTTGGGGTCATCTGGAGGAGGATGTAAATGTGATACAAGTGAATTGTAAATTAAAAGAATGCACTATATTTGTTTTATTTAGTGGTCCTGCGTTGCACAAACCACGAATACAAGAATTGCACTCTGTTTAGTTGGACTCAAGCCAAAACAAGCACTGGCCACCGCTCGCACGTTCATGTCTTCCGTGCCCTGACATCGACCTACACTTTTTAAAACGTGCTTCGGTGCCAGTGCTATTTCTGGTTCCAGTGATTAAAACCATTCAACATTTATTCGGAAATAAATCTCAGAAAATAAAGCGCGGCATCAAAAATCGGTACTGACACCGACAAAGACAGACTCCCCCTTATTTCAAAAGACAAACTTTCCTTTCAAAAAAAAAAGTTGCTATTGAAGGAAAGTGTTGATTAATTCTGGCACAGTTAGGGGAACTTTTTGGCCCCGGTTCAGTGATGTGTGGAGAGGAAGTGTTCGCGCGCAGACGAATCAATATGCAGCACTCGGCTCTGCGCTGTCATACGCTGCCAAAGCCCAAGCCCTGCCGTAGGGTTTGAGGTGGGCTTCTATGGGCCGCTGGCGGGAGGGAAGGAGCGCGTTCAGTGAGTTTGGGATCGCGAAGGTGAAGAGTTGGGGGATGGGGCAGAATTCTACGATAGATTTAGAGCGGCAAACAATTATTTTAGTAGTCGACAAGTCAAACGGTTATTTTTATTGCACTTAGAGATGTTTTTGTCCAGATAAAAATAAAAAGATGGCAAATGTATTATTAATAAAAAATCACTTATTTTTTATGACATTTAGATGTAACAATGCAACATTTTGATGTAACAATGCAACAATGTTACTGTCCAGACAACATCATTTTAATTGACCATCAAGATTATTACAGTAAGACTGTTAAAATGCAGATATTGTTGACCTGGTTTATGGTTCATATCTCGAATTACCGGATCTATCCACATGAAAAAAGAGCTGACACAAAGTTCAACGTCTTCTGGACCAAGGTGAAACTCATTATAAACTATTATATCAAGGCATAAACGGTGGCATCATTATATCAGATAACGAGAAAAATCTGATTTTAACACAATATTTTGATTTTTGCTGTTTATTTAGATTCCCAAGAGAAATCTGATTATCGCAAACAATTACTGGCATGTGACGGCTTATGAAAGGCTGTTTAGAGCAGGGGTGTCAAACATACGGCCCACATCCGGCCCGCCAAATGTTTTAATCCGGCCCGCCGAACATTTCAAATTCATATATATATATATATATATATAAATAAAATATTTTTTTTTTGTTTTGTTCATAGAACCATGGTTGCATCCGTAACCGTTTTTATGCTAAAACTACACGTCCCACAATGCTGCTGATGGCCGCCCCTCCCCCGTGCGGCTCTTCACTGCTGTGTGTACTGCCGAGGGAGAATTGCTGAGAGAAGTAAGACGCGCATTTGTGCACTTTACAGCAATCACGCACCTCAGAGCAGAGGTCTGAGCGAGGACAGAGACGTATGGTTTGGGAAACACGTGGAAGAAAGAAAGGATGGTTTTGTGGATGTTAGAGCTGTGCTAAAAGTGGAGCTAATGTGGAGCTAACAACAAGAAAACTAACTTATGTGATGATGCTCTGTGAGGAAAACATCCAAACATCTACAAACCTGGACAGATCAGGAGCCACAGGTAAAAACACAGGTCAGTGTTATAAAGTATGAACATGACTGTGTCCACACTAATGTGACTGTGACACAAACACAATGACCTCATTTGAGTCACTACATTAATCATTTTGTCACTGAGATCAGCTTAAACTATGAAAATAGCTAGCTCATATTGAGTTTGAGCAGAAACATGTCTGTGATATCAACATTTCACATCAGAAATCACATCAAAAGTCCATGTTCCTGTTGCTGCATTAATATGGACTCAGTCTTTCACCTGCTGCAGATTAGTGCAACAGTCTCCACAACTATTACTAGGCTGTGAAAAAGCTATTTATTTCTTATATTTTTTATTGTTTCATTTTGTACATAATATTTGGCCCATGATTTGACTAAAGAGTTTGGTTTGATGGAAACTGTGGCTCATAACTTAACCTCCTTAAACGCTCCACGTGTGTTTGTATTTAGTGGTGTGTCAGTTCAGGTGTAAAGAACTGTAGAACTACAGATAACTACAGATGACTACACAGACGTGGAAGTGTTAGTTACAGGCTGCGAATTAGACGGGGGCCCGGGGCCCGCAAGCAGTTGAATCTCCGGCGGGCCCGCTGTTTGAAATAGGAGGGGGCCCGCCGTGCCCCTCCTCGAAAAAAATCAAGATTTAACTAGTAATTTAGCCATATTCGGGGCATTTTCATCGCTTAAGTTTCGTTTTGACAGACATGCCCACTTCGCACATGTTCTCGCTTCTCATTGGCCGAGCGGTCTCCGTGACGTAATATCGATGAAAGCGGACATCTGATTGGCCGCTGCGTTCGTGTTGCGTTCACGTGTCCTCGGAAAATGCCCAGTCTAATTTTCGGGGCAAATGTATATTATGTTAGTAGTTTATTTTGTAGGACGTGATTTTATGTATTCCACAAGATCTCCTTGTGTCAAATGCTGTAAACAGTATTTATTTTGTATCCAAGAAATATTATTATATTGAATTAAACAGTTTTAAAGATCATGATCTCTGGTTTATATGATTCAGTATTTGTGTTCTTCATATCAAATAACAGATAAAAGTACTTTAAATTGTTTTACATGCTAATAACCAGGTTTAAAACAACACATTTATCTTGTTCTTATGACGCCAAATTGCTTGGGGGCCTGGGGCCCCCTAACTTTGAAAATCTATTTCTCAGCCTGAGTTAGTACATTTAAAAGTTTTTTTAGATCTTGAGAAGTTTGTTTTGTTATAAAGTCAAATACAATATTTTTCAACTCCAAATACCTCTGACTAAATGTTTATCTTGTAAACTCTGAAGTTGTAATGCACATAAACTGAAGCACAGTGTTGGTGAAATTACACTTGTTTTTCATTTCAGTTTGTGAGAACAAACATTTTGTAATTTATTTTAATTGATTCAGTAATTGCTTCAAAAACAGCGTAGGCTATATAAAGCTATTTATTTCTTATATTTTTTATATTTATGTTATGTTCGGCGCGACTCAGCCTAAAAGTCAAAATTCGGCCCAGAATGATTTTGACACCCCTGGTTTAGAGTAACTGTTGTTTTTGGAAGACATAGTACAATACATATTAATTGAATTTTTGATCTTGATTTTTTTACTTTCTCTCATTTTTTGCTGAATTGTTCTTGACAAAACCTGCCTGGACAGAAATCATATAACTTACATATTACTTACTAAAGTGTTATTTCAATTTTCTGATTACTCCAGAAACATATCCGCTGTTGTCAAGTGAAAGGACTTTTAGACACAATATAATATACGTTTGTGACCTTACCTCTAACACATGTTCATTATGTGGATTTTCCGTTGTGAAAATTCTTCCAAAAGTGAAATGGCCATAAAGTTATATCCATGGGTTTGTCATTATTTGATCTGATTATGACATCATTTCAAGCCACAATAGAGTGGATTCACCGACTTTACGCCCTAGAACGAGGATCGTCACGGGTACATTTCCCAAAGGCCCAAAGCCCAGCAGGAGGCCGTCCCGCAATGGGAGGCTTAATCTTTTCAGGCTAAATGCAACGTGAACGGCTGCAGCGAGTGTTGTCACGGAGATGAAAAAGAAAACGACATCAGAAAACCATCTTAAATATTAAACTCTTGTAACACGTGCAAATTAGACAAGGATTGCCGGTGATTTTTGTTTAGATCTGATACCAAGTAATAGTACGGCAAGTATCGCAATATCGATCCAAACGATATCCATGAGTGTTGTATTAAAATATAGATATTAAAATATTACTATTTTCCCTCCACCACAGCTTGAACTGATCTAAAGAGTAATTAGAATAATAATATGTGCAGATTTACACAAGATTACTGTTTGAAAATGGCACTTTTGAAAAAAAAAAAGTTTTACAAATATACATTTATGGATATTTGGTATTGATCGGTCACAACTTAAAGCATGTTTATTTTATGTTTATTTCCATTCATCATTTTGTCATATTTTTTTAGGAATTAAATCAAAGTTCCTGTTATGGATGCTATTTTGAGAACTTTTCACCAAAGAAATGGTACACTTTATTGCAATGGGAAAAGGCTAATTAAAGTTGAACATCAATTTCAAAAGTAAAACTAATGCAACAACAGGCTGAAACTGGCCTTGATTCAGTGTCATTTGTAATTGAAATGATGAAAGTACCTGAAGTTGTTTTATTTTTAATATGTATTTTTTAAGTAAAGAGAAATGGGGTGGTAGTGGCAGATGGGTGTTTTCTACATTTATGGTCAGTATTTTGTCCGTTGCACCAGTGTAATCCTTAAACGATGAGCAGGAGCAGAGGCAGCAGAGCGATGGAGCAAGTGAAGAGCGGCAGGACAGATATTTTTGGACGCTCATTAGAATAGACGTGAAAAAACTTGAGCGCATCATTTCTTCATTCATGCTCAAGAGCAGAGCTGTGAGCAAACTCTAGAAAACTGGTTCAGTAAGTTTTATTTCTATTGCAGCACTAGAAATCTGTTTTATACACTTAGTTATCAAGGCCTCAGTTATCAAGTTTATATTTTCATGTACCCTGCAATACATGTATCCTCCAGGGATCTGTTTGTTGGCTGGTGTTATTTGGTAGTTTAAGAGTTAACTTGGAGTGTATCAAAACTAACTGTCAACTAATAATGATTTTTCAAGCAAATATATGTAAAATAAAATAAAAAAGTAATGTCTACTAAATACTATAGTCATACATCATTTTAACCTGAATACTTATATATACACAACTATATAATAATATATAAAACTGTTTGGCTGTGTATATGACTGAAATGAGTTTATATTCCATTTTAAAGTAAATACAAAATAATACATATTTCATTTTGTATTCATTTAAATATTTTCCTATTCTTTAAATTACTCTAAATTACTTTGATGATGAAATATAAATTATGTAGAAAAGTTAAACCTGGTAAACTGATCAGGATAAGACCAACATATAATAGTATAACATAAATAGTCTGTTGTGTTTCATTATTTAACACTTTTAAATTGACACACTTTTCTTTTCCAGCCCAGTGGATTTAAAGCAGGTTTCTCATCCTTATCATGCGTTCCAGCTTTCTGTTTACAGGCGCCATTTTGAGAACTTTTCACCGTTCCAAAGAAACGTTACTATGGCAACAGTTTAAACGAAACTAGCGCATGCACTTTTCTGACACTGACACCTCATTTGTACCAACTCCGTGACGTCACACGCGCATCTTCTGACGCTCATTTCGCAGATTCCAAAGTAAAATAACCACGAGCGTCTGCAGTTTCATAAACCACAATCAGCAGGCAATCGTAATCGTGTCAAATTATATGTTTTAACTAAATGTTTAACACGAGACACGGTGGCGAGGGCGGCAGTGCCCGGTGGTCATGTTGTGCCCGGTGTTCAGCCCGTGCCCAGTTGTGTCCGGTGTTGGCACCTGAGTACTGCAGCCGCCTCTGGCCGCTTGTGTGCCCGTGTCTCTCCTCCACTCCTCCGCTTCCACCCGGCTCATCCTCCGCTCTCCTTTTCCTCCGCTCCTCTCCGTTTCCTCCGCTCATCTTCTCGTTCCTCTCCGCAGTTCTTTGAAGATCCAAACCGCCGCTTTGTCCCGTCGATGCTCCGCGAGTTCGTCCACAGCCGCGTCGCGAGGTGAAAATAAAAAGCTCTCAACGCGGGCGCACGCTGCCTCTCACGAACCTCCACGAGCTCAGTTGACGCGAAAAATTCTGAATATGTCCGAGAGAAATGCGAACGAAACTCAAATCCCGCCGCAAACAAAGTTGTGTGCGACACTTCCCTCGGTGTTGATGTCCGATACCGTCTTTGGTCCGCCAGAAACGATGAAATCTTAACAAAGGTTCCGCTTTGACACAGAACGCGCCAGTAAACACGGGGATGTCACCGTGTTTATTTTGTCTTGTTTATTTGGGGTATTTATTTTAAAGACAACAGGGGAGTTTCCTTTCATTTGGTGGGTTTCAGATCATTTTTTTTTGTTATAGATCAAGTTGGTCTGGTTATAATAGGTAGTGATATAATTGTATTAGGGTCGACCAGATTTTCAAAACTCAAAACTGGGACACTATAATTTCACCAAAGAAGACAACAGATTTTAAATGGAATCTAAGTTTATTTGCAGTCAAAACAGTTCACATAGCTTACTTTTGTTTTGTTCCGTTTGTATGAAATGTATTATTACAATACTGTATTATTGTAACACTGTTGTTTGGCCAAAATTGAACGTAGCCAACAAAACAGTAAAAACATATTAAAAGTAATTAAACAGTAGCTTATTCAGACTTTAGTATTTTAAGCTGGAGTGTACATTTTTAAGTAGAGTAAACCATGTAGTTTCCCTCATCAGTCCAATTGTTAAAAGATAAAAGAGAAAATGTGCTCTACAGGAAGTCACATGGCAAACTGGCAGATCATGTTTTGTATGGAACCTGTCCTGCCCCTGTCTCTGCTCCTGTCCTGCTCATGTACCTGCTCCTGTCCTGCTCATGTACCTGCTCCTGTCCTGCTCATGTACCTGCTCCTGTCCTGCCCCTGTCTCTGCTCCTGTCCTGCTCATGTACCTGCTCCTGTCCTGCTCATGTACCTGCTCCTGTCCTGCTCATGTACCTGCTCCTGTCCTGCTCATGTACCTGCTCCTGTCCTGCTCCTGTACCTGCTCCTGTACCTGCTCCTGTCCTGCTCCTGTACCTGCTCCTGTCCTGCCCCTGTCTCTGCTCCTGTCCTGCTCATGTACCTGCTCCTGTCCTGCTCATGTACCTGCTCCTGTCCTGCTCATGTACCTGCTCCTGTCCTGCTCATGTACCTGCTCCTGTCCTGCTCCTGTACCTGCTCCTGTACCTGCTCCTGTCCTGCTCATGTACCTGCTCCTGTCCTGCTCCTGTACCTGCTCCTGTCCTGCTCCTGTCCCTGCTCCTGTCCTGCTCCTGTACCTGCTCCTGTCCTGCTCCTGTACCTGCTACTTTCCTGCTCCTGTCCCTGCTCCTGTCCTGCTCCTGTACCTGCTCCTGTCCCTGCTCCTGTCCTGCTCCTGTCCCTGCACCTGCTCATGTCCTGTCCCTGTCCTGCTCCTGTCTCTGCTCCCTCCTGCTCCTGTCCTGCTCCTGTCTCTGCTCCTGTCTCTGCTCCCTCCTGCTCCTGTCTCTGCTCCTGTCCTGCTCCTGTCCTGTTCCTGTCTCTGCTCCTGTCTCTGCTCCTGTCCTGTCTCTGCTCCTGTCCAGCTCCTGTCCTGTTCCTGTCTCTGCTCACTCCTGCTCCTGTCTCTGCTCACGCCTGCTCCTGTCTCTGCTCCTGTCCTGCTCCCTCCTGCTTCTGTGCTGCTCCTGTACCTGCTCCTGCTCCTGTACCTGCTCCTTTCCTGCCCCTGTCTCTGCTCCTGTCCTGCTCCTGTACCTGCTCCTGTCCTGCCCCTGTACCTACTTCTGTGCTGCTCCTGTCCTGATCCTGTCTCTGCGCTTGTCCTGCTCCTATACCTGCTCCTGTCTCTGTTCCTGTCTCTGCTCCTGCCCTGCTCCTGTCCTGCTCCTGCCCCGCTCCGCTGATGCTCCTGCTCCGCCCCTGTCCTGTCCCACTGTCTCTCTGCTCTAGGACCTTTACACATCTGTGACAAACCAGGAAAAAGCGATGGCTCGGTTACAAGTCGCTGAAAACCCAACGCACATTTGAGTAAAGTCTTACCACTCTCTTTAGTCGGTGCGCGCGCTGTCGGACTCTCTCACATCTCGTCCTGTGCGGCCTTTAGTTCAAAGCCCCTTGTAAATGTAGTTTTAGAGAGAAGTCTATAAAAGTTTAGTTTTTAGATCTCCTTAGAGAAGGGCTGAACCATTTCTTCAGACAGGGACAGTGGAGTTTCCCCTCGAGTCCGATAACCGAGGTCTGCGTTGCAATGGGACTCATTTAGAGGGAGTACGCCTTATAATCTGTTTATACGTTTATGAAGCCCAACTAAAATAGCTCTAACGACGTCTATGGCGACCCTCCAGTGGAACAAGTTTACCAAGTTTGTCCCAATTCATGTGTTTCAGCTTCCTGTTATTAGCAACATTGTGGGGACTTTTTACAGTCAGAAGAAAATAATATTTAGTTTTGATTTGCAAATTGCTATCAGTGATGGAGAGGAACAAAGTACATAAGTAAAAGGTTATTTTTGGTGACATCCCGCCAAAATCTTTTGAGTTCAAGCCCCAAAAAAATGTAAAATGACGAAATTGACTCAAATCGCTACAGTTGACCAGATCCGCACAATTATTTATCAAAATCACTACATTTAATGCTTTAAATAAAAGTTTACTAAATCAGTGTGAACTACTTTTACGCTTAAAGTACATTTTTTAAACGGGTACTCTTTGTGCTACTGATACTTGTATGCTTGCATTTTGATTCCTTCTGTATCAGTACTTTTACTTTGAGCTTCTTTTACTCTCAACTGCCCTATTTCTCCATCATTCTGAAACCCACGGATATGAATAAATAAAAGTGCATCGGAATTAGGCGTCGTCAAGCTGGGCTACAGTACAACACTTCTTAATTCTTCGCCGTTTTAATATATGTGCATAACTACACGTCTCTGTGTAAAGACGGTGTGGGCAAACGGTGTGCATAATGCATGACTGCTACACGTGGCGTACGCGTGAAGCGGGAGAAAGCACGGATCCAGACCTGTAGCGCGGGGCATGTGAGCTAACGCGGCTCATTAGCTCCGAGCTCCGAGCCGACCAAGCCGTGATGCGCGTCTGTACGTAAATCCAATTCCTGAAGGGTCAATTTCAGGTGCTCCGCTCGCTGCATTTACAAATCACATTGTCAGAGCAACTGCGCGGGTTGAAAAGTGTGCATAAAAATGTATTGAGCTGTGAGATTTTGTTTTGGATTAATACATTGTAATTCTAAATAAAACATACGGGAATCTGTAAAGGCTAAACAGTTTCAAAGGTTACTATGGTAATGCACTACGCCGTCATGGTGTAAAATCATGCATCGCACAGAAGGTTCCCCTGCTTAAAATAATCTTAATCTGCTCATACACTTGGGGACTAAGTGGGACAAAAGTGGTTCCAACTCATGCATAGTCGAGCCGAGGGTTAAACTAGGACTAAACTAGGACTAGACAAGGTAAAAAAGGAGATTAAATATAGAAAAAGGAATGGGACGAGACGTATCATCCGCGAGACTAGATGAGACAAGAGATTTTGACGTAATTTGTAATACATAAATTGTTTTTCTGGTTATGATATTATGATTTAGTTTGGTTCAGTTTGGGGCGTTATTTGGCGTTAAACATAAAGTACTTGGAGAGACTCTTTCACATAAACCCAAAGTTGGTAAAGTAGTTTAGTCCGATGTAGAATTGATTTGGTCTTGTTCTGTAACGGAATAGTGCCAGGTTTAGTCTGATTTCCCTTTTTCGGGCTGCCAGATACTGGAAAAGATTACAATGTGTGATATCACTAATCATTACAGTATCATTAATGTAATACTATTGACACAATACTTTCAGTTGTTTTGAAACTAAAATCTGACCAAATAAAACTGAATTCTGTCAATTGGACCAAAGTATAAAGAAGCAATAAGTTTCTCCATTTGACTAAATCAAAGTTAATTAAGAACTTTAGAAAAATACCTTTTTATGAATCTGACTTTTTAATTCAAAATACACACATTTTCAATAAAAAACTGTACATTTCTTGGACACATTTTAACGACAATTGGCCAAATGGGACTTTTATTTTAATTTTAATGTGTAGTTGATGTGTATTTTAATTTTATAATTTGCTCCCTTATTCTGTTCTGTTTGTTTTTGTGTTTTATGTTTATATCGATAAAAAAGACAGATTTTTATTGATTTTATTATTGATTATTGCGACATATTGTGCAGTGAACCAGTGTGGTGCGTGTGTCCAACAGCTCACCCGTGGGCTCGTTGTCCCGGTGCTGCTTGGACGGCGGCTCGTCAGTGTCCCAGGGCGTGAGCTGGTTGATGGGCGTCTGTCCCCACCTCACCCCAGGAGCCAGAAGGAGCCCCGGAGCCTGGCTGTCCCCTGGAGAGAGCCCCGAGACCTGCCACACAAAGAGAGGAGGAGCAAGCATAAGAACCAATACCAGAATCGCTGAAAAACCTCATTGTCCCAGTTTGAGCAAGTTCAGTCCCGCTCTGGTCCAACTTTAGACCGGCGTTAGTCATGATTTTGTTTCCCTGACTTCCAAGGACAAGGGCAAGCATAGGACACAAATGCATAACAATAAATACCCAACGTTCTGGTTTCGTCGAGGTTATATCATTTAGTGCCGTGTTCGTCCTGGTTTAGTCCATTTTCTCAAGTACAAGGTGCATGAGAGACAGAGAGAGAACTGAGATCCTTGTCCTTGTTTCAGTTAGGTCAAGATTCTGTCCTAAACTAGTCCTTGTTGAGTCGTTTTCTGCTCACTTCTAGGGACAAGCATAATACGAAGAGCTCGGAGCTGAATTATGTATATTGCATTTAAGACAGTGCTTTTACTAAACCAGAAAAAGTAATGAACAGTCTTGTATTTTTATCAATAATTTGGAAGAAGTCTCTAAGAATATGCCTTCCGACACCAAATTTCAACAGTTTTTGGGTGAAAAATGTATTTAAAAAGTTTCAGTGTGCTCCCACAGAGACAGACAGAGGTTCATATAGTATAGAGAGAGTTCATGCAGGCAGATGAGGAGCAGTTCATCTAGTGTAGAGAGAGTTCATCCAGGCAGACGAGGAGGAGTTTATCTAGTGTAGAGAGTTCATCCAGGCAGACATCCAGGAGTTCATCTAGTATATATATAATTCATCTAGGTAGAGGAGGGGGAGTTCGTCTAGTGTAGAGAGAGTTCATCCAGGCAGATGAAGAGCAGTTCATCTAGTGTAGAGAGAGTTCATCCAGGCAGATGAAGAGCAGTTCATCTAGTGTAGAGAGGGTTCATCCAGGCAGATGAGCAGTTCATCTAGTGTAGAGAGAGTTCATCCAGGCAGATGAGGAGCAGTTCATCTAGTGTAGAGAGAGTTCATCCAGGGAGATGAAGAGCAGTTCATCTAGTGTAGAGATAGTTCATCCAGGCAGATGAAGAGCAGTTCATCTAGTGTAGAGAGAGTTCATCCAGGCAGATGAAGAGCAGTTCATCTAGTGTAGAGAGAGTTCATCCAGGCAGATGAAGAGTAGTTCATCTAGTGTAGAGAGAGTTCATCCAGGCAGATGAAGAGTAGTTCATCTAGTGTAGAGAGAGTTCATCCAGGCAGATGTAGAGAAGTTCATCTAGTGTAGAGAGAGTTCATCCAGGCAGACGAGGAGGAGTTCATCTAGTGTAGAGAGTTCATCCAGGCAGACATCCAGGAGTTCATCTAGTATATATATAATTCATCTAGGTAGAGGAGGGGGAGTTCGTCTAGTGTAGAGAGAGTTCATCCAGGCAGATGAGGAGCAGTTCATCTAGTGTAGAGAGGGTTCATCCAGGCAGATGAGCAGTTCATCTAGTGTAGAGAGAGTTCATCCAGGCAGATGTAGAGAAGTTCATCTAGTGTAGAGAGAGTTCATCCAGGCAGACGAGGAGGAGTTCATCTAGTGTAGAGAGTTCATCCAGGCAGACATCCAGGAGTTCATCTAGTATATATATAATTCATCTAGGTAGAGGAGGGGGAGTTCGTCTAGTGTAGAGAGAGTTCATCCAGGCAGATGAGGAGCAGTTCATCTAGTGTAGAGAGAGTTCATCCAGGCAGATGAGGAGCAGTTCATCTAGTGTAGAGAGAGTTCATCCAGGCAGATGAGGAGCAGTTCATCTAGTGTAGAGAGAGTTCATCCAGGGAGATGAAGAGCAGTTCATCTAGTGTAGAGAGAGTTCATCCAGGCAGATGAAGAGCAGTTCATCTAGTGTAGAGAGAGTTCATCCAGGCAGATGAAGAGCAGTTCATCTAGTGTAGAGATAGTTCATCCAGGCAGATGAAGAGCAGTTCATCTAGTGTAGAGATAGTTCATCCAGGCAGATGAAGAGCAGTTCATCTAGTGTAGAGATAGTTCATCCAGGCAGATGAGGAGCAGTTCATCTAGTGTAGAGAGAGTTCATCCAGGGAGATGAAGAGCAGTTCATCTAGTGTAGAGAGAGTTCATCCAGGCAGATGAGGAGCAGTTCATCTAGTGTAGAGAGAGTTCATCCAGGCAGATGAAGAGCAGTTCATCTAGTGTAGAGAGAGTTCATCCAGGCAGATGAAGAGTAGTTCATCTAGTGTAGAGAGAGTTCATCCAGGCAGATGAAGAGTAGTTCATCTAGTGTAGAGAGAGTTCATCCAGGCAGTTGAAGAGCAGTTCATCTAGTGTAGAGAGAGTTCATCCAGGCAGATGAAGAGCAGTTCATCTAGTGTAGAGAGGGTTCATCCAGGCAGATGAAGAGCAGTTCATCTAGTGTAGAGAGAGTTCATCCAGGCAGATGAAGAGTAGTTCATCTAGTGTAGAGAGAGTTCATCCAGGCAGACGAGGGGGAGTTAATCTAGTGTAGAGAGAGTTCATCCAGGCAGATGAGGAGCAGTTCATCTAGTGAATTATATGGTCCTGGTTTGGCTTGGTTAGGTCAAGTTTTGACCCTGATTTAGTCATGGATTTTGTCCATTTCATTCTTAGTGTTGCAGATTGGAGATGTCCCGATGCCTCGAGACAGAATGGGCTCAATAATGTAGAAAAGAATAGTAGGAAAAGGTGAACGTAACTTCAATGTGTCGAGGTGAATTACAACATACAGTAGTCTATAAATGTTAATAACTGGGACTTTCAACATGTAGAGGCGGTGGATTAATTGAACAGGAGAAAATGCAGGTATTTCACAAACGATTAACGTTTCAGAGCTCGATGATATGGATCTGTTCACTCCAGGGGATTGTTTACATTAAATCTTATGAATAAAACATTGTGCTCAGTGGAGTGAAGTAATGGGAAATGACCGACTGACTGAATGAAGCTTTGTGAGGAACTATTAAAAAATCCTTGAGATATTGCCATCATACCAGAGTTCCACTGTACAAACTGGTTTCATCGTCTTCATTGTACAAATTAATCGTATGAAAAAACAGTTTTTATATGGAGAAGATTGTAACTCTGCACCTGATGGACTTGATGTATGTCTTTCCTGTCTTTGCAGCAAAGTAAAACAAACAAAAGACATTCTGTTTTCCTTGGATTTCTTCATTCTGTTTTAATTAATTTCCTGAACAGATGTGATATTCGGAAAGCAAACACACAATGAGACTGAAAACAATCAAATCAAATAATGTGTGGACCTTTTTGCTACATAAATGTGCTGTGATACACTTACTTTTATTGTGTGTGTGTGCAAATTTCAGATCAGGAAAAGTTCAGCTCATTTGTTGATCCAAATGACTCACTTTAATATCAAAGAAAAAAATGAATGTTTCAGCCAAAATATTCTTTGTGCAATTCAGGTTTTTAGAGACTCAAAGTGCCAGGTTTTTACAATGTTCAAATTTAGACTTTATTTTGTGTTTTTATACCTGTTGTACATATAAATGATAGTTTTAAACCAATTGAGCAGGTATTTGTGGGGAAAAAAGCTGGAAAATATGTAGAAAATGACAGGAAGTGACATCACACTAGGGACTGGAAGTGACATCACATTAGAGAAACTCATTCCAGTCCCATTTTATGCATAATTTACGCAAAGAAACAACTTTTTTGACTCTCTAAACATGAATTCACCAAAATAAAGGCGCTCTCTTTTTCTTCTTCTTCTGTTGCTTTTAATGGCGGTTGGCAGCCAACTGAAAAGGTGCATTTACCGCCGCCTACTGTAGCTGTACGTCTAACTACTCCTGCTTTGTACGTCTTCAAAGCATGTGTTTTACGCTATACCATAAGGGAAAAAAGGAGAGAAAGAAAGAGAGAGAGGAAAGTCGCTCTCACATAATATGAAATATTAAAAAATATTATTTATCTGTAAACAACAACAAAAAGTGACATTAGATGAGATGTTTATGCCCAGTGTTTGCAGGGTAATTCTTGTGTGTGATGTCATCAGTGAAAATATAAAACAAAAAAATGTGCTATTCTGTGAAAACATTTTCAGAACTTTTTAGCAAAATATATTCATCTTAACTGGATTTTAGCACAATGAGTCGTCCGGCACGTCAGAGCCACTTTAATGGAAAAAAAAAAAGTAATATTTCTCAAAATCTGTCCACTAAGTTTGGGCACGTTGTAACTCTTGCGTCTATGATCATGCTCAGAACGCGAGCCCGACAAGCAGAAGCCCTTTTCCCGTAAAAGAAAAGACAACTAAAGTAGTGAGCGTCAATTGATACGACCCGACGCCGCTCTGCAAAGTTCCCCTTAGCCCTTGTTACTCCGTCTGGTGTTTCGTCTCGGCGAGGAGTTCCAAATGCTATCGGGCGTGCGGCGGACTGATGAAAAACACAGGCTCAATCACAGCGGGACCTCTCCGTCGTATTTGCCCGGTTCTATCTGCGGCTTGGACTCTAACAAGGGGGTGGGCACTCTGGCCCCCCGCACGCCGCGCCGGGCTCCAGTTAATAGAAAAGACCCGGCCGAGCGGCTCCTGTCCGCCCCGGCGCGCTATCCGGCCGCAGATTCCATTATCCGGCCGCTGACCCGCCGTTCACTTGGGCGCCCGCGCGTTACACACCGGGCGGGGGGGCGGGGCGAGCGGCGAGAGCAACGCCGTGTGCGGTTTGAACAGAGCAGAGGAAGTGAGGCTAAAGGACCAGTGTCGCGTTTTAGTGACAGTATAGTGGAGTTTTCATATTGTAAATGACGAAACTTTGCCTAGTACTGCGTCTGTATTTACTTTGCTACATTTGAGAGGAGGTATTTGTTACTTCATTTATTTTTTTGCCGTTATTTTTTTTAGCATGTTCTTTGAGGCTTCGTGACGAAATGTTTTGTGTTCAAGTATCATGAAAAATTCATAAATATCACTGCCATTGAACGCTTCAAACGTTCTCAAAATCTGTGGGAAATTTCTTCCTCTTCCTCCTCCTCCTCTTCCTCTTCCTCTTCCTCCTCCTCCTACAAATTTCATAAATTACGAATAATTCAGGCTTAGTAACTGCTTAATTAATACTGTCTAATCCTGAATCATTCTTAATACATTTATCATGATGAATTAGGTCTTTGTTCATGCTTTATTAAGGCTATACGTGTAAGTACATAAAGATGATGACCATCCTGAAGTATGTTTTGTGATGACAAACTGTTCCTAGCACACGTTTAACCATTATTTTTGCATAAGGTCTTATTTTTCTTTTAGAATATACACAAAAACAGACTGGATTTGTTTGGATTCCACACCGTTTCACTCTCATTAACGAGTCTCTTTCCCTATATATTCGACCGCTTTGTGCAGCCGAGATAACTGCGTCGCGTGTCACCTGGAGGACGAATCAATAGTGAAAATGATCTGACGGTTTGTTATCGCTGGAGGCCAACGAGGAGCAGGAAAAAGAAGATATGTCAAGGCAAATCCAAGTGACAGGAAGAAAGACAGAAAGAAAGAAAAAGAAAGAGAGGTGTTTTTTGACCGGGCACTTCACAGGAAAAACTAAAAGTGCGACGGTTCACTCCGAGAATGCCCAGAGCGTCTAATCCCTCTCGCGCGGACCCTGGAGACCCCGAGAGGTAAAAAAAATAAATAATCGTGAACGTTTTCAAGGTGAAGGAAAAGCACTCGGCAGCTGTTTTGTTCTAATGAGAAGTGTGGATGTCTCGGTTCACCGTCCAGGCCTCTGCGGGTCTCTTTGTTACTCCAGATCCACATCATTAACACGCCCACTATTTACAAAACAAGGGACAAAAGGAAAAGAATGACACGGAAAGTAAAAATACACGACTGATTCAGGGCAGTGGAGAAGTTAAATCTTTAAACATAACGGTCAGGGGCTTTATTGCAATGGAAAAACGATCTAGGGCACATGTTTATTTCATGTTATTTTCAGATTTCAGTTGTTGCGTTCATCATTTTATATTGTATTATTAATATTTGGTACTAGACGAAATGTTTAAATCCTTTATAATGAAATAATTAACACAGATGAGTTTGACTAAGGTATTTTTTCATTTGTAACTGTACTTTGTTCATGCCTTCTTATGCCTATTATATTACAAATGATGCAGTATTAAGTAATTACTAGCCTGAATCATCTGTTTATTATGAATTAAGTTTTTGCTCAAACTTTATTGAGGCTAGTAAAGGTGTAGTTAATTAATGGCAAACTTTTCCTCATTTTTTGTTGCTGTAAACTAATAGTCAAATAATTTACATTTACGACTCATTTATGATACTACCTACTTAAATGAAACACTACAGTTCACTGAGAAAAGGGTTTCCTCGGGTTATTTTGCTTTTAGCTTATTGTGACAGGCCTAGACAAAAATGATCAAGAATCTCTCTCAGAAGTTGTTCGATCTTAGAACTAAAGTCTCCAAAACTACGACGCCGCAGATTTTCATAACGGTCGTCAATATAATCGGTCGACACATCCAAGGCATTCATCTCCACGTTCAATCACACTTTTCAGATTGACTTTCTGAGGGTTCTTTTACCCGAAAAAACTCCAGAATCCTTCTAAAACCCTCTAAAACCGCACAGTTTCCCCGACAGTTTCCCCGGGCCTGCATTAGGAGCCTGTTATTGTGCAGGACATTGGCTGACATTTCGCCTCCATTTTATTTGCTCTCACCGTTCCTCCCTGGCCTCCCATTATCACCAGCAGCAGGCGGGTTCCTCCGACTGCACCGGGAAAAAACACACACACACAAAAAAAAAAACCTACACACGACAATATAAATAATTATGTGCCGCGCCGGGCCATTCTGTTTGGTGTCAGGTCGGCCGGGGACATGCGTTTGACAGTGGCGCACACACATGGCGGAGGTGCTGCGGGGGGAAATGTGGCGCTAAATCTCACACAAAGATTTAATGCTATGCAGGAATCCACCTTGACACTGTTCTGTTCGGCCACCTGTCTGTGCCGTGGCAGCGAGGGGGGAAAAGCCGCCTGAAACGAGGGGGAAATGGCTCGAATCTACGAGCGAAAAGTTGCATAAAGTTAAAGCTATATTCAATGTAACAGAATCAAACGTAGACATAAGGGAACATGTCTTGGTGGGGTAAATTCTTAGGTTGCAACAACAAAGTGTAGATTTAGAAAGATGAAAAAAGGTGCAAGGTAAAAACAGTACAAAAAAGACAGTTTGAAGGGCTGCACCTGATTTTTATGGTTTTGAAATGTGAAAAACAGAACTAGTCTCATTTACTCGATTGTAAAGTAAAATCTGTTTTGCCAGTACAGATATAAATCGTACAGACATATATTCATGTGAAAATGAGACCACAGTGATTTCTCTGCATTGAATTATAAAGCGTTTTACCCTCCGAGAAGCAGGAAGTGTGTTAGCATGCTAATGTTTGTTAGCTTTAGCCGGACGGCAAAACTGGCTCTGGAGCCCAGAGACTTGTGAAAAGTGTTTATAACTGTGAATATTCCGGATGCTCTGAACGCTTTAGGTAAGTGAGCGGTTCATGTGGACGGTAAAAATCACGTAGAGCACGTTTAATAGTTTCAAACCAGAGTAAACGCCCTTAAAGCCTAAAACTGTAGGAAAAGATGTTGTAATGGGATGGTCCGATATGGATTTTCTGATGCAATACTGATATCCGATATTTGTCTAGCCGTTGTGGTTGATAAGCGGTATTGATCGATACTGATAGTAAGATTAAGTCAAGTCATAGTAAAGTTCACAGTGAAACCTTTCTACAAATTAAAGGAAAATGCACTTCTGGGATATTAAATAATTTGATGCATGATAGTGTGAAAGCCGAATCACTCCTCCATTTCCATTTATTAGTTTTGTTAAGGATTTTTTTGTCCTGTAGACAGCTGAGAATGAAACGGGGATGAGCGAGAAGGGAGGACATGCAGCAAACTGTCAGAGCCCGGATTCGAACTCACGACACTACGGCCGGCTGCACGTGGACTCGGGCATATGTGCTGGCGCTTTAACCCCTTCTGCTACTCATGGACTGAGTGAACGCCGCATTGAAACAGAGAACAAAATCAGTGCCAAATGTCCGATACCGATACCGATATCTGTGGAAACCCATTGTTACTACTACTACTCTCGATGAGTATCGGCAGCAGTATTACAACTCTTTTGTTTAGGCCTACTTTTTGAATAGTTTTCGCCATTGCATTTTACGCCTACGATTCCAACATCTCGAGTTTGAGTTTCCAAAACGCTCCTTGAACGCTTTTAAAACACCTTAGCGACGTTATGCAAATCATTTTATTTACAAGCGAGCATAACCTTGGTAAGTTGAATTTCTTAACACAAAATGATCCTCGTGTTCATTCGAGGACATTTCTCCACGGCCGAGACGGTAAACAAACGCAAAAACTGAGTGGAGAATACAACCATGCGATGGAATAAGCGACAAACGGCGTCCAATCCCACCGATCGCCTCCGACGCGGCCCCCCCGTTGGCTCCGGCCGTCTCCGAACACCATCTACGGCGCGGCGACACGGTAAACAGACCGCTCGCCGTTCGCCCGCACACATAGCCCTGAAGCCGGCGCGATCCCATCATGGCGCGCAGTGCAAAGGGTCGCGTCGAGGGCCGTCAGCGTTAAATGGAGCGCGCGTGTTCCTACAGCGACGGGGGGGGGGGAGTGTTTGAACGCGCCCGCCCGGTTAAGCGGTACCGCCGGTGTGTTCCCGAGAGAAATTACTTCATTGCTTCGATTCGAGAGGCTGGAGAAAGCTATGTCTATAAGGCCCCGGGTCCCGACGGAGTAAACAATACTCCTGATCAAATCAACAAACTGGAATGAGATTTAATATAGGAGCAGGTGGAGAGGTGTGGAGCGCCGGGCGAGGAGAGAAGAGCAGCTTTTTTTAAGATCAATAAAAGGCTTAAAACACACGCTTTTTTTCCTCGTTTTATTCTTACCCAGGCATTCTTTTTATAATTTGAGTGAACGTCGGCAGCTCAATCGTTCGAGTTCTATGTATAAAAAGGGTTTAATTGTGAGGCAGAATTATCCATTGATAAAAGCAAACCAAAGATTCACCGATGCAGCTTTTTATGATTCAATACAATGAGTGTTGAGTGTCTGTCGATACTCAATATATAAAAGCGATACCAGATCAGAGGCTGCTGGTAAATGTGTTTATCAAAAGTCATTAAAAGACAATTAACTTCTAACAAATTGGATCCAAAACAATTTATCTTCTCATTCTTTGCGTGAATAAACGGTCAGAGCTGAATCGTCAAGTGAAAGTTGCGTTAAATTGTATTAAATCACATTAGAGGCTGAACTAAGAAAGCCTGTAACCAAATATCTTGGGACCGATACTCAATTCGGCAAGTATTTCAGCCAACATCTGATCAGTATCTACAACAAACAAACAAACAAACAAATATGACTGATAATAGATTAAAAACATCTTTGTAAATAAACAAATCCATATATTTCTGAGAAACAACACAAAATAGAAACTAATATTCAAATTAAATTTCAATAAACAATATAACTAGGCCCTGTTTTAAAAATATATGTATTTATAGTGCATTGGTTTATTTTTCAACATTGGTAGGACATAAAAATGACACAAAATCCCCGGGGGAAAAGAGAATGCAGTCTAATAATCTTGCATGTTTAGCAATATGTTCCTCTGCATCTTCATTCTCCCCGTACAAATTGCTTGGCCTTGGACTGTCGATTGTCTCCTTTACAAAGAGCCACAACACAAAGAAGTGTCCGATAACAACACAACACAACAGGCACAGGCGACGAGCTAATCTGCTGAAACGCCATTAGCACGGGACGCGACGAGATAGCAGCAGGGAGCGAGCCACGCACCCACCGATAACCCACTACACCTACCCCCTGTTACGAGGAGCGCCCTGGACGGATAAACTCTTTTAAATCAGGCGCACGACGGCAGGCTGAAGCGGGCGCGATTTCTCCGAGCGGCAAGGATCTTTGAGACGTACGGTAAATGTCCCGCTGAACCTTGTCGTCTTTGTTAAGCCCCACAAACTCGCTTTATTCATCTCAAGTGCACAAGAGAAAGTCTAACGTGCATCGAAAACATCCATCTCGAGGTGCGGACGCAGGAGCAGAGGCGTAGGGTTGTAGAAGGCGTAGGGTTGCAGAAGAAGTCTATTTTTAATACTTTGTGAGGTAACATTTCGGCCTTTTGCCTTTGTCGGATCGTTTTTCTTTGAACAAGTGAACGATCGAGCTTGATCGCTTGAAGAAACTTGCGACTTTTAATGCCACAGCGAAAAAATGACCTCAGTTGATACACGTTTGTACTGTTTTTGATTGCACGTGGACAGGTTCAGCGATTACAACCGATACGAACCATAAACCAGGTCCAAAACATCTGCATTTTGACGATTAAAAAGATGGCGCATTATACCGTTTGACCTTCAGACCGATGAACGTCAACGTGGCGCGATTTGCAACGTACGGCGCCATTTTGCATCGCTAATCGTCCGAAGCCAGTTCATCACTTTAATTTATTCCAAACGTATTGACTGGCAGTGCGTTCAGGAAGGTCAGAGCTAGCAGTTCATTCGAAAAGCGTGTTAGAAAATGGCACCTCGGCCATCTGCACCTAGCAACGGGCAGACACATGCAGGCGAACTGATGAATCATGGATATTTCTTTACAGCATCATTTTGCGCTATACGGACGCTAAAATGGTATTGTACTTCGGCGCTATGAGCAAGAAAAAAAAAAGGATATGGGCAAGCAAGGAAATGGAATAGTGGTAATTTCAACAAAATGGGTTTTTGTTCCCTTCGGCCAGGCGCGGACTGATAGAGCGAATTTGGCAGGAAAGTGCAATGTGACGAGAATAATGGCATTTCTCTCTCACACCGGGGACGGAAAAAAACAAAACAAAACACACGACAGTCCAAAAAGTGTGCAGCGGTTGAAGCGAGTTAGACAAACCCATCCATCACCGCCTCGTGTCATCGCCTCCGACGCCTCGTTTTCGGTCGCGTCCGGGAGTGAAAAAAAGAAAAGAAAAAAAAAAACGCCCGCTTTTTGAGTCCGCCGTTCGAACTTGACGGACAAGCGCAAAGATCGGAGGCCGCCCCATTCACTTACAGTACGGTCGCGTCCTCTTTCCATCACGGCGCGGCTGAACGCGGGCTGCTGCATTTGTTCTGGACCTCGGCGATAATGCAGCCGAGCTCTGGAGCCGAACCGCTGGGAGGCTGTGTCCAATCTATTCGACTGGAACATAGCAGCGCATCTCAGCCGTAAACAAAGACACTGCTGCGCCATATTTGGAAGCCATCTTAAAAAAAAAAAAAAGAAAAAGAAAGGCAGGGAGTCCGTGCGGCGGCGGCGCGCGCGCGGCGTCGTACGCGCACCAGGGGCACGTTCCGCCGAGGTAAAGCGAGGACAAAAGGCGAAGGGAGTTTGAACGAGATAATCAACGGTTTGGTTTCGCGTAACGTCCAAATGTTCAAAAAACGCACGGCTCTGGGTTGTTGGTAAGAAAAAAGCCGCCATGTTTAATCCAAGCGTGCAAAAAGCGTCCATAGACATTCACGGAAAAAGTGTGGAGCGAGTAAACGAAAGAGCAGTGGAACGTGTCAGAAGGTTTTTTCTTGCTTGAATTGTACGTCTTTTTGTCAGTTTGCTCTCTCGACATGTAAACGTTCACTTGTAAACAACAAAACAATCCCATCTGCAACCAAGACGTTTTATTACTTAATTTATTCAACTGTATCCCTCTTTATGTGTGAGATCAGCACTAAAAGTAACACGACACACTTTACTCTTGTTTTTGAAAATATTTTGACGGATTGTACAGTAGGATTTGTTGATTCAGATCAAAGCATAATGTATTTCACTTTTAAAGGTGGTATGGACGATTTTTTTCAGCAATTTTTTTATCATATTTCCTCGTGGCGTGGATAAATCATTTGTCCTGCCACGTATCAATCATAAAACGCACCTATCCCTCACCTGCAGCCGCGTGCGGTTCGTCCCCACGTTTCCGCGTGCCTAAGCGCATGGATCTATCATAATATAGTTCCCTCAGTGTACGGGGCAAAATCAAGACGGAGAAAGACAGTTAGAGCTGACGCAGAAGTGGACAGAAATCTACGGGAGACGAGCGATGCCATTCTCAAATCGCCGAAAAATCGTCCATACCGCCTTTAACTTGTGTGTGCCCTTTGTGTGCCCTTTGTGTGCCCTTTGTGTTTTTTTGTGTCTAATATGGCAACAAAATTAAAGCGCCCCCTACAGGTCGGACGACTCATTGAACTAAAATGCAGGTAAGTTTGACACATATAAATGTTGATGAAATTATGAAAATGTTATCTCAGAATAGTTCATTTTTTAGGTTTATAATTTCACTTCCTGTTTGTAATTGATGACATCACACTAGGAAATTACCCAGAAAACACTGGGCAAAAACTCATCTAATGTCACCATTTGTTAAATTTGACAAATAACAATATGTGAGAGCGACTCTATTTTGTTGAATTACTGTTTAGAGAGCCAAAAAAGTTTATTTGTGTAAATTATGCATAAACTTTGACTTGAATGAGTGTACCAAGTGTGATGTCACTTCCTATAATTTTCCAAAAAAAATTCTGCACAAATAACTACTCGATTGGTGTAAAACTGTCATTTATATAAATACACCAAATAAAGTAAAACGTTGAAAATCGTAAAAACCTGTCATATGAACTTTCTATACATTTTACAGATTTGGACGTTCCAAATATGTAAAATGTTGGCAATTTTCATACGTAAAATGTCTTATTTACATATGAAAACTTTAGACGATGAAAAACTTGAAATACAGTATTTTCTTACATTTAGGCAAGTCAACTACAGAAGAGGTTTCAAATTGATCTCTCTACGTTTATGTTTTTTTTCCTATTCACTTGCAGTGTCTCGAGTATTTAGCATGTTAAATGTCCTTATCATCGTTCCACCAGATACAGTATGAGGCGAGATGATACATTAACAATATCTACAGTTTATAGTTAGAAATCTAAAGAAGAGAGTTCTGTTTAATTGTCAAAATGTAGCTATTTAGTCCTTGATTATAGTTTCAGATACAGGGCAACGATGGATGGATTGATATATGCAGGTTTATAGATCAAATCAAAAAGAAAAAAAAAGGGACAAAATAAGGTTCAACAGAAGTTTTCCGTTTGGTTCTTTCTTTTAAAAAAACGTCAGAGCAATACATTTTCTACGATGGAGAGCCAAAACTTCATCCTGAAAGAATATGGGTTCAAAATGTTGACCATAAACAAGCACGGACCATGTTTACACCCAATTCTGACTAAGTTTGATCCAAAAAAACTTTCATGCTGCAAGAGATTTTAAACTGCTGCCAAATCCACTCGGTTTAGAAATGTAAACACACAGAACAAGAATGCGTAATCACCCAGAGTGCATTTCACTGCTTTGTAAAATTAACAAATGATGAGCCATTGTATGACTTTTTAAAAATGTTAATATATTTATACAAATCTAAACTGAATATTTTTTGCGATACCTACTTATTCTAATTAGAGAATGTGTACAAAATGTTGGAAAAACACCTATTTTGTAAGCTTGTGTGATAATATTCCTCCCTTATCATATTCAGCTTCATTCAAACTTGTTTTAATAATCCTGTTTACAATTTTCATTTGGCTCTGAGCCTCAGAAAACAGTCCGTTTCAAATTTCCCACATTTGTGACATCGTAGGAAGAACCGTTTTTGAGTCCATACATCAGGGTTCAGAATAAGCGGTATAGCATCGCAAAATGCGACGCAATTTCTCTCAAATGTGATGCATTCGTCATAAAAAAGTGCTTTTGTATCGCAGCTTTTGTGATACAACAATTTTATAACCAAAGTGCCTAAAAGTACTGATCACTCGTCAATCGATCGTCAATAACGGCCTGACACATGTAGGACGCTGTGTTGTCATGACACATGTAGGACGCTGTGTTGTCATGACACATGTAGGACGCTGTGTTGTCATGACACATGTAGGACGCTGTGTTGTCATGACACATGTAGGACGCTGTGTTGTCATGACGAGTCCCGCTGCTGTCACAGACCACGAGTCTGAAAGTGGGAGGAGCCACATGCGGTAAAGTTAGCGTCAGATTCAGACTTCCGAGGTCAATATCTCCTAAACGCAAAAGTCTTTGCAGATCATACACAGCCAAAATATTCATATTTACACTGCCAAGTGACACAACCTCGTTTTTAACAATCAGATGTGTATTTTGGGCGCAGCGAATTACACGGCTCCGAATGTGCAGCCGGAGCCGAGACGAGTGCTTAGGGACCATCATCAAATAGCAAAACAAAAAATGGAAATGTTTTATAGCTGGAATGGAACGTTAAATAGAGCGGTACAATTTGAATAGCACAATAAATACACCATGATGGTCGCCACAGCAACCTTTATTTTTCCATTTTTTCTGAGTGTAAAGACAATTAATAATGTCAATGAGACTCCTGTCATCTGATTGATGATGATATGGAAGAAAGTTGTAAATAAGGCAATCTAACTTGGTGTTAATTCATTTGTTCAACAACTAATTTTATTTGCAATTTTTCTTTTTTCTTTTTTTTTTTAAATGTTTAAAAAGTGTTTAAAATGTCATTTGTTAGGAGTTTTTTTTTTAAATAGAATGTTTACAAATACATTTGAATTAAATCTTGTTAAATCAATGGAAAATATTGATTATTAGTCATTTTCGTGTTTTGCTATGCAATTATCAAATTGCTATACAAATTTGAAAAAATGAACGGATTGTTACGCAGCACCGCTATACAAGTGAAAATCCTTAATCTGAGCCCTGTACATTATTATTATTACTATCATTTCTCATGTTCAAGTGTTGTTTTCAGTAGATACATTGTTACACACGTTGTAAAACATGAGATGCCAAAGCAAAGGTTCTCCGCAGCATGTTTAAAGGCCAACGACAATTCAAATGTGCATAACCTTGGCAACGCTGCTGGAGACGCCTGGCATCCGACCTTCAGAAATGAGTAGAAGAGGCAAGGCAAAGGCAACAGTACAAATAATGTGCACTGTAAACTTATCTGTCAAGCACATGGCACTACCAGGCCAGGTCAGATCTCTGGGGAGGCGTCTCAGTAATCGATAAGTAAGAATCAGTCGGTGGGGCAATATAAGCTGGAGTTATAAGAATTGAGTTTCAAAGGAATTAATAAAGCAAGAAAAAGTAAACCGAACCAATACAAGATGGATGGATGTCACGTTGTTAAAAGCATACAAAACAATAACATCTCCATGGCGACCAGCAGGTGGTAAACCCTGTTAGTGCACCTTTAAACAACAATAAAGATGTGCAATTTTATACAGAAAGCAACAACAGGAGCATGTACTTGTCGGGGCGGGGAGGACAGTACGCTAAGAGATGCTTGTAAAAATGAAAAATATGAGGAAAAAAAGGGAAAGAATTAAAAAATAGTAATAATTTAAAAAAGGAGAGAGAAAAGGCGGGAAAAATGAAGACAAGGGGGAAAAGGGAAAACATTGGAAAAAAATAAGAAAAAAGGGGGAAATTTAAAAAATGGAGGGAAGGGGGGAAAAGAAGAAAAGGGGAAGAAAAAAGGAAGGGAAAAAAATGGGGGAAATGAAAAAAAAGGGAAAAAGGAGAGAGAAAAGTCAGGGGGAAAATGAAAACAAGGGGGGAAAGGGGGGAGGGGAAAGAGAAAAAAGGGGGAAAAAAGTATCAATCCATTTTATAACTCCTCCAAATGTGCGAAAAGAAAACGCTTGTGCAGAGACACCTCCTCCCTCTAATATCATCTACACACCAGACGACCACTTTCTATTGTCCAAGAAGAGAGACGTTAGCGAACAAGCGTTGTGTCACTCGGAATAAGAAGTGCGACTCTCCACTCGCGAATATTACACCGTGATTTCTGATTTCATAAAAGTCATTTCGGCACCTGTCGCCCCATCGACGGCGTCTGCGTCGGGCGGCGCCAAGCTGTCAGCCGGGGCGGGTGGCTGCGGGCAGTGACTGGCACTTTGAGCACTAAAACGTGAAAATGGAACAGAAGCGTTTCCTTTTAGGCTCCGACGCTCGCGGTGACCGGCGGCACAGGCACACAAACGCGCACAAATACGCCTAATGTAATGAAAACGTGAGTATCAAATAAACGCCACTGATGCCGCAGACCTGCACTTACGGACAGAAATCAGGCCCAACCGCACTGTTTTGCACTCTATTTATTGTAACACTTGGGATCGATAATTGTGATTATTCAGGTATTTTTTATTCAATATATCGTCCAAACATAGACATAAATGCTAAGAACTTTTTATCTGTCGGTTTTTGTCACATTTAACATTATTTTGTGTTTGTGACCGGCTTTTTTGTAAAGCCGGTCACAAACTTGAAGAATACTATGTGTCAAGAGCATGAAAATAAAGGAAAAGAAGATTTAGCGGTCTCAATAATCGTGAATAATCGTTAAATTGTGATGTTTTTCCTCACAATAATCGCACCACACTCCCTACGTAACACCTTGTTTTCAGCATGGCTTGTGTTTGTTTTTTGGCATTGTTCTTTATCAAAATTGTGGGCTGGGCAATTAATCGAAAGAGCGGCAGACGGAGTTCAAGTTATGTGAAATTGTCAATTATCCGGGAGGGTTTTTCTGAATCGAGAGGTCCATGGTCGATCCTATGTCGGTAAAAAACAGGTAATGTGGTTTGGGACAGAAGTCAGACTTTAGAGGAAGAAGTTTGATTATTAAGATAAGATAAGATAATCCTTTATTGTCCCACATGGGGAAATTTCATGGTTGCAACGCAGGTAGATACAGAGGTAGATACAGAAGAAAAGAACAGATCACTTATAGGAAGTCTGAAAAACACTTTCAGTAGAAGATCTCCTATAAACAAAAACTCCCATAGACAAATAAATAAATACATAAATACCATTGCATGTGAATATTATTTGTATTAAATGGAACATTATTTGTATTAAATGGAACATTATTTGTATTAAATGGAACATTATTTGTATTAAATGGAACATTATTTGTATTAAATGGAACATTATTTGTATTAAATGGAACAGATTAAAAGTCTGTATAGTTTATGTTTATGAATCAATTTTTTACTTTTTTTTTTTTTTTTAAATCGAGATCGGTCAATAAGAGAAAACAAATCTTTATTATTTCTCCCCAGATTCCCCCAGGATCCCGTCCTCCAGAGTGATCCAGTAGACATCTATAAATCTGCATTTTTTCACAGTTTTCATCTCCAAGGGTCCAGATAGGTGTAATTGACAAGCGGACCAGCTTGTGACCAGTCCCTCAAAAGAAACATGGCTGACTACGAAAATAAAGAGGGGGAAAAATACATAGATCACAGGGACCAAAAAACCCAGGAGTGCAGGGTGGCCAGACTCACGATTTGTAAAGAATTTAACAAGTCCATATTCTCCAGGGCAAATGTTATGTTAATGTCGTATAATCGGTTGAGGGCGTCTTAATCGGCATGTCGTCTTTAGTCCAATCATAACTTTATTCAAACGGACAACAGCAGGAATGAGAAAGTGACGAGTGAGCGGGAGTTTTTTTGAGTAATTTGCTTATAATAATGCTGTTCACGAGCACTTACAGTTTGAGTAAAAAGACGAACACTAAAATAATTATAAACATGTTTTATCATCATGTATATCAAAATGTTGACAATATTGTGAATGTTGTTTTGTAGAGAGACAAAATGTGAACTTCGAAGATATTGTTCATGAGATAAAAAATGCTACCAAAACAGCCGATTCCAAAAAAAAAAAAATCAATGTTGAAACCTTTCAAACGAGGGTTAAAAATGATATTTTGACACATTGCACATTTGTCTGGTAATTAAACCTAGACATGTTTTGACACGTTGCTGTAGGTTTGACATAAAATTGCCTGATAAGATAAAGATATAATTTTTTGTCCTTATCCTCTAGGAAAAGTATATGGTCTTGATCGACTGTGAAGGTGTTGGGTTGATGGGAGAAAGTGGCGTACCAAGAGAAAGCCCAGACACAGGGAGAACACGCAAACTCCTCCAGCCTTACACACGGACACTGTATAAATGTGGAGCCGGGGCCAAAGCGGTGAAAGAGAGTCGACTTTGCTGGCGCTGATCCCTGCCCGGACTCCGACCGCTCCAGCGCGCACAGACGAGAGGCGCGAGGCCGACAAGCTCCAGCGCCGACACCAGCCAGCCAGCGCCGACTAATGTCCCGCGAGTCTTTGAGGTTGCGGCTCCAAACCACCTCTGGCCTCCCGCTCGGCCCCAGCGCCCCTCAGATGCAGTCGGAGCGAGCGCTTCTGCAGTGTTTGTCTGACGTGCGGGCTGCCCAGGCTTTTCTGGCGTCTGTAGCGCGCCTCCCCTGGGTGCGTGTCATGGTGTGTGTTGCACTCCATTGGCAGTGGCTGGAGCAGAGAGACAGAGAGTGGGCTGCAGCGGGCCGTGACCTGCCTCTTCTGGGCTGGTGTTCGAGGAGCGGTGCGTGTCACGGGTGTCACGGCGACCAACGCGTTCACACAGCAGTCGGCGCGTGACAGAACAGGCCTGGTGTAATAAACTGGTCACGTTGAGTAGACAGCCGAGACTAAACACACTTCCTGTTCTATAGAAAGATGTCCAGGTGGAACCTCGTCTTTTCTCCAGGAGTTCCACAAGGCAGACGGACTGACAGGGAGATCAGCCAATCAGAGAAGCTCATGATTCGCTCAAAACAAACACTGTGGCTTTGACATGATTGACACGATGGTCTGTCCCAGAGCAGAATATGGCACTGTCAATTACAAATACTTCTGTGTCAGTATATATATATATATATGTACCTTTGTATGTGTATATGTATATGTATGTGTGTATGTGTATAAGTGTATGAGTGTAGGTATATGCAAATGAGGATGTGTATTTGTGTACATATGTTTGTGTATAATGATAATATGTATATGATATGCTGGTGTGTGTTGGTATGTGTGTATACGTGTATATTATTCTGGCTCACAGGGCCAGACACACAACTGAGCAATGGCAGTAGCTCAGTTGTGTGTCTGGCTACGCTGAACTCGTCTCCTCCAAGTGATTAATGTTAATTTTATAGATTACAGGTTGAGCAGAAGGTCACATGACCTGCTTCAATAGGAAAATGAACATTTCTTACAGACAGGAACAAGATGGTGACGGCACGAGGGAACAAAGAAGGCAAAGGCAGGAAATAAAGAGCAGTCGGTCACATTTGAGCCCAGGATGCCCCCCAAGCAGACATGAGCCCAGGATGCCCCCCTGAATGGGTGAGTGAATGGAGGACATGGTGATTTGATGTAAAGTGCTTTGAAGGTAGAAAAGTGCTGTATAAATCTGACCATTTGTCATTTAACCCTCACATGTACCTTTATTTCCAATTTCCTTATTCTCATTTGTTCAGAGCCCACAGCTTAAGTGCACAAAGCTTTGCTAATAAACGTCAGCACACACTCCTAAAATGCGGGGTGCACGGTGGCAAAGGCGGTTAGCGCTCTTGCCTCCCAAGAAGGAGATCATGGGTTCGATTCCCGGACCAGACCAACATCACATGATCTCTCTGGGTGGAGTCTGCATGTTCTCCCCGTGTTACCGTGGGTTCTCTCCGGGTTCTCCGGCTTCCTCCCACCGTCCAAAGACATGCATGTGTTAGGTAAGATTGGTGACTCTAAATTGGCCCTAGTGAATGAATGTGAGCGTGAACTGTCTGTAATGTCTATGTCTCTGTGTTGGCCCTGTGACGAGTTGGCCACTGTCCAGGATGTACCCCGCCTAAGGCCCGAAGTCACTGGGATAGGCTCCAGTCACCCGCGACCCCGAAAGGGAACAAGCGGTAGAAAATGGATGGATGGACACACTCCTAAAAGTCCTCTCTAAATACACACATCATACTGGAGTGATTTAAAGCAACAGTATGTAACTCTCATGATATCCAAATCAGAATCAGGTAAGAGGTTAAAAAAGAGATATTACAGATCAGGAGAGCAGTGTAAAATGAATAAATAAAATAAATAAATAAATAAATAAATAAATACAATAAATAAATAATTAACTATTTTTGTTTTCATTGTTATACTGTACAGTTTTTTAAGACACATCCTGCATTGCATGGAGGCTCCTGTTCAGTCGACAGGAGCCTCCATCAACATCATTTGCGTCCGCCTCTGCTCCCCGTGTCCTTGGCAACATCAATGTTCATTATTTCCCGGCTGCCTCTGTCGTGACTGCACATGAGAAAGTATCACAACACGATGGTCAGAGCCGACAGGCCGCGGACAGATGCCACAGTCCGAGAGCGTCTCCTATTGAGCGCGAGTGCACGCAGTGATATATGAAGACCGGGACCGCCGCTCGATACCACGAGCACTAACGTCGCGGCTCACGGCCCGACACAAGACAAATGGTTTATTATTTTAAGATTTAAAGTCACTTTAATCTTTTTTTTTTTTTTTTTATGTTTTTTTGCATTAACCCACTGATATCAACAAAAACAGATGAGAGTGACTGTGAATATTCGTTTAAAGGTGCACTCTACTCCTTGTTTATGTCCGTCTGCTACCGTCCTGTCGCCATGGAGATGTTATTGCATCACCCAGAATGTTCCACAATATGGTATTAAACACATCTTCCCTACAGTGATTTCAGTACAGATGTTTTTATTGCTCGAGAAGTACGATCTTGAAAAAGTGTTAGTTAGCGTTTCAGATCAAGCAATAACATCTCCATGGCAACAAGTAGGTGATGGGTCGAATTTGTAGATGGGTAAAATCCAGCGATTAAATTCCCAAAAGAAAGAGCATTTGTTAAGCATAATATCAAGGGTTTGAGCTTAGAGCTTATTGTTGAGGACTTTTGCCCATTCAAAAGATACAGATACTATTTGTTTTAAATTGTTGATTTCTGTGTGCTCGATGTTAATCACTCTGAAACCCAAAATGTGCATTTATCACCCGCAACACCGTCCTGCCAAGACCGGGTTAGCAAACATGTCCCAAAGCTCAAACTTTAAGCAAATTACCTAATGCCAAACACCTAATACCAAACGCTTATCGCCTGAACACCGAACACCCAACACCTAACATCCAACATCTAACCCCACTACACCTAAACGTAACACCCAACACCAACCAGCTAACCTCTAATACCTAACATTAACACCCAACACTGAACACCTAACGTCCAACATCTAACCCCACTACACCTAAACTGAACACCCAACACCTAACCTAAACACCAAACATGGAACATCTAACCCTAACCTTAACACTGAACTTTTAACTCCCAACCCCTACCCTTAACCCTGAACTCCAAACACCTAACCTGAACACTAACCTGAAAAATAATATATTGTCTAAAATGAGCAAGTGCCAGCACAGTCACTAATACAAAGTGGTGTTGTATGCCATAACCGTGTTGGGAAATAAATGAAACATATCTATTCATATAGATATATACTATAGACTCTGCATTACATTATATTATAGTTCCTGCACTTGCACAAGACGCTCCACACAAAACTCCCTGTTCACACATACGCTGGAAGATTTTTGCCCGTTTCATCATGAGCCGGGAAGGAGAAAATGTTAAATTAGACCGAAAGTATGAATAACTGAACCACAAAAGTGTAAAAGCAGTGGCCAGTTCTCCCCAACGCATCCAATTAATCCAGAACGCCACGACAACGGCTAAACTTTATCAACTCGGATGAAGTCGGCGGCGTAATGAACACGGCGACCGGTGACAGTGCGCCCGTCACTTTCCACACGCCGCCTAAAAATACCATAATTCCACCAAGTGTGCAATGTGCCGCGCTGTCAAAAAGTAACTCGCAGACGCTGTGTAAAGTTAGTCCGCCTCGAAAAAACTCCTCAACTATTCCGCGGAGTTTTCTCCTCGCTCCCATGAGGACGTCTCATGAGCTGACACGACTCTATACCGACCTGGAGCGAGCGAATGCAGACCATAAAACGAGGCAGGGATCGCCAGACATGCAACTCTGAATATTTCAACTTCGGATCGTCCGAAAGGGTTTGAAAAGTATTAAGAGCGTTGCTTTTTGTGGTGTTTTTTTGTTCACTCCAGTGGGATAAAGTGGTCGGTCGGGGCCGAGAGCGAGAGGATACACAGGGGGGAGGTCGTCGGACAGACCTCGGGGGGAGAGAGAAACACGCGGAGATCATTAGTGCTTTAGAGAGCGAGGGAGAAGAGGAGCGGCGCAGAAGAAGAGGAGATGAGCTACACAAGGTGAATAAGAAAACCTTCACCCGAGTTATGGAGCAGAAAGTGAGATTCTTTTGAGGATTGTTGGAGGCGTTGTTAGGCTTTGTTAAGTGTTTTTAGGCGTTGGAGGCGTTGTTAGGAGTTGTTAGGCGTTGGAAGGAGTTGTTAGGTGTTGGAGGCGTTGTTAGGCGTCGTTAGGCATTGTTAGGCGTTGTTAGGCGATGTTGGACGATGTTGGACGATGTTAGGCGATGTTAGGTGATGTTAGGAGTTGTTAGGCGTTGGAAGGAGTTGCTAGGTGTTGGAGGCGTTGTTAGGCGTCGTTAGGCATTGTTAGGCGTTGTTAGGCGATGTTGGACGATGTTGGACGATGTTAGGCGATGTTAGGTGATGTTAGGTGATGTTAGGTGATGTTAGGTGATGTTAGGCATTGGAGGCGTTGTTAGGCGATGTTAGGTGATGTTAGGCGTTGTTAGGCGATACTAGACGTTGTTAGGCGATGTTAGGTGATGTTAGGCGTTGTTAGGCGATACTAGACGATGTTAGGCGATGTTAGACGTTGTTAGGCGATGTTAGGCGATGTTAGGCATTGGAGGCGTTGTTAGGCGATGTTAGACGATGTTAGGCGATGTTAGGTGATGTTAGGCATTGGAGGCGTTGTTAGGCGATGTTAGGTGATGTTAGGCGTTGTTAGGCGATACTAGACGTTGTTAGGCGATACTAGACGATGTTAGGCGATGTTAGGTGATGTTAGGCGTTGTTAGGCGATACTAGACGATGTTAGGCGATGTTAGACGTTGTTAGGCGATGTTAGGCGATGTTAGGCATTGGAGGCGTTGTTAGGCGATGTTAGGCGATGTTAGGCATTGGAGGCGTTGTTAGGCGATGTTAGGCGATGTTAGGCGATGTTAGGCATTGGAGGCGTTGTTAGGCGATGTTAGACGATGTTAGGCGATGTTAGGCGATGTTAGGCGATGTTAGGCGATGTTAGGCGATGTTAGGCATTGGAGGCGTTGTTAGGCGATGTTAGGCGATGTTAGACGATGTTAGGCGATGTTAGGCGATGTTAGGCGATGTTAGGGGATGTTAGGCGATGTTAGGCGATGTTAGGCATTGGAGGCGTTGTTAGGCGATGTTAGGCGATGTTAGGCGATGTTAGGCGATGTTAGGCGATGTTAGGCGATGTTGGGCGTTGGAGGCGTGTTTAGGTGTTGTTAGGTGATGTTAGGTGTTGGAGGCGATTTTAGATGATGTTAGGCGTTGTTAGGCGTTGGCAGGCGATGTTAGCTCGTCTAAACTGCAGATTCACCTCGATAAGTGAGACATAGTCAGGTTTAACTCTGGACGATTACGACATTTTCGCCGTGCATGTGGAATATTATGTACGATATTGATTTTTAGCTATGATGAACGCAACTTCGACTACTGCGATTCATCAACTCTCTCTGCAGATTTGCGACAGCTTAATAAAAGACTAGAAACTCAGTATTATTCTCAAACATCTGCTACTTCTGTTGTGTGACGTTTTATTCATCTGAACAAATTCTCATCAACGGCGAAGACTCAGATGTTAGTTGGTATTGACAACGGTAATCACTAATCAGATAATATGTCTATGATCCAAAATATAGCCGGAAATATGAATGGGGATAAACCGAAATGATGGAATATTATGACAACACTGCACGTTCCTCTTTTTTTTTTAGCAGATTATTGACAATTTTCTCATCAGAGACACTCATCAAATTGTGCATTATCTTGACAACAATAACAATAATTACATGATATTTTTCAATTCACATTGTAACACATGTAAAATGAAACAGAAAAGCATGCAAAACAAGACAACGACACTGTAAGTGCCTTTATTTTCTCTCTTTTTGCACCTTTTTGAAAATGTTCTTATCCAAATTACTCACTATTTAAAGTTCACATTCCTTTGATGACAATTATTATGATGATATTTATCAATCAAAAATGTAAAATATATGTAAATGTCTCTTTTAGGTTCAAACATAGTGCAAAACATGAGCGGATTATCAAATTAAACAGCGCGTGAAAGAATATTGCAACAAGAAAACACTGCATTTTAAATGTTTTTCACAATTATCTCATTCTGATTGTGCATGTTTTTCGATATCTTCTTGACAATACTACAACTTATACTACTACTACACTACTACTACTACTGCAGCTACCGAGCACAATTCAGACACACTTACATTGTCACAAGTTCCGGGCTGGAAGATTTTCCCTTACACACAAAAAGAAAAGGATAAAAAGCCCTTTGAGCGCAGTTCATATTTGACCAGGTAAAACAGACAGTCGGAGTAGAACTTCCTTTACTTTCTTTGTGTCGCGTTTTGATCATGTCCAGCTCGTTTCGCGGGGAGTCGAGTGCCGTGACGGCGCTTTGAAACGAGAGCGCCGCGCGGAATCAAACGACCCAACGCGCCGACAGGAAAATCCACCGTCTTTTTAGCGGATTTGCCGTCTCCTCGGTCTGTCAGCGGTAAACTAAAGACGGTATGTTCTGCCATTTTAACGCACAGGGCTAAAAATAAAAGAGCTTGTTATGGGGGAGAATAAAGTCGCCATCATATATTCTTAATTGTACGAAAAAACTGTGATGTCATCAATTACAAATTACATCATTTTTAAAAAAAAATTGTTTCAAAATATATTTATATTTATATTTTGGTTCAATGACTCCGCCGACCTGTAGGGGGCACTTTAAGGGATGAAAATCATCAAACGAAAACTTGAAAGGTTCCCGCACGGGTGAAATAATTTGTTTGTGTTCGAGTGCGAAGTCAAACGAAGAAAAGCAAAGTTCATCTTCCTTTTATAACTCGGCTTGTAACGCATCGCCGTCATACTTCCCGGTCAGGCAACAATAGCGATTACGAATGAAGTTTTTAGCGGCCGTGGCGTAGACGTACGATCTCGTAAACCCTCTGCTGTGGTTTACCGCGGAGATAACAACGCGCACGGCGAAACAACTCATCAATAACACGCAAAATCCGCTTCATAGGCCGACATGAGGAACTAATTCATAACCGCGATCGCTGAAGGAGGAAGACGGAGGGAGGAGTTCACGGCTAAAACAACGGTGTGCAGGAACTGACGTTTTACTGCGATGGAAGTTTAATTTGTCGGTTGCTCGTCCTGACCACGCGTCCACGATACTTTTTATTAGGTACGGTTGATGGAAGAGGGGCGAAGTTGGGGGGAAATGGACGAGGAGTAGAGGTTTTGTGATAGATTGAGCAGCGTAGATGAGTTCATATTCAGAGGAAATAAACATCAAGTTTCTTTCTTTCTTTTTGTATAGGAACTTGTGGTAATATTTGTTACTTTATTATACTTTTTATAATTCATTTTTTATGTTTAAATTTATTATACTTGGACTTTTATAACTCTAAAAAAAACATAATCAAACACTTTTCTTTGTTACTTATTTATCTTTTTAAATACATTTTCTAATCTAAAAAATAATAATGAAAAAAAACAAAAGAACGAGAATAAGACCAGAGAGAGGCAACAGATCAAAGTAAATTAAACAAAAAAGAAGGACAGATAGAAGGCATCAAAGAAACGAGCAGAACATCCAAAACAAATGTCCAATTTAGCCGCTGAAATTTAGTGCTTTTCAATAAATGTCGGAAGAAAACAACAACACTGTCCCGTGACGTGATCATCTGAAGATGAAGCTACTCAGACGTGTGGGAGAAACGCATTCGCTTTCAAAAGGATCACACTGGCGCCTTTCTAACAATTACACTTATTGAACGACTCTAATTTTGGAGTGTTTCAGTCACCTTCCCGCTCCTTTCCTCTTCCACAACTCTGCACACCGTCTTCACTGTATCCAAATGAGGCACACAAAAACCCACTGGAATCATTTTTGTATTGAAATGATGTTTTTTGTCAGCGTTAGTACCTGCAAGCTAAACCTGCTCTGCTCCTTCTCCATTTCCCCCTCTTTTCCCTACGCACTTGTTGACAGGCACTTGTGATATCTCAAATAGTCCGCAGGCCTTTAAGTCGCCAAAGTATTGTGGGGAGGGGGGGGTCGCCTCTGCTTGAGCTGTCAGTTGGAACGGTCCCGCATTGATTTGCTGTCATACACCGGCGCCTTTGTGCGTCCTGAGCGGGCTCGCCGTGCGTAATGTCTCGGCATCGGAGCGTGATCGATCCGTGTTGACGCCGGTTCTTTATTTAAATAGATCTATAGCAGACGCCGGATTCACACTCGGAAGTGCTAATGCATGGGGAGAAGAGAGACAAAGGGAGACACAGAGGGGGAATGATAAAGAGAGAGATAGACAAAGGGAGAATGAGAGAGAAATGGATATGGAGAGGGATAAAGAAAAGGTGGAGGGAGATAGAAAAAGGAGGGAAGGAGGAAGAAGCCTAGAGAGAGAGGGATAAAAAAGGAGAAGTGAAGGAAAAGGAAGAGAGAAAACCAGAAGGAGAGAGGAAAGACTTGTGGTGATGATGTGGATGCGACAGCCACAAAGCTAACCAGGCTCACTGTATTTCTGATGGTGACAAGGCAGATTTAAACTGGTGTGTTGTACGTGTGTGTGTGTGTGTGTGTGTGTGTGTGTGTTGTTAAATGTCACAAAGATAATGACTTATGGCTAGTCAAACGAGTCGATAATCGGTTTCAGACGAGGCATTCTTAATTGTTTGTTTATTTTCAAATATATTTCAGCTTATTAAGAAAAAATATAAAAAAAAGACGGTATAACAGGAAAATATATATTTATTTTTTAAAGGTTTTTTTTTTTTTAATATAAATTGGCCAGTTGGCTCCACCTGCTCGTCTCCACAGACTGAGCTGAGTTTATTGCCAAACTATGCAGCAATCCAATGATATGTTCATAGACAAGCTGGCAGTGGAAAAGTACGTTTTCAACCCTAATTTGTTCCTTCTTGGGATTCACATTTGGGACATCCAAATCACAAAACTGGATAGAAGTGTTTTTTTATATAATATTTTGTATTTGAGTAAACTTGCTGCGGCTATAAATTGGCGTAAATAATCTAATGTTGCTGTAGGGGAATGGAGATGGACATTCCACGGCCAGATAACAGAAAATCTCTCTTTGAACATTGGGGGTTTTTCGTTCTCCCTGTCTCCCTCACCGCAGGGGAGCCGCTGTGACTTTTCTGCTAACAGATCTTCTTCTACCCACAGTCTTACAGGAAGACGCCCCGATGAACTATGTTTAACGTGATTATGCCATGAATGTTTGTCCGAATCAACTCCCTACACCGCATGTTTCACCTTGTGTTACGTATTTTTCCACTGTTTAAGGTTTTATATTCCCAATGCTTTAACTCGAGTGCCCATCAAAGGTGAAAGAAGATGTAAAATGTGTCTACCTCAAGAAATAATGTGCACAAACTGCCAAAAGTGTTTAACGTGTAAATGTTAAAACAGGGTTTAATGTTTTTGCCATTATTATTTACGTTACTCCAGTTTTATTTTCTCGGCCAGGAAAATGTTAAACAGGAAGTTTTCGCAGTAGCGCCCGCCCCTTTCGCTCCCAGCATGCCCTGCGGGCCAGGTATCAAAAGGACGCTCCAAGCTAGAAACGCGCTCTTGGTCTCTTGTTCTCTTCTCTTGCTTTGTCTTCTCTCTGGGAAGCCGTCTCCACGGACGAGCTTTCACTTTTCCTTTGTCTCAACAAAATCCGTCCGTCACGTGGTCGACAAGGCCATGCCAGCCCTGGACTCTGAAACCACCTGAAACCACCTGGAACTACCTGGAACTACCTGGAACTACCTGGAACTACGCTTAAGCGCTAAACCGGACAGAGACTTTCCTTGCTACTTCTTTTCTTTTCTTTTTGAAGTAATCTACGCCGTTTACGTGGATCAGCGCCACGTCCTCATCTGAGTAAAGGCCGCGTGAGGAGCTAACACGCCGCTAAAGCGTTCTACCGCTAAGGACCGCACAGCACGTCGCAGCCCACCGCTCCACGCGACGCCTCGCTCCTCGACCGCCGCCCGCTTCAAGGACCTCGCAGCACACCGCTCCACGGCCAGCACACAGCTCCACGGCCGCCGCCCGCTTCACGAACCTTCGCCGCCACACCGCTCCACGCGACGCCTCGCTACGGACCTCGTCCGCGGACAAGGACCAGTCGGACCGAGTCTCTACAGAACCGTAAGCCGAATTCAGAGTGCGGTTTTCTTTGTGGCGTGATTTGGGTAGAGCTCAAGTGTTCCTCCTCCCTTTAGCTTCTCACTTTCCCTCTTTTTGATATAGATTAGCATAGACACGTTTGATTATCAAAGGCAAAACCCTGGTTTAACATTATCTGCATGAAATCTGCTGTTAAATCTGATGTAACGTCACCTGTGATTTACCTGTGCACATTTCTGCTCCGGTGTTTTTGATTACCCTTTTGATAAATAAACTACACGAAAGAGTTATTGACTATTGTTTGTTTGATTAGACTATGTGTAAGTCCCTGAATCGTGAAACACCCTTCAGACCTTTTTTAACGAGCGCGATTAAGGACCGTATCTTAGCTCTTTGTGTTTAACCCTGGTGCCCCGTCTTGTCTCGTTTCTGCTAAGAAATCTTCCTTAATCATAAACTGAATACATGTAGTTTGAGACCCTACATTGCTCAATTCTTTGATAAAGTTAAATCTTTAATAAAAACAGGCTTAAAATTAGGTATCAACAGATACATTATCAAAATCTTGCCATGTACAAGATTGTAACGTTTGGTGTGTGTAGGTGCAACTTGAAATGACAATGTCCAATGTGAGTCTGAAATGATGAAAGCCAATGAACCATCTAAAGACACAATTTCCTTCTCACGCCAACTTCTCTATTCTCGTTTGTTGTTCAATTGTTGCTCACTTATATTTGAAAGCGCTATATGAACATTGTTATTAATATCTAAGGTGAACTATGAATATGTAAATACTCACTTATGCACGTCTAAAAAAAGAAAACACAGAGCCACTTGTAATCGTTTCCATTGTTTCTATTGTTTATCCTACTAACCTAGATAGCCTCGGATTCTAGCCTGTTGTCATTTTATTCATTCCAACTACATTCTGCCACTTATTCTGCCAAGGATTTAAACTACCTAAATTGCACATTAAGAGGTGAATGCTACATATGGATTTAAGTCAATAAGTTAATCTTTAAGTGCAGACTGGGCAATGTTGAGAGAGTAAACTGAAAACGACTGAAAAAAACCACTCGTGCCAGCATCTTTTTCCTCAACAAAGAAAAAAAACAAATGCACGTCATGTTTCAATGTCTACTTTTAAACGCAGATAAGCAGACATATTGTTCGTTCCTCCGCTTCGCTAATCCTCCTTTACTTTATGTATTCCAATATTATATGTATTATATTGTCTTCTCGGCGTGTAAGTTGTACATCTATTTTTACGTTAGCATTTCCGTGACCTTTCCTTTCCGAGGCTCTTTCTGCTGTCCAAAATACACTGCGAGAAAAGAAGCATCACGCGAAGGGAAATGAGCTACTAAACCTAGGACAATCTCCGCCTCACACATGTGACACACGGCGACACCGCTACACCGCCGCTAATTTCACTAGACTCTACGGTCATTATTATTTCTAAAACGCTTAATCTCCTTTTTTTAGCGGGACGGTAAATAGGTTGTGTTTCCCATAGAGACGCCGGCTTCATAATAATGATATAGAATGTGCACGCGGAGGACGTTTCTGGCACACGGAACGGGCCCTATCTCCTCGGCCATGCCCGGACATCAGTGAGACTCATTACGGTCATTTGAATGAGGTCGTTAAGCCGCCGAAACGAGGCCGTATACATTTGAGGGAAAAAGACGTTTCGCCGAGTCGGACCGCCGTGTCTCTGGAGTCGAGCGTGAGCGCGAGAAAGTGGGTTTGGCTTTAAGAAGGTCAAAGTTCAACAGCTTAAGACAGTAACGTGTCAAAAGATCAAGTGTAAAGTCAACATCGAATACAGTATTTTCCGGACTACAAGTTGTACCGGAGTATAAATTGCACCAGCAAAAAATGCATAATAGAGAAGAAAAAAAAAACATATATAAGTTGCACTGAAGTATGAAATGTGGTTGCGAGTGTGAAAATAACATATATAAGTCGGTGTAATCCCTCATTCGTCCAGGCGTGTTCCAGCTTCAGTTGTAGTCATCTGGACTCAGTTAGAAAAAATACAACAACTGAATTTTTTTCTACTATAAGTATAAATATAAGTATAAGTCACACCCTGGCCAAAACTATGAAAAAAGGTGCCACTTATAGTCCGGAAAATACGGTACTCCATTCTCCAACATTTCATTTTTGTTTTTGTGAAAGTGAGTTGTTATTTCATTTGTTTCAGATGAAAATGGAATAATGACTAAACTTGTACATCTTGCATTAATTACACACACACTTTAGGGTTTACAGCAACAAATATGTTTGTATGAGGTGATAGTTTCAGGGTGATTAGGGATTTTAGCCACTTACATGAACCCGGTCAGAGGAACTGAAGAAGCCACTCTTAAAAATGTTGTCCCGTTGCCAGAATTCCATTTGCTGGTGCTATTTTCATTGGTTAAATCCCTTTTAAATCATTCCATCTGTCATTTCGCCTCCATCTATCCCTTGCAAAGCCAACTCATACCATTGAGACCATGCTAATTCTTTGTTTTGGATAAGCAAAACAATTAAGATGGCCTCCCGCCTTATTTTGGAGTGGAATCTCTAGCTCAAATTACCTCCAAAGATGGCTGATTACCAAAGCGTCAACCCTTGTGAAAAGTCTATCCGGAAAATAGATTCAGTTATTAATTACGCTTATGGCTGCACTAATCTTCCTTAGCATGTCAAGGAGATGGCACTCGTTTGAAGACACTTGCGACGGTTGATCCTGTATTAGACTCTTGATTAAAACAGCTGCCTTTTTGTTTTGCCGGCGTGAAGGAGCGTTCGAGGGCGGTGGAAACGGGCCGACGTGGCGCAGAATTAATCGCGCCCTACATTCGTTTGTCACACGAGCGGTTCAAAAGATATGGATACAGAGAACAATTCATCACCACTTGTACAGAGGTGGTGAGATGATGAAGAATGAGAAATGTTACTATAAACAAGATTAAAGAGAGAGATATTCGGTTATGGCTGGGACTCTCCAAAGTACTGTGCAACATGCATATCAATATATTATTCTAGACTGAATATTTAATTATGTAACCTGTTGATGAAGATTTTTATGTGTTTGGCGCATTCCTTTGACACTCAAACATGTCATTGAAGATGAATCCACAGCAGACCAGGGTTGGGAAGACTTTGGTATGATTTAAAGCTAAAGTACTGGATTTTACCATCTCAAAAGAAAGTATTTAAATCTGTCTAACTTGTTCTTTGCTGTCATAAACTCTTCAGCGGGTCGTTAATATTCAAATACATACATTTTCTGGTGCCTCCGCGGCTTCAGAACAGCTTTTTTTCACACAGCAAAGTGGAGCAAGGGCAGCATTTTTTGGTTCAGACTTCGAAGGTTTGACGAGGAATAAAATACAGTGCGGCTTTTACAGTATATGTGTCAGAGCAGCGTAATCTCCGGTACATGTCGGCCTCGGTGAAACTGAGAAAAACAGTGTTTTAGTTTTTTTCCCCAAATTTGTGATTTTCGTTTTTTTGCATTATGTGAAAGTTGAAGTTATAAAGGAGCCCCTCCGTGCTTCAGATATCAGTACCTTACCTTAAAAGTACACATTAAGCTGTTAAAAATGGGTAGTTTTCGTGTGCCGCGGGGGGGCGTTACCCTTTTTTCAGCCACGTACTGTTTACATATCTCTCTCTCAGAGACATTATTTACTCTCCAGACTTTCTCCAGAGATGATTACCTGGACTACATTGCAACGGAACTGAGGTACTTTTACTCTAATTGCTTAAAACGCTGTGTTTTAAGGCGGTGCGCACCGGAGCAGACACAGAGCAATGCTAAGCTAACATGCTGCTTCAGTGCACTGAATCAGGTTATTTTTCTGAGTTTTGTCGGTACAAATTATATACTTATGTAGTATTTCTTGACCCTTATGTTGTGTGGGTTGTGTTTTATGTCTGTTTTATGATGCATTACGAAAGTTTTCGTGGCAAAACCTGCGTTTAGCTCCGGGCTGTGGGGCTAAGTTGGAAGCTAAACTTGCTATCAACCTGTTAGCTCCGTACCAACCGGTTATTTACCTTAACGAAAGGTATTTATATAATGTATTTATACAATTGAATTGATGAATGTACTGAAGTATTTACTGCATTATTTGTTAATTTAAAGAGATGAACTAAATGACATAGTAGCTAGCTAATGTTTGGGTATTTCACTGATGGTCCTGTCTATTGACCGCAGGCCAGGTGCGCCCAGTGGGGAACCAGAACAAAAGATTAAATTGATGGCGAGCTGAGACCAGCCTGGACCCTGAACCAGAACTGATTCACTGAACTTTACAAACCTACAAATCCTTCAACATGAGTCTCCTGTGGTTATGGTAGGGGCTGATTCAGCCGTCCAATCCGCCCAAAAGACACCACAGACTTTGCAAACTCTCAAATCAGTCACAGCGCTATCTTTTGGACAATACAAAAACTCTGTTGCTTGCTCTTTCATGGACACTTTATTGCTATTTCATTGAGATGTGCAAATGTTATTTAATATGTGTGTGCACTTCCTACACTGGATGTTTTATGCTGAATCTCGTGTTGAACTTTGATTGCAATTTATACAACCATAGATTGTGAACCTTTCAGTATTTCAGTATATGAAACCATTGAACATCTGCAGATTGTACATTTTGTAAATATTGGATTAATTGTATGTTGGTAAACCTTCACTGTAAATATATAATTCACTAGTTTGTATTATTGCTTACACGCACCTCCCTGAGTCAAACCAACCTTCTGATCCAGCCCAGTGGCATATTGACACACATGCTACATGTGGGTCGTGCTTTATGTGTGTGTTTTATGGTGCTGAATCAAAAGTAAATATTTAATTCAACTCCGACTTCTGGATGGTAGAGATGTGATTTGTTAACGTGAAAATAACTTTCACATTCTTGGATTAATACATTTTTATTATGTACATATCACCACTTCCTATTGCACTACATAACTTTATACCTTATATTTCATTCTGTACATATCATGCCGTTTAGTGCTCAGTGTTCTGTTTATCGACAAATGCAATGAACCCTATTCCGATTCTGATTCTTTGATTCTATTCAGGGCCTTTTGTAATCCAAATATTTCCATGTTAATATAGTAACTTCTGATTTAAGTCCAGTTCAAGTCCTAATGAAAATAACACTACATCAATAACAACACTCCTTGAGTCTTGAGTGACAGCTGTAGGGGGAGGTGGTGTCAGTGTGACAGGGGGGAGGGCTTATCCCAATGAGATGCAAATGAGCCCCCCTGTGACTCTGGGCTCTCTCAGGTGAGAATCTTTAGAGGCCGTTTTCTCAGTGAATGGGTTTGAGAGTTGTATACATTCAAATGACCACGACTTACTCAAATATGATCAGATGTGCATGAGTGAGACATAATTGGAAAGCTTTGAATTCACACTTTCAGAATCTGTGAGACGTGTACGGGTAGACATGTACGTGCTTTATCCACGGTCAGACACATATTCATTTACGAAAAAGTCAAGTACCAAAGCTTTAAAAAGCTAGAAAGAAAGAAAGATAGAGAGGTATAGAAAGCTTTTTTTCACCACTATATAATAATTTTTATTGTGTCGTGCAAGATAGAGAGATAGTTTTGCAAGATAGAGATAGATTTGTGAGATAGAGAGATACATTTGTGAGATAGAGATATGTTTGTGAGATAGATACTGTAGGTTTGCGAGAAATAAAATACAGTGCAGCTTTTACATATACTAATTTAAAAGAATAGATAGAGATAAGGCTAGCAAGATAGCAAGATGTAGAAAGCTTTTTTTCACCACAATAAAATAGTTTTATTCTGCAATTTTACTTTGCTCCCATATTTGAAAAAATGCAATAATTTGTTGGGCCTTGAGTTTGAATTTTCACTTTGGGAGGACTTCTACTTCCCCCCCGGCTCCCTTTCTGCAGCTGGGTGCTCAGCCGCTGAAAGCCTGGCGTATGGTAAATAGGCCTTAAATTGGGAGCTGGCCTTCGTGCCGGCGTGGTTATCTGTGATGATAGGAACAATGCGAGCTGCTTGAAAAGGCCCGTTCTCCCTCTGGCACCTCATTTAACATGTCTCATTTAGCCCCAAAATATGCAGGTCACACGACGCCAGGTTCTTACAGCCGCGCCGCACGTCTACGGCGCCCGAATCAGCGCCGCAATTATGTTCCTTACTCTAGTGTTTCGGGACGATAAATATTAATGTTTTCCATTTCTTTGAACACAATAAATTTTAAGCAGGTGAAGAAAAAGAAAGTGTAATGACGACTCGACCCAGATCTGGATGAAGCGGCGTCGATACCAAGGGGAAAAAAAGAAACGGGGCAAAAGCAGATGCCAGGAGATCACGCCGGAGGATCCTGTACGACTGGTTACTCTTTTAATCAGTGATGAATACATGAATTACAAATGGTGACACAAACATAAGGCTCATTTAATCCTACTCGTGGGTTCCTGTTATATCCCATTCAAACTATATATAACTTTGGTTTTAAATTGTTAATACGGACTATGGCAACAGCTATCATCTCTTATCATGGTGAAACCTATGGATATCATTAAAAAGAATACATATATAATGCAATCTAATTTGAAAGAATACAGTACAATAATGTGTCCCTGTATGGCATTAAACTTGTCTATCTCAAGCAGGCCAAGTTACAGTTCAGATCTGTGGAGAGGCGATCCCGCTCACAGTAAGAATACAGGTGTTTTTAAGGTAATATTTTTTGTCATAAAACACCTGTAATTAAAGAAATTGAGGAAAGATAAGTTTAATGTCAAGCCGCGTAACATTCTAGGCAAAGCAATGACATCTCCATGGAAACGAGGAGCTGGAGGAGCATCACAAAGTTACAAACTGCACATTTAATCCTCAGATTTCAGATTAATAAACATGTCAAGATAATGCATTTTACAATAAGAAGCACTTTTCTGCTGCTTCTGTCGTCATTTTATACATTTCAAAATATCTTTTCTGAGTGTTTGCGGTCCTTAATGTTACACTGGCTCCAAGATTAATTTCCCTCAATAAAGTAAATATTCTAATCCAAACCGAATAATTCTGAAGAAAAAAAAAGTCTGAACCCAGATTGCGGGTGACGGCTGACATGCAAAAGTACATAATAAAACAGCCAGAGCTAATAAATATAGACAGCCTTCACACAGCCCTGAGGTGCTCTCTGCCTCTCCAAAGGTTACATTTCAGATTTAGAGGAAATTATATAAACAAGCACTCCATATATTGACAGGGGCACAGCTCCCATTTCCAAATGTCATCTTTCAGTTTCAGAGACAGAGGGAAAGTGCATTAATGCTTTGGAGCAAATAAGAGTTAAACGATAGAAGAGTCGTTTAGAGCTTTAAAAGTGCTTTAAAGTCAAGGGCAACACAACGGCAAACGCTCCCATTTGATTGTGGTTAAACAGGACTCTTTCAGCGGCTTCTGAACATGTGAACCAACAGATTATTAGATTATGTAATGAGTAAATGACAATTTTTCCAGATTTAAGTTACTTACTATAGTGACTTCAGTAAAGGAGAGATGGAACAGTACATTTTGGGTATTTTAGTACATTTCCTTTGCTTTAGTAGAGATTTATTTTGCATTTATTTTGGAGTACGGTAAGATTTTACTCAAATCTTAACGTATTTGAGCTGTATAGGTTAGAGTTAGTAACATCTCTACTCATTATAGATAATAACTAACTACTTTAAGTATTTAATTCTGCAGTTTATTCATCACAGCACATGCTTTTAACAATATTTTACATTTTGGAAAGGATTTATCGGGATTCTCCTGCTTTAGGATTATCATTGAGACAGGAATATTTTAAATTTCAATATTTTACCATTTCAATCATTCTGCTATTTCAAATCTGTGTTTCCTCTTCATGGAACCTTAACTTCAGGAGAATAAAGCTTCTTTTGAATTGCAGCAGTCTAAAAGTTAATCTAATTTATGACTGAAAGGATTTTTTTCTTTGCACTCTTCTCTTTTGTTTGTGATTTTATTAGTTTAGACAATCAGTTGGAATTTTATTGTATTTCTGTTTCTGTAATTTCTTTGTGATTTTAATGCATTTTCCTGCTGTGTGAAGCACTTTGAATTGCCTTGTGTATGAAATGTGCTCTACAAATAAACTTGCCTTGCCTAACCTTGTTGATCCTGTTGTGTTCTGTTTCTCCTGTTTCTTTGCCCTATTGTGCAGCATCAAATCAAAAGCTGACGCCCCCTAACTCAAAAGCACTGGTTTATTCATGTTTAAACTCACCAAGGTTTCCATCCTCACCAAACAAGAGCCCTCGAGCCTCACAGTTAAGAAGGTCTTTTTGTCATTGTGTTTGAGAGGTATTCTTTTATTCCCACAATCAAAATGAAACAAGTGAAGATGCTGGTTCAATATCCAGCAACAAGCAAAACTTATTTCCACACTAAGGAAAAGGATTGATACAGATTTAGATCCCTTAACGATGATTATAAGACTAGAATTTTCAGCATAAACTACTCTGTGCAGTCTCATTCTAGTCAAGAGCGTTCTAAAACTGTTTGGGAAAGGTCACGTTTCGTCCGATTTCTGCTTTAGTTTAACATTTTAAAAGGGAAGAAGAAAACGTACAATTTAAATTCTTAAAACTGAACCACATTCTAACTGGCGGGGGAGAGCGGGGCCCACGGGGGGAGGCACGATAAAAGTTCTCTCAGTAATCGCCAAGGGAAGGAAACGAGCAGAACACGTCGAACAACATCTGGCCCTCCATTTTGCACCGAGCAACCGACTGGGAGATATAAAAAAGGAAGCTTGTCCTTCCAAGTGATGTGAAAGTCGCTTAACTCTGCACAAGAGCGCGATATCAACTGTGGTCCCTGAACCTACAGTTCCATGGAAGGAAAGACATGCTGCTTAAGAAGTTGCGGTATCAGGACCTGACAAAAGGACTGTGCGTATCGTACGTGCTGTACTTTTGTCCAACGCATCGGCCTAGAACCCAGTCAGACGACGAGGACTTTTGGAGGGATTGCTTCTGCAGCTGAGGAGAGTTCAAGGTGGCTGTGGCTCAGAGTTCTTCTGCGGGTGGAGCTTAGTCTTCGCAGCCTCACTCAGGTGAAGCGTACAGTTTAAGGGGGGGAACAATAGGGTCCTGAGATACTGCTGATGATGTAAGGCAAGGTAAGGCAAGTTTATTTGTAGAGAATAATTCATACACAAGGCAATTCAAAGTGCTTCACACAACAGGAGAAAATGCAGTAAAATCACAGACGTGACAGAAAGGGTCCCTCTACGAAGTGAGTGAAGAAATGTGCACCAGATCCAGATTGCTAGAGCATTTTCTGCTTGTAGCGTAGCATCTATGTCATTAGCAGTGGCAATAAACCTTTCCCGATTCTGATTCTGATCCTTGATGTTTATTTCACATAACCATAATTAAAATCATTTCAGTGGACACATTTATATGCTGTGTAATAATCAGTTTAAATCCGATTCATCAACACGTGTAAGTTGATTTGTCTCTTTCAATCTTTAACATTATTTGTCAGAGCCTCCTTAGTTCGTTCGTCTCACATCATTTTCTTTGTAACAGGTGTGAACATTCAGAAAGAAATGACTCGCAGCAGCTGCAATTGTTTGCATTTCAATAATCTGATAATCTCCAGGACTTTGCTGATGATCAGCTGCTTGCGTGGGCATGTAACCGTTGGCAATACGATGAACTGAAGTGTCTCCAATAGCTTTAGAGCCCTTAAGTTGCTGGATATTCTCTCTTTTCCTTTTTGAAGGTTGTATTGAAGGTCAATCGCGAAGGACCAACTGCTCCGCGGGGACAAGATGGTATAAACATGCTCCTCTTTGTCGTTTTTAATTCCAAACAATATGCACAAAACAACATTCATAACGTTGGCTATAATTCAGTATAACCTTCCTCTAATACGTACATATGCTTGCGAAAGAAAACCACTGACAAAGCAATCAATAATGCCGTTTTCCATTAAACCGGCTCCAAAGGAATAATTCACGATATTCCAAATGGGATTGTGTCATGATTTATTTGCTGCACAGCGACTCAACTTGCCCTTCACGACGCGTTCTGGAAGCGCGCTGGCAGGTTTTATGTCTGCGAGTCAACACGGCGCAATGTATTCCCAATCCCCCGTGCCCTTGGTAAAAAGTGAAAAAAGAATTCTTGTGTTTCGAGAGCTTTTGACATTGCCCGCTTGTCGAAATATAATAAGATTTGCCCGCGGAGTGAACAATGCGGTGCAGGCCCTTGATTGAGTCGGAAGCCGAAGTGCCCTTTTTCAGCTGAAGACGTTACCGGGGTCCTTGTCGGCGCGGCGAGTCCGGCGTTAGCGCTCGCGGTCGCCGGGACGGGGGCTAATGAAAAGGACGTGATCTTGTCAAATATGCACTTTGCTCAAGCGCCAGTTTTGTATGATGCACAAAGTCTCATTCTCTACAGCAGTTTAAAGGTGAACTGTGTAACTTTTGTGCCTTTGTGAGATGATAATACAGCTAATCTGCACTAAAAACACAGCTATTTGCACTATTTGTCTTTTATTTTTTCATTTTCAACCTTGTTTTTTGTGCACTTTGCTATTGATTGCACTTTGCTCTATTTGTTATTGTCTATCATTATTTGTGATCTACATAATTGCCTAGAATGGTCCAGAGTATGGCATTAAACTGATCTTTTAGTGAAGGTCTAATATGGATTTTTGTTCTTTTTTGAGTCCATACTGGACATACACACATTTGTTGGGACTGATATTAAGTTATAGTACGGTTGTAGAGTCTTTTTCAATCTTTTTCTGCAATGGAAATATCTTTTTCTACAAAAGGAACAATCTTTTTCTGTAAGGGAACAATCTTTTTTGGCAATGGAACAAAAGATTAAGTCTTTTTCAATATGTTTCTAAAATGAACGAGTGAGGGATTACACCGGTAGTACAGTACGGTTCACAAAATAACTTGTCACTGTAAATTCTGTAAATTATTGGAAAATGTACTTATCTGGTACAGGAGATCGTTTAAACATACAGCCACATTTTCAGCTACATTTGCTATCACTAATTCCATTTTTACCCATTGTCTGTTCAAAAAGGTAAATCTGATGCACTGAAGACAAACACAGGAAGAATATTTGGGTCAATTATCGGCTACATTTTCAAATTGATATCACCCAAACATCTCGCTTTTATTCAATTGTAGGTGTTTTTACTGGTCCAAAATACATTGAAAAACATGACACATTCGTACAGCGAGCGGCGTCACCTCTCCAGAGATCTGATCTGTAACTCTTCCCGGCGTCAGCGCTCTCCGTCACGATCGACACATTTAATTACCCAGGACTAAACCAGAACTGAATCAGACCAATTACGTCCATCGAAGAAGATAATGTCAACACATTACGGAAGCGCACGTGAGTAAAGCAAACAAACACAGCCATTTAAAAGAACATTGATCTTTATTTAATTTCATGTATTTACCTTTATAAACTGCAGATTTCATACATGATGGTGTCAAGCGTGCCAAGTATTCATCTACAAAGTGCTTTTGTGTTTGGATCGGCAGAAGGACGTCCAGAGGGGCAGGAATAGATGGAAAACACCTGCGAGGAGCCGAGCCGGGTTTAATTGGAACGTGCTTTATTTGCATTTCCAATTACCGCGCTCTTCCTGGAAACGGCTTCTATCAGCGAGCGGCGACGCGCATATACTTTCACTTCTGGTCTGAATAATAGTGTGGGTTTTGGCAATGAAAGGAAAGCACTTTGCGATGCGTTTGGTCAAAAGTGCATCGGAGACAAAATTGAATATTGTTCTAGACGCAAAGGCTCGTGTTTGCGGCGTCAGATGAATAAGTCAGTTCGAATTCAGAATTAGCGTGTATAAGAAGGTTCAAAAGTATGACATTTAACTGACGTACCTTGCGTTTACTCAATTACAAATGTTTTGAGTGCGTGCAGTCTTAGTGGTGCATGACAAAAGGAACGATTGAGGCGTGGATGTTAAGTACTGCAATATAAAATATTATTGATATACTTTTTCACAAAACAGATACTTATTATTAGTAAATATGTGTACGACTTAAAGTGACCCCCTGCAGGTCGGACGAGATAGAAGATGAATATATTTTGAATTTAGCTAAAAATGATAAAATTGTTCTCACAGAATAGCTCATATTTTAGTTTTATAACTGCAGTTCCTGTTTGTAACACTGAAAAAAATGTAAAAAAAAAAATTAGACCAATGAAAATATATGAGAGCGACCATATTTTGTTGAATACATGTTAAGAGAGTAAAACATTTTGTTTCTTTTGTGTAAATTATGTATAAACCTTGTCTGGAATGAGTGTCCCTAGTGTGATGTCACTTCCTGTCATTTTGTACAGATTTTTCAACCTTTTCTCCACAAATATCTACTCGATTGGTCTAAAACTATAATTTATTTGTACGTATAACGACGTAAGTATAAATACACCAAAACTAGAAAATCGTAAAAACCTGTCATAGGCACTTTAATGTATTAGTCAAAAAACAAACTTAACGGAGACAAAACCAAGACTAAATCAAGGCTAATTTAGAGTAAGAAAAATATGTCCTTTTTCAACGTTTTCTTTTAAAAATCGCACATTTCTGTTGGATTATGTTTGTTTTGATATCTATCAGTGTGTGAGCCTGGGCCGGTTGCATCCATGGCGATTAGTTTAATGCCATACTCTGAAACATGCTGGGTAACGCAATAACATCTCCACGGGCACAAGTAGTTTGCATACAAAAGTGAAGAGTCAAATAAGGTTAGTACTTTCAATATTTAGTCACTTTTTCATCAAGGTAAGTTAAGATAAGATACATTTTTATTGTTGTATGAAAGTTCGTCAGGTTTATTTAGCCGGCCTTGAACTTCCCACAGAAAGATACTATATGCTTCGGGTTGTGAAAAACAAACAAAGCAACGCAGAAAAGTCAATACATACGCTGTTCAGAACCCTCATAATGCATTTAAAAGCACTGGTTCTGATCTGACCTTGACAACGTGTTTTTTCCGCCGCACTCCGGGATAAAGGACGTCGTCGTTGTCAGAGAGACACTCAAAATGTGGCACAATTACACACCCGTCCCACCGAATCAGCCCGATCCTGATTGAGACGGCAGCTGGACACTTTCCAGACGGAGACAACAACAAAAAACGAAGCCGGGCTCTTGGAACACAGCACTTTCGCTCGCTCAGTAAATGGATTTGGTGAGTGAGTCCAGAGCTGGCTGGCACTCGGGGAAAAAGCGCAAAAGGGGGAGAAAAAAAAGAGAGGAAAAAATCGATCAATTTCAATCTTATGAACAAGATAACTAGGCCGGACTGGTGTAACAAACTTAATAATCGTTATCGTGGCCCGACTGACAATAACCGGATAACAAAACTTTAGAAAAAATAAAACACAAGCTGGCTCGTTCCGTGAATGTGAAAGATTTGAGCTGAGGTGGTGATAACGGGGCAATAACAGGACGCCCTGAAGTTTGGATCCTGCGCTCAGTTTCAGTTCTGGGTTTAGTCCAAGTTTAGTGCCACTGTTGATGACGTGTGTGAAGGTCTGGTTAGGATCCCGTACTGCAAAAATGTAGGTCCCATAAACGTAACACATTTTGGTGTCTCATGGCTCCTGGAAGAGGAGACAATACCTCAGGCGCCGTCATATTTTATACCAGAGTATAAGTTGCAGCCAAAAAGTTCATAATAGAGAGGAAAAAAAAACATCTATAAGTTGCATTTTTTGGGGAAAGAACAGACATTTCATCTTAAATGCAATTTAAAATAATAACAGATGAGAGAACATGGTGAATAGGTGTACGTATGCTAACGCTAACACCTTCAGCTACATGAGGCACAGACAGAACTGTGGTAAGTGTCTGGTATGTTAACGTAACATATGAACAGTTATTCAGATAACTATAGCATAAAGAACATGCTAACAAGTTTACCAAAGCATCAGTTTTACCCCAAATCACTAAATCCATTGAATTCTTCTTCCTCTGTGTCACTTCTAAACAACTCCACAAACTCCAGAGGTAGTGGAAGTGCAGATTCTTCTTCTGCGTCGCTTAGAGCCGAGAGCGCCCTCTTGAGGTTGTCAGGGTGAAAATAATTCACATATACCATACGGTTGTCAGTGTGCCAAAATTATGAAAAAAAATTGCAATTTATAGTCCGTTTTAAAGAAATTGTGTAAAAGGCACTTCATGGACATGAGCGCAGCCTAAACAGATCTTTGCAGTATATTTGTAATACTCTACAGGCGGTACATGTATTACCACCGGCCTCGTCACAGCTTCATGTATCCCTCCTCCTCGGCTCCACAGCGAGGGCCAGAGAAAACACCTGTAGAAATGTGTGATCCGAGCCATAATCAGTGCAGTATGCAAAGACGCGCCGCTCAGCACCAGGCAATTACAGATTCATTACTCCACTTAATAAAGTAGTCACACTGACAATGATGGATCACACACCAATTAGTTTGCCCACACAACTTTATAGAGGAAAGGCTATTTTAGAACTCTGTTAGAGTAAATGGAAAACATCACAGGAAATTAGGTCCAAAGTTAACAACTAAAACTATGCAACACCAATATATAAAATAAAAACACCATTCTCAACACCTGTGCAGTTGTGTTTAAAAAATATTCTTCAATGCATTTGTGTTTTAGGATTCAAATAATGCATGTATTTAACACCCCACATTGCTTTCTGCCAGTGAGGTGCTCTCTCATCAGGATTGGTGTTAGCTCTCTATCCACTTGCAGCATATGGAATCACCAAAAGGAAAAAACAAAAGCTATGCTCACGTAAGCACGCAGTGATGATTGGATGGCAGAAATGCTCGATCTCTGTATCTACATGACGTCATTTGAAAGTGTTTTCTGAGGCTCAGAGAAGAAGCAGGGACGACCTCGTGAACAGACCTCCTGGATGAAGCCAAATTCAACTCCAGGTATGTTTCTCATGAGGAAACTATGTTACGACGTGGTTAAAAGCTCCAAAAGGGTTACTTTCGCATAGCAAGTGTCATTTAATCGGGTCATTCCCCGTAAAGGAACAGTTTTTTTTTTCATGTAATAAAGCAACAATTGTTTTCCCCAATACAGATCTATTGTGAAAGCAGCTCTCAGGGTCAAAATGAGACCGCTGTGTGGAGTTTCTCTCAAATTATAATGTGTTTTTATCAATTGTGAAGAAACTGTAAGGCATTGTTGGAGTAAAGTAAGTGATCAGTACTATAAAATTGATCTAAAATGTTGAATTGTCTGTTTGTGTTTTACATTTCCACGACGCGCTGGTGTGAAAACTTGTGCTGAGTATTGATCCAATGCAGGTGTCCCATTCCCAGCTCCAGCTCCTCGTGCCATCCATCATATTAATCAAATTTACTAATCATAATCTAATTGCTTTCAATTACTTGTGAATTGCTTTTCCTCCAGACTCAGGAAAATATTATGTTGAACAGACAATTTATTCCAATTCTAATTTGCGAGGTAATTTGAATAGGGAAATTACGCTCCTCTTCAAACATTATCAACTGTTATTTCCCTCAAGTATCTAATCTGATTACGCCTGCAATATAGTCTGCTGTGTTGTTGTTATTAGAAGCGAAAGCTGGACTAAAAACGGGGAGGTCGTCGGTAGAGGTGGGCTGTGAATTGTGATATTGAAATGGTTGTTTTTAAGGTATAAATAGGACAGAAAGCTGCAAAAATAAAAATAAAATAAAAAACAAGTAAAAAAACCTCAAAATTTCATAATATACATATTCCCAAACAAGGTTGAGGTTCACTTTGTGCAATATTTATATCTCAAATGACATTTACAAGCAAAGACATAATCCAGTTAAGATTATCGGCTTTTGAAAAATCAAGACACATCATGCTTTTGTCCACAATATAAATATAATCGATGATAGAACATTATTGTATATTTTGGAGATTTTAAATGGCAATATTGTTCTAAAACGCAGACGAACCGGCACAACGGACTTCTGGTTGAAAACTGCAGAGCTGCTTCTTACATCACAGTAAGTACAGGCAGTTGCAGTGCACGGTAGGAAACAGTAGCATTTTATTTTCATTTGCACAAAAATGCTTTCATGAGACTCCTAAATTCATGCGTGCATCAACTTTTAAGAAATACAAATAAGACTAAGTTAGTACAAAGCTGTGGGAATTAGAGCATATCATATTGTTTGTGCTATATTGTAAATGTTGCTTTAAGGGCAGTAGGAAATTTGGAATATTGAGATCTCGTTCTGCTTTTCCCAACAATTGTAACTGAATATGTTCTAAATATCCTTAAACAAGTAAAAAATATTCTAGATGCCACCGTTAAGTACTTTGTCTAGCGTCAATGAAATCGTTATTGCAAATCTTCTTTTTTAAAAATAACAATTAAAAAAAACTACTGCACAATCTTAAATGCCTTTGTGAATAGACATTTTGTCAATTGCTTCTTAAAAAGGTTTGGATGGCAGAGAGGGATTTTAGGTTTTATGTGCTAATTGGCTTGTAAATTTGCAAAGTGACTGGATTAGTTGCCCAAGTGGAGTCATATAAATACAAAATAAAAGTGGTCCTAAAACCGACCCTTGGGGGACACATACTAATAAAGTCAAGGGCAATAAAACATAAAAAAAAAAAACAATAAAAGCATGAATCGCTCAAAATACAACTGTGAGTGAGTTGACGATGAGGGGGAAACTATTACAGTGTGTAAAAAAGCACTTTAAAGTCGATTGTGCCTAATAAGTCTCCTTTAACTATTCAGGATCGCTTTAGTTGACTGTGAGGAGGCCGTTTTTGTAGTTGTGGATACATTTACTTCAAGGATTATGACGGTTCAGGGGAAACTGCGGCTAAGACGGATTACAGAATTGACGCTTCCATATTACGTGGCATAATCGGAAACGTAATCAGATACAACGCGCATAAACCTGTCGTCGGAAACACAATAGTGAGAATGCAGACACCTTTTTTGAGGGGATAAGAGGCGTGTGGGGGGGAGCTGTATCGCTGTCTCTTGCAGAAATGTACTTTAGGAATTTGTTGGCTGGGATGCAATAAATGTTATCGCTAAGCTACACATTTCAGATTTATAGTTTCAATAGTTTGCGAATGCGCCGCAGCAGGAATATGGAGGCCGCGCCGGCTTCTGTTTAAACGTGATCAAGTCGCTCAACGAAAATGATTAGAGAAAGATGCGATGTGCTGCTGACAATAAATAAGAATTGCAAAAGTAGAATTGGAAAATTACATTAATTTTTTGTGGATTAAGTCAAGGTGTTTGAGCAAAGTGGTTTTTCATAGATCAACTAACATCCATGGCAGCTCATATGTTTCATATTGATCGTTTTTTAAAAGGTTAAGGGGATTATCCTGCCTTTGGTGTATTGTGTCAGTGGCATAAAGTAGTCACAGTAATATTGTTTATTATCATGACAGGCATATCTATGGTTTTGAGACGTGTGAGAGTTACGATACTGCAGTATTGTGAATAAATGTATCAAAAAGACACGTACTATGTGTTCTTGTGAAAATGTACTGTATTTTCCGGTCTATAAGTCGCATCGGAGTATAAGTCAGGCCAAAAAATGCATAATAAAGAAGAAAAAAAAACATATATAAGTCACACTGGAGTATGAAATAAGGTTGTAAGTGTGAAAATAACAAATAATATCACATATAAGTCGCTCCGGAGTGTAAGTATAAGTATATAAGTATAAGTATGAGTCGCAGCCCGGCCAAAACTATGAAAAAAGGTGCGACTCATAGTTTGGAAAATATGGTACTTTGGCATGTCATTTTTTAAAAGTTAACAAAATTGCCCTCATTACTTCACATCGATCAGGCGTTTTCAAGTTAAGCATTGAGTTAGAGTTCCATCTACTGGCTGCAGAGGCTATTACGTCCGAGAGATAAAGAAACCTAGCTTGCCCCCCGACACAAAAACGCTCAGAATGAGAACAGATCTACCAATGACGACACAATAGATTAAGAATATTATGTATCTCGTTTTCTTAAGTAGAATAGTCACACAACAACGTCACAAAACTGGAACATTTGGAACAAAGTGTTATTTTTTGAGGACTTACTAAACTGGATTTGTGGAATGAGTGTAAATAAAGCGACATGCGACTCATTAGACACAGGGAACACTGTTAGAACTTGGCGAAAAGCTCAAAAAAGTGTGTTTTCCATAACACGTGACGCTCATTTGCATCCATACATTGCAGCGGGGGAGGTCTGTTTTAGCTGTGAACACAACAGCGGTTGTCGGCGTGACGACGCGCGCCGTTCCTAATGAGAAACACCACGCGCTCTGTAATTCGCTAACCTGAGCCGAGGTCAAACCGCAAACGCCGCACGATGGAGTCAACCCCAAAGTCCCCATTAGAATTTGCATTTAAAATATATCTATTATTTATGCGGTTATTATTAAAACGGGAGGGCTGCAGATCCCTGGAGCACAGAGCAGAGAAACTGGACCAGAATAAGACTTTAGTTATGGAGAATAATTAAAGACAGATAGTGAGGAGGCCATAGCAACTTCACTGTGTTTTTAATGGACTTAGAAAAAAGAATAGTCAAATATTCTTCAATCGCATTATAAGTCAGTACTTAGAAAACTATAGGCAGCATTTTAATTGTTTTTCCAATTTGCAAGAGGCGTGTAAGCATCGCTTGGATTGGGATTTCTTTTCTTCCAAAAATAAATGGATTTAACTGATATAATGGCATTCTAGACCAAACATCGTCCTCTTCCGTACAATATTTCATCGATCTTACTTTTCCGAATTTGATTTATCTGATTTATTCCTGCACGTTCGAGTAATCCTGTATCGTCCCGTTACTGAGGCTCGAGTGCTCGGAAAGTGTCCCCGTTTTCACCCGCCCCCTAGCCCCCCCACTTACCCATACATACGCAGTTTAGACTCAAGGTGAGACGTGTACGCTTCCAAAATGTCCCTTTTCACCAATAAAAACACTTAAATGACAATTGACCGCTTGTTACAGTGAAATGCCACCACAAAGAGCTTATCAGTTCTGCAGTTTTTAACAAATGATGATAAAATGCTGAGCTACTCATGATATACTTCAATACTAAGCACTTGAAAAAAGCATAATATGTCTCCTTAAGTCACTGTAGTGGTTGTGTTATCTTAGTACATATACACAAACACGTCTTTCTTTACTGTGTTAAGCAAATTCCCGTAGTTTGTGGCAATAAAACTTCTTCCTGATTGTGAAGAACTGCTGTGGAGTCGTCTGATCTCGACCGCTTTTAATCACTGTACAAAATAGTTGATTCGACCATGACCGCCGTGTTCCGTACCGCGCGACCTCTCCATGCGAGGCCCGTAACAACATAAGCGTCCCGCGCACCGCCCTCCGTTAATCCATCCTATACGTTTACAGCGCAGTCGGTATGGAACGCCAAGCCGCCGCCGCCGGTTAGCTGCGGGGGGGATTACCAAAGCCAAACAAAGGAATGGGTCAATCGAGTCAATTGCTTTGTTTCCAATTGTTTTCAGAACGCATCTATCGCCTTTACGCGCAGCCAGGTGAAAGGAAAAAGGAGGGGAGCAGTGGATTTCAAAGCAAAGCCTGCCAATGTCTATTTACAGTAAACGGAGGCGCCCGGACTTTAAGCCCACCTTTTTTAAATAAGAATGAAAGAGTCAATGTCTCAGTTTTCCGCGAGCAAAGACTTCGCCGCGGGCAGAATCCACAGGCACTTGTCCACAAAGTGCCGTTTTGTAGTCATAAAAAAAATGAGTTAAAAGGATAAAAAAAACAAAAAACAGTCACGAACACACACTTAACACACTTTTACAGACTGGTGCGATGCCGCCGAGCGCTCGTCGACCGCAAAAACCGCACCACTGAAGCGCGAGACGTGAAGACGAGGGCGCTTTTATTTACCTACGAATCTCGGGTAAACAGCCCCGGCTCCTCGCTCCGGCTGATATCCATCGTCGTGACGGATGTTGAGGGGGGGCGGCGGTCTAAGTTAAGGCGGCGGCTCTCTTGAATGTCACACGAGGACCTTTGCAAATGCCGCCGCCGTTTCCTTGGCTATTGTGAAGAGGCGAGAGGCTAAAGGAAAGTAAAAGGCTGAGCTCGGACCACAAACCCAATATTCTGAGTGTTTCTGCTCATGGGTCGGGCCTTCGGGGGTCTGATTTGACACCTTTTTCATTCAAGACGTTTAGTTCTTTTGTTCTTTCGTTGAAGCGCTGAGTTTAAATATAGACGCGCGAGTTAGAAAGAGACGCAGCGATGATCATTTTTGCTCAGATATCCGTTTTATATTTTGAAATCAGACTTTACTCAGCTGTGCTCCAGTTTCTAATGTGTATTAACCGTTTAATAACGCTTTAACTCAAGGCATTGATAAGCACTAGTTATTTGTTCAAAAGCACGTTAACAAAGCATTTAGAAGCATTTGTCACTTGGTATTAAATAGTTTATTAAGCAGCTTATTAATGCTTTTATTAACATTTTGTAAACATTTTTTTCAATACATATGTTTTTTTGTAATTTCTTATTAACATTTATAAAGGCATTATGAGCCAATAAAAATGCTAGTAAACTCATTAAAAGTGCAAAAACAATAGTGCTAATTGATGACTTACAAACATAACGAAGGAACCTTGTTTTAAAGCGTTTTAAAACAATACATACATTTCAGTATTATCAGTATTTATCAGTGAAACGGTTTATATTCCGAGAGTAAATTTGGTTGAGTGATTCTCAAAAATGAGCCTGACCCTGACCTGACTCACTCAGATTGGGTTCAAGTTTATAGGTTTGGTAAATGAAATCTCCGAATATAAACTGTTGAATCAGATCCGACACTTTAAGGGTTGGACCTTTAATGACTCGTTTACCGACAACTTTATGACGGGGCACATGATTTTCAAAATGTGCAGAAGATACATTTCCTCATAACCTTTTGGCCCAAAGTAATTGTGAACATACCGGTTATCGGCAGATTTTTAATACCAAATGCTTTAAATTTTGTCAATTTAAATATTTGAATCCTGAAAAAATGTGTTTGAATTGTTTTTGTTTTTTTCTGAATTTCAATAGCTGATGTTAGAATGTTTGTGTTTTTCTCAGTCTAAAAATGAAAAATCCACTTTTTAAAAACGTGCAGTGAAAACATTTACACACATTTTCTGCTAATGAAGGCATTATCAGTCATGAGCGTCAGAACATGCAGTGAGGAAAGAAATCGATCACGTCAGAATTGGCCTCATCCAAAGCTCATCTCGTTGATTCCTTAACTTTAAAAAGAAACAAACTGACAAACTCACACAATCAAACGCTAACGTCTCGATCTTTGCTGCAAATGTTTTCACTGCGAATTTTCACACTCTGAATTTAGACTGTTGAGCAGAAATTCAAATGTTGTTTTCAGGGTTAAACAGGTCAGAGTTAGAAATTCAGATTGAAAGCCAACAAACCTTTCGCTATCTCTCTTTATTATTCTTGTTTTGAATAGCAAAATAAGACATTATAATGCAGTTATAAAAAAGATTAAAAGAAGATAAAAAGAAGACAAAAAAAAAAAAAACATTAACGCAACAGTTAATGATCAAACATAAAAACAAAAACACTGTAAAAAGTAGGGTATTGGTGAATCTAAGATAATTTTCTCTACATTTTAAACTCTTATGACGTCACATGAATTGAATGTATTTTATATTTTGTATTTTGTCTGTAGAGCACGTTTTGTACAAATTGTGCAGTACAAATACATTCTGATCGACTGATTGACTCGCCACCAGACAGTTAACGTCCAATCAGACTAAACGCACATGAAGAGGATTCTGGTGGCTCAGCGGGGGGGCCGGTAAACACAGGGCGGGGGGGCCGGTGAACACAGTGTGGGGGGGCCGGTGAACACAGGGCGGGGGGGCGGTGAACACAGTGTGGGGGGGCCGGTGAACACAGTGTGGGCGGGCCGGTGCACACAGTGTGGGGGGGCCGGTGCACACAGTGTGGGCGGGCCGGTGCACACAGTGTGGGGGGGCCGGTGCACACAGTGTGGGGGGGCGGTGAACACAGTGTGGGCGGGCCGGTGCACACAGTGTGGGCGGGCCGGTGCACACAGTGTGGGGGGGGGCGGTGAACACAGTGTGGGGGGGCGGTGAACACAGTGTGGGGGGGGCGGTGAACACAGTGTGGGCGGGCCGGTGCATACAGTGTGGGGGGGGCGGTGAACACAGTGTGGGGGGGCCGGTGAACACAGTGTGGGGGGGCCGGTGCACACAGTGTGGGGGGGGCGGTGAACCGGTGCACACAGTGTGGGGGGGCCGGTGCACACAGTGTGGGCGGGCCGGTGAACACAGTGTGGGGGGGCCGGTGAACACAGTGTGGGGGGGCCGGTGCACACAGTGTGGGGGGGCGGTGCACACAGTGTGGGGGGGCCGGTGCATACAGTGTGGGGGGGGCCGGTGCACACAGTGTGAGCGGGCCGGTGCACACAGTGTGGGGGGGCCGGTGCACACAGTGTGGGGGGGCCCAGTGTGGGGGGGCCGGTGAACACAGTGTGGGGGGGCCGGTGCACACAGTGTGGGGGGGGCGGTGAACACAGGGGGGTGAACACAGGAGGGGCGGTCGTACCGAGTGTGCGGCTGTGAAAGGCCCGAAAGCCGATCCTATTATTCAATGATGCGCTCGATTACAGAGAAGGATGAGTGACAGGTCTGAAGCAGAGGAACAGATGTGATGTCGGAAACATCTGATGAGCTACAAATGAAACAAAACAGAAAAGTTGAGTAGATTTGGGATTCTAATTGCAATACATTTATGTAAAAGATTTTGTAAGATTTTGTTCACATTTCACATACTTCCAGGACCGTAATCAAAGCTTGAAATATGATAAATACTGCTAACCATAACAACGTATTGGTATATAAAATAGTATTATGTATTTTTCCCTCTATTAAAGAAAAAAGAAAAGATAAAGACAACAGAAAATACCAGATATTCCTCAACAGGATTGGTGTTAGCACTCCATCTATAGGCAGCAGAGGGAATTACGTTGGGGAAACAAAGATAGCTAAGCATAAGTTAATGTAGCACGTAGGTATAATAATGAAAGGGAGTTGAGGCCGAAATGCCCAGAACAGAAGTCTGGAGATTATTTATGGACTTAAAAACAGCACAGGAAACTTCCGGAGCTCCACCTTTGACTCCACAAACCTGGGGCATTGAGAAGTGCCGTGTTGATCAGGTTTGGTTTAATACTCAACTATCAACCTCTAACATAAACCTTACCAAATGTATCCATGTAGCGTGAATGAATACAATTCATAACATAAGTGTGTGTGTTTTTTGCAGGCAACAGCGGCAAACCTCCACAACGTCTAAAACTGAGTCTTTTTTGAGGCCCAGATTGAGAGGACTAACCAGTATTCATCAAACACATGCGACTGAAGCTAAATACAAATCTGTGTATGTTTTTAATGCGGGGAAACTGTTATAACGTAATAATAAAAGCGTGTTTATCCTCCCCGAAGAGCCGCAGCCTTTGCTTTCTGCTCATTGCTCTGACTCGAGTTGGCGTTTCAGTTCAATATCGATGACTCTGCAGGTTAAGACTGATGAATGCAGACATTATATTGACTGCTTAAGGTAACAGTTTGGTTTCTATAGATCTCTGGTTCAAATTTACATTCTCAACATGGAGGCATCGATTCTATGCGGCGCTAAAACCACTTGCATTTATAGTTGATGGGGAGAGGCTGAAGTTGTGTCTTTAACATTAACCATCAGATCAGGATATATTACGAGTATAAAATAAGTTGAAAACACTTAGTTAATTCAGTTTCAATCCAATACCAGGCAATACTAGGACAAATATTGCGATATCGATTCGAAACTATTACCTTTTTCTAATATAAAAACCATTGAATCTCCGCTCCTTTACAACTTTACCTTGAATTAGAGGGAAAAACAAGTCCAAATGTAAAGTCCTGATGTTTTTGCCTGAGAATCAATACATTCTAATACCTCGTCAGTGATGTAACATTTATATCTAATTATCGATCCGCCCCTCAAAAAACCACGCACATGACACTTCATTACGTTTCTAGACTAAAATAGTGTTACGAAAAATGTTTGATGAAAACATTATGACCAAAAGACAGGTCATTTGACAGAAAAGCTTCCAAGTCAATCTAATTGGCTGGCTCTGACACGCTGTATGCCGATATCATCAGATCTCCATTTAATTTGCAAAAACCCACTTGGGCGTAGGAGCACTTCCACTTCCACATTGACCCGTCACCCTTTAAGAAAAGAGACAGCACCATGACCATCGACTCCAATGCCAGCTGACAGCACACGGATCCACGGTGACCTTTGACACTCGGAACCGCCGCGTACGTCCGACACGGAACTTCTACTTCCCTTCCTCACGTGTGTTCGTGTCTGCGTTTCTCCATCGATTTAGGGCGGAACATTTATCTTTCGGACAAATGATACAGTAGAAGTGATAACGACCCAATGAAGTGCAATTCCATCCATCCATCCATCCATCCATTTTCTACCGCTTGTTCCCTTTCGGGGTCGCGGGTGACTGGAGCCTATCCCAGTGACTTCGGGCCTTAGGCGGGGTACACCCTGGACAGTGGCCAACTTGTCGCAGGGCCAATACAGAGACATAGACATTACAGACAGTTCACGCTCACATTCATTCACTAGGGCCAATTTAGAGTCGCCAATTTTACCATGCATGTCTTTGGACGGTGGGAGGAAGCCGGAGAACCCGGAGAGAACCCACGGTAACATGGGGAGAACATGCAAACTCCACCCAGAGAGATCATGTGATGTTGGTCTGGTCCGGGAATCGAACCCATGATCTCCTTCTTGGGAGGCAAGAGCGCTAACCGCCTTTGTCACCGTGCACCCCTTAAAAAATGCGCAAAATGTGAAAAAGTTTTACTCCATTTCCATTTCTGATATTTATTGTTGGCATTATTTTGGGCAAACAACCAGCGTGATGGGATTATGTTGGATTTGTTCATCACCTGCGTTCACTCCGGGGCAACGTTATGTCGTCACGTGGGTTTTTATACTTGCTTTATTATTTTATGCGTCAAAATGAATTTCCACCTTTAACTCAATTATCAGCAAATGTCTGGGACTGGACTGAAATAACTCGGAAACAAACTTTTGCAGAGACATATGACAGACTGACTTCATACTTCACACTCATTTTGTTTTTGTCATTTGTTTTTTTCTTTTGTATTATATAAAACATTAAAACAGAAAATGTAAACAGACAAATGCTTTAATTGTTATAGCGTTAAATAAAAATTGGTCTGAAGCGAGCGATAAACTTTATTGTTCCTCCCCCGATACTTCAAAATGTGCATTAAGGCGAGACGCTGCAGGTGAATGGTAGAAAGTCTGAAATGAAAAGATATCAACTTCATACTTCCCACTCACATAAATGTAAGAACAAAAGTGTTAAGTTTTTGTAAAGTGTAAAAACTGCTAAAAAATGGGCAGATATGTATTAATTCACATTTTCACATTGATTTTTATTGATTTTTTAACATTTGTTCAACATTATATTTATATTAAATCAATATTTTTGCTTGATTGGACGTTAAAAAAAACATATTTTCACATAATTCAAATGAAGAAAAAAAATGTTTTACATAAATTAATTGTAAAACCAAAGCTTTGGTAATAAAAACACAAAATAACATTCATACATTTTAAGGAATGGAAGCAAAAGAAATTACAGTGGGTTTTGGATATATTATTTGTTTTTAGAGTAAACTTGAGCTGACTGAAAATTTGCCTAAAATTTCAAATCTCAGCAATTCCAAAAAAAAATGAATAAATCAGACGTAGAATTAGTTTTGCCTTAGAAATAAAATGGAAAAGCAGTGACGGACGAGCAGATGTCTGAACCCTCGCTAGAAAAGTGACAGAGCGACTGTAACCAGGCTAAACGCGTCCTTTCAGATTGCATTTCCGTCCCTTGGTGGTCTCCTTTACACTCTCCGGCGATTTGCTGTGATCCTTCCTGGTCTCGAAGAGATGAAGACTCAAGTCAAGCGCTGTGTGTGATCCCTGGGTGTCCTATAACGGCTGTGTACGGCATCAGAGCGCACTTGCACCGCTATCCCGTATTACATCTCTGCCACTCCGAGCCAACGGATCAGCAATCCAATTTCACACAGGCTCGCGCAGAGGGAGGCCAAGGCTGACGCAGGAATGAGGATCTACGCTTCAACAAAGACAAGCGGAGAGAGTGGCGGCGGGGCGACCAGGAATTAGATAAAAACAGTAATAGAAGGGGGCTTGATGGGATCCGAAACGCTGCAGAAAAACCTGAATATCAAATGGGTCAAACGGCTTCAATTTGCTTTTACGTTGAAGGACGAGGTCTTAAACACGGAAGAAACATTACACTCAAACAAGAAATACTTTGTCCCGAGTTTAGGCTTCAATAGTCAATAGCCAGATACTAATTAATACAAAATTAGTAGTGATGTTGTTGGGTAACATTTTCAAGTCAGTCAGGAGCGTCAGACAGTAGGGGGCGCACTGTCTGGCAAAACCAAGGCTACAGGAAGTAGCAGAAATATTTAAAGCAAATGCTCCTGCTTGACTAAAATAATTGTTGCCTATCAGTTTGGAAAATTGAAAAAAGAATGAAACGTTACCAAATACTGTATTGATATTGTAAAAAAAAATTAAAACATCACTTGAATGGGACAAAGTTGGACCGTTCTTGAATAGATTTTGGAAAAGTCTTGATCTATTGTAGAATTAATTTCACAGGAAGTCATCTGGACCATTGAAATCGAAGCATTTCCGGATGGCAGTCAACACATTAATTTCAAAAACAGACCTTTGAAACGTTTTCTACCACGCACCATTGCTGGACGGAAGAGGGACACAGACTGTGTTGATCTGCACCAGAACTAGTACAAGATCACAACTATTACATTGTATTGAACATTATATTATTTTGTCTACAAACTAAACACGATAATTGTGGTGTTGTCTTTGAAAGCTCGAAATTCACCTCTAATGACGTGTAATTGTACAGGAAATGCCTTGAAACGTGTCGCAAGGGAGACGGTCTAGAGGAAGACCAAAGAGGAGGATTAGGGAGCTTAAAAGCACTCCATGACTGATTATGGTAAACAAATCTGTGGCAACAACTGCCCTGGGCGAGTCAGCCAATCTGTGCCATCAGCCTCTGCCACCACTGTCACTCATTCGCACACAACACATTCACGCAGCAACACTACAACCGCAAGAACTGGTCAGAGCGAGGACTGAACAACCGCCCTTCAGGTTAGTGAGCGAATGCTATAACCACTGAGGCACTGCCACCAAGAAAAAGACATGCTATAGTATTCATGGTTTTCAACTTCATGTTATGCAACATTCTGAGGACTTTTGTCCATTCAAAACAAATATTTTAGTTTAAAATTGTTGCTCAAATGGTCTTACTTTCTCACCATTCTAAAACCAACGACAAACAGATTAAATAGATTAAATATAGATTACAAATTTGCCATTTGAATACATTTAGCTTTGCTCTGTATCTCCCTCTTGTAGATGCATGTCATTTACTTGTATGTTTTATCTATTTGTACATATACAAATCGACCTTATTTGACACGTCTTTTGCCATTTTTTTGTATTACCACTTGCATATTCATTGTTTTTATATTGTAATGTGCGAGCCAGCCAAGCGATTTCCCTTGTCGGTCAACAATGCTTTTTAGATGTCTAACTCTTACTCCCGCCATTTTCCTCAGCAACACAAAGCCAAATCCTACACATCTATTCATTTTAGCAAACTTTTTCCAGCTCACAGCCGAGTCTCAATTCCCCCAACTTCCGATGGCTGGAACGTATGGAGCCTGCACAAAAGCTACAAGCCGGCACTTTGTAAACATAAGCCTGCCAGACCCTCATACCACCGCGCTTCTGGGGAGAGTATTGAATGACGGCGCTCGTATTGCAGCGTCATTGTGACATAAACAGGGAAAGGGGGCCCGGGCGTCTACTCTTTCGCTGCGCGCCGAGATCCACATCTGATACCCAAAGCGTGCCCGCCTTATTAGATTGAGCCATCGCCGCGCCAGTTTGGAGCCGGACCCGGAGCAGACTAAGTACAGGTCTCAAGAAGAAAGCAAACGGCAAAGTTCGTATACCATTACGGATCAGGCCGAATGCCAAACAAAAAAAAAAGCGCCCTAAACGCTAATGCAAACTGACAGACGTGCGCTGGGAGGACCTCGGCTTCTTCCGCTGGGACCTTTTTAGTATTGCCATAAGTTGGAGGCAGATGCAGGCGAATTGATTTTGTAGGGAGGAAATCTATAGTAAATTACTCCCACAACAATTCAAAATCCGTCAGTCTTGAAATGTATGTTGCAGGGCCTATCCACCAGAAACAAAAGCTAGCCACCAAGCGACGTGGCTCGGGATGTAAATATACAGTATAAGTAAAATGTAGTTGTAATGATTTATTCACAATGTGCAAAAGGCCGTCAGACCTCTAGCCGTGATGTAGACGAAAAATTCAAACGGAGTGATTTCTGAGGCTCGGAGCAAGAGAAACTCGCAAACACGATTAATGAAACAAGCCTGAAAAAACCCAAATACAACTCCGGGTACATTTTTTTTTTTAAGGAAACCTTGAGGAAACATTTTAAACATTTTGCATAACATGTGTCCTTAAGGTAAATCTACTTTTTCTCATTTGATTTTGAGTCATCCATCCATATTTGGAAAAGTTACGTAAGGAGAATCTGATCGTATCAAAACTGAATTGAACTGAACTGAAAACTATTGGATGTCTATTGTTTGTCTGGCTCTCGGTTTTATGTCTTTAAATAAAACAGGGTGTCAGCTGTAAAAAAAAAAAAATTGTCTTTGTTTGGTAAAATGCTACGAACATGTTATGAAAGTCTTCTCTCAAATGTTTACAACGTTTAATGTTTAAAATTTGCATTTTGAGAATAACTGCAAATATAATAGCAATCACAAGACTACTATTTTTCATGCACTCCTTATGAAAAGTGCACTTTACATGACGTTGCGGGCTCATAAAGTTCAGAGGGATGGTGTGAGGAGCACAATCACAGCACAGTGAGAATAAATGCATTTCTGTTGTGATTTTGAGACATTCTACAGCCATTAAAGCATGTTTGCATTATTTTCTGCGACCACACTTTGCTAAGTTCAATTCAGAGCACATTTCATAGTAGATTTAACACATGTGAGGTTGTCTAAACGTCACAGAGTTACCTCAGATTTGAAGCGTGGGTCAGCGCATTTCTTTGTGAGGTCTGGTTCCGCTTTTGACAACCTGACCTGTGTCCTGATCCAACCCTCCTGTATTTCATTTTCCTGTTCAGGCTTCATGATATTATGGGTAAAAACGTGCCCCCGAGTCTTCCAGCCAGAGGACCTTATCCGGTGCCACAGCGCGAGTTGTCAAAACAGAAGTGAAATGATAGAAACTCAGGAGTGAAGATTGACAATATGGCTACAAATGACGTAGACTGGCAGGATCTAGACATTTTCTCAAAAACTAAAGTCAAAAACAGATGAAGAGTTTTCTGCACAGCGAGATAAACCAAATATTTGAAAAAAGAGGTGTTTATGTTGCCTTGAATATATGCAACATTTGAATATTGGAACAAATGTATGCCGTAATCTATGTAAATAAGGGTCTAAAGTGCTATTTCTGTACTTTTGTGGATGATTTTTACAGTCCGTTCAAATTGTCTGATACATTTAATGGTACATTTTAGCACATTTCTGATGGCGCACCCTTATCTTGAGATGGGTAAATATATAATATGAAACATTATTTATGTATGCTAACTTAAAGCATGTACTGTATATATTTTAAAAAAAGGTGAAATATTTCAAAACATGTATTAAGTTGAATTTCTTTTCATTTTAGATAACTTTCCATGTGAAATTCCCATAAACTATTGAGGTATTTATTTGTGTCAACATCTTCTAACACTCCCACACACATTGAATGAAATCTATATTACAGACAGTCAACACGAGACAAGATTGTGATAAGAACTGCTCTTTCCTGAGTGTTTTGTTTCGTTATCGCGGCACATCTGCCGTTGCTGTCATTACAATGCAGATTCCGATTCCCTTTTTTAATCAAAAAGGCCTCAGTCAATATTTTCTGCCTGACAATAAAAGATGATGATGTCCCCAGCAGTGCGATGAGGCAGAGAGATTTCACAGTCCCATTTTTCTCTCATCTTTCTGATTTTGGTAACAGATAACGAGGGGATGAATCTTGACACTTTGGTTTGTTTTTTATGGAGCAATCTATTTCCTGACAGTTTTGACAGAAAGCAGTGGTTGCACTTGGATGTCTTGTCACTGTCAGGAAATAACTTTGTCCGTGATGGCTTTTGTTCATGCAAAGTTCTATCATTCTAATAAGCCTATACTTTAAAATTACAATGGATGGTAATCATGAATTTTATAGTGTCATTTATTGCATAAGTTCAGATATTGTTCATGCTTTAAAGTTCCTTATGTAACGTAGGGAAGGGACAATACCGCTTTGTCTCGATTGGATTCTCCTCAATGCATGGGTCACAATTTTGATTTTGTTGGGTCTCAGAAAAGCAAAAACTTTAAAAGAAAACAGAACATTTCAGTACATACAAGATACATTAATGTCTAAAGTCTATAGGCAATTAAGTCAGTAAGTCAGGAGTTGGTGTTTGGTTTAATGATGGGACTATGCACAAGTTTATGCAAAGACAGTTTACATTCAGGGTGGATAATATGAAATAATAAGAATCCTTAGGGGAAATGAAAATAATCATCAAAAAGAGTTTAAAAATATAATCATGGAAGGAATAAAGACGAAATTGCGTCTCATAAGGAGCATGTGTGCATATTAGACATAAAGACTTTTCTGATTTGTGCATTTTAGTTTGCATTTAAATATTTTGACTTTTGAGTACACCGTCTGTGCTTGTGATTACTCTGTACTCAGCAGCTCCTCCCTCTGCCTTTGATAAAAACACACAGTTCCACTCTACTCTATTTTAGTCCTAAACAAACCAGACCAAGTAAAGGTGTCGACACGTGAAGCCAAAAGCGGTCACCGAGTCTTAAATTGCAATATCTATGAAAAATAAAAAGTGACAGAAAGATTAGAAAACAATAATAATACATGTCAGTTAGAATATTGCTGCTGTAAGGCTACTGTTTACTTCCTGTCTGTGAAAGGACGGCAGGCTTAACCCTTTCCAAGTGCACCAAAATGACAACACAGAGGGACAAACACCAAAGTCAGATGGAACCACCAGCATCGAACGATCCGATACCGTGGTGAGAATCGTCCCATCCATAGTAAGTTCTGCGGTGGAGCCAGCTGTTTGCCTCAATGGACACGTTTAGTTTGCCATTGAAGGGGATGCAACCACGCAAAGTGAGAATACATGTTTATTTATTCAATTGTAAAGGGACATTGCACGTGAATCCACATCAAACAACGTAAATGTGCTCATTTGCATCTGCCAGTGTCTGCACGTCAAAATCACACATCAAAAACAGCAAATAATATGTAACAAGGGCAAGAACAATTTCAGCGATATAAACACCTGTGATTCAGTAAATGCTGTTTAGTTTAATGGCATACTTTAGAAAAATCCAGGCAACGGAATCACATCTGCATGGGAAGTGACACATTGTTTGAGTGTCTCGACAACAATGTTTAGACAGTACTTTAAAAATGCATCTGTCGCGTCAGGAATGTGCTAAAATGTGGCTGTAAATCTCTTGAGTCGAGATTTCAAGTATCGCACACAAAACCTGAATGGACCACGAAATGAATCACAAAAAGCAGAAATATCACTTTATTTACTTGCTTTGGTGATTACGCTGGACATTTTTGCCTTTTTTAAGGTCATTTTAATAGCTTTAATCATAGACAACATACTAAATATTAAAAAGTTTTCATAACGTTAACGGTTAAAATCATGTATTTTTTAATTAGTGTCAGAACGGTGTATTAGTGGGAACAAAATAAAAATTTAAACACAAATTCAATCAGATTCAGCATCGGTTTGGATATTTCTTTCAATATATAAACACATATTAGCTAAAACAAAATAAAAAGTAAACAGAACTTCTTTAAATATGTACTGACGCAGTTAGCAGCATCTTAAAATCTATATTATTTTATAACTGATTGCGAATGTTTTTGAGGAGTGTAATATTAGTCGCTGCCCTCCATCAGCTGGTGTTTTTATCCAAATATTGACAGCGACCACGACTTATTAGCAACCATCAAAGCTGTAATTTTGCTTGATTTCACGTCGAAACGCTTCAACATTCTCCACATGATGCTGGTCAAAACATAAACACAAGCTTAATAATCACGTCTCGTAGCAGGAAAACTTTCCGTGTACAAACCTATTGGAAAAATGGCTGCTTAGATCCTTCAGTTTCCTCTTTTAAAGTCCGCAAAGTCCACGACTTAGCTTGATAGATGGTTTGTTTTGTTTACTATAATGGCGTTTCTGTTTGCGGTTTGAAACATTAATGCATGAGTAATGGAAATCAAATTACTGGGGACAGAAAGTTCCAGGCCTGCTTCATCATCTGTCGGAAAAACTCAGAATCAAGTGCGCTGAGGAAAACAGTGGCCATAATACATAAACTAAAGAATATGAGTACCGTATTTCCAGGACTATAAGTTGCACCTTTTTTCATAGTTTTGGCTGACTTATATTCTGGAGTGACTTCTATGTGATATTATTCGTTATTTTCACACTGGCAACCGCATTTCACATGTTGATTATTTTCACACTGTCAACCACAAGAGGGCACTCTAGGCTCTAAGCGACGCAAAAGAAGAATCTGCACTTCCTCTACCTCTGGAGTTTGTGGAGTTGTTTAGAAGTGACACAGAGGAAGAAGAATTCAATGGATTTAGTGATTTGGGGTAAAACTGATGCTTTGGTAAACTTGTTGGCATGTTCTTTATGCTACAGTTATCTGAATAACTGTCAATATGTTACGTTAACATACCAGACACTTACCACAGTGCGTCATGTAGCTGAAGGTGTTAGCGTTAGCATACGTACACATATTCACCATGTTCTCTCATCTGTTATTATACAACATTTTATCAAATAGATTTCCCCCAAAATTTGACTTATACTCCAGTGCGACTTATATCTCTATTATGCATTTTTTGGCTGGTGCGACTTAAACTCCCGAGCGACTCATAGCCCGGAAAATACGGTAACTGTGGAACACAAATAAACCCGAACGTTCACCCATGCCACTGCACCGCCGAAGTTATGAAGTACCAGTTTTAAGTTTAGGAAAGAAAGTGCAATTAGCAGAAAGATAATGAAGACTTAGAGGCACAAATGTGGCTGTTGACCAAAGTCGGGGGAAGCAAACTCGTAAATACTGTACGGGAGCAGCTCGAGGGACGCCATATGCTCACTCGCTTTCAGTAAACACCAAACTTGCAGAGACTCATATGTTTAAGTAAATAAAGACGTGTTTACTTAAACTTTTCGAAAACTGTATCGTGCAACTTCATTCTCAATATGAAAGTAAAGTTGGAGTCTGCGTGTGGAGTGAGATTACAGAACAGGACATTAATCAGAGTCCAGATATATACGCCTTTAAAGAATTTGATGAATGATTATTAAAAATGTATGTGATTGCCAACAATTAGTGTTACCGGTAATTGTTGTCCCGAGGAGTTGGATTTGTTTGTTTCGTGACGGGATAACGGGATAACGGGAAACAAGTTTTCCTCTGTTATTGAATTAAGAAAATGGAATGTGTGGTAATACGTTTTAAAGTTTATTTTATGTAGTGTTTTTGCTTGTGCACTAAACTAAACATTTGCCCCGGTATGAAAATGTGTCGTGTGCATTTGACCACGGGGGAAACCTGTCATTCTCCAAATATTGAGCTTTTTACAAAACCTAACTGGAGGATTAGACAATTGTGCATGTTTTGGATGGCTGGGAACCACGATATATTGAAGAAAATTACCATACTGTAGTAATGTAGTCATGTACTCAAAATCTGTCTAAATGATATCAATCATCTATAACGTCATACTTAAATTACTGTTGAGAGTTTGGGGAAACAGTTATAGGAGTTAGAGGAGGAGAGGGAGGAGAGGGGGAGAGGAGAGGAGGAAGAGGGGAGGAGAGGGGGAGAGGAGGAAGAGGGGAGGAGAGGGGAGGAGAGGAGGAGAGGGAGGAGAGGGGAGGAGGAGAGGAGGAAGAGGGGAGGAGAGGGGGAGAGGAGGAAGAGGGGAGGAGAGGGAGGAGAGGGGGAGAGGAGAGGAGGAAGAGGGGAGGAGAGGAGGAGAGGGAGGAGAGGGGGAGAGGAGAGGAGGAAGAGGGGAGGAGAGGAGGAGAGGGAGGAGAGGGGGAGAGGGGAGGAGAGGGGGAGAGGAGAGGAGGAGAGGGAGGAGAGGGGGAGAGGAGAGGAGGAAGAGGGGAGGAGAGGAGGAAGGGGAGGGGAGGAGGAAGAGGGGAGGAGAGGAGGAGAGGGAGGAGAGAGAGGGGAGAGAAGAGAGGAGGAGAGGGGAGGAGGAGAGGGAATGAGAGGGAGGAGAGGAGAAGGAGAGAGGGGGAAGAGGGGAACGAGGGAGGGAGGGAGCTGAGGGGGAGAGGGGGAGAGGAGAGGAGGAAGAGGGGAGGAGAGGTTAGTGAGTGTCTGGGCCTGTCCTTGTCTTGTGTCGTCGTATGTTGTTTCATGTAGTTGTGTATTGTAAGTGATGTACAATACGACTGCTGGAGGAATAATAATAAAGTGGATTTGTGTGGGCGGGTCAGACTTCTAAAAAGGCAGTTTCTCTGTGTGTAAAATTGCTGGAAATATGTGTCGTAAACTACGTAATATGCAGGTTTGAAACAATTAACACACTAACTAACTGACTAGTCATATAACAATATGAATGTATGATTGATACAATAATCCTAAATCTGATAATTCAAGCAAACCCTTTGCCCTTAAACATATTGTGCCAAAGAACAAGCTACAATAAATATTAAGTGCCGATAAATATAAAGTGCCAAAAAAACCCCACAATTTTCAGGAAAATAGCATGTTGATATTAGCATCTATAAAGAGTCACAATCCTTTGCTAATAATTAACCCTCTTTTAGGAGACTATGGCTATAACGACGCCCTCTGGTCTGCAAAAAGGTAAACACACAGGCAGGACCTTGTTGCTGTGAGGCGAGCGTGCTTTACAGACATGACTAGATGAAGCGGCGCGTGCAGCTCGGCCTCGTCTAATAGCATGAGGCCGGCTTCAGCGCGTCTTCTGGATGCGACTTGATCAGATTTGACGTTTTGACCGGACATCTCGACGTGAGCCTGGCGTCGGGTCACGAGACTTTTGGACCCCAAAGCACGGCGCGCTCACAGGAACTCCCCAGGAACTCACCTCTGTCGCTCCGCATTTAAAACGGAAGAACGAAACAGACAGTTGAGACGCGCGAGTGGATTCAAACTGATGGACGGTTTAAGGTGATTTGTACCGTCATAAAAACGTGAAAAACATTGTAAAAACACATGTACTCCTCACTTATCGCATTCCGAGCAGATTATTTATTCACCGCACAAGTTTTTAAGTGCTTTTTACAACGTTCAGAGGCCAGAGTGATGTTTGTCTTCACGGTAACTGGTTTTGCATTTGCAGGTAATAAAATTGTATAATTTGATAGAGACGACAGCGGTCTCATTTTGACCCAAAGAGCTGCTTTTGCTATATCTGTACTGCGGCTGAACTGATATTACTTTATTACGTGTATGTATATTTTTTACAGTTACATTAACTTTTTTAAATGAAATATTGCACAAATTGTACAAATGGTTAAAAACATGTACATATATTATACACATACACCTATATACAAAAATATAGGATCTGAAGTAAAAGTTTCTCAGTGTAACTCTGGAAGGCAGAGCTGCACAAACTTTTTATTTTATTTTATCGAATGTGAAAAGTGAAGCCTTCAGATTTGTGCCACAACACCTTTACCCAGGCTCAGACTCTGCTCTGTCCCACACAAACATGTTTAAAATTGAGCTTATACTGGTAGAATAATAATAATAATGTGGTGGTTAAAAATAGAACTCGCTGTAATTTGGGCCAGTAAAGATGTTCTAAGGGCCAGATTTGAGCCCGGTTATGAGGCCGGTTATCCTCAACACTAGAGATGCACCGATCAATCGGCCGCCGATTTAAAAAGCCGGTTTTAGGTCGAATCGGCCAGAATGCCGGTTTTCGGCCGATCCAAGCTGACCCGCATGCGCGCATGCGCGGTGCGTAGCAGCTCAACGCGCCCAGCGCAAAACAGCTAAAAACTACAAGACTCTTTCAGAGCGCGGCGGCCAAAGTGTCCAGTTTACATTAAAGTCTATGTAAACGCGATTCCTGCTTTTTCGCGGTGGAGCGCGGCGCGCGGCGCAGAGGTGCGTTTTGCCGTTTTCCGCTCTAGACAAAAGCTTTGACAGGCATAAGCTTCAAGGCGTTAAAATCGTTCGTGGCAGAAAAGTTCAGATTTGTTCAACTTTGGTGGAAGACAAGAAGGACCGAGCCTGGAGGAGGATCAGAGGAGACTGAACTGTGGGGTACGTTATTATAACTTTGAGGCGATTACAATCTACGTGTTGATAGTTGATGCGGTCAAAATAATTTGCGCTGGTTTGTGTTTGACGAGTTAATGAGTCGGGACACATGAAGGGGCCAGAAGAAGCAGCAGCAGGGCTGTCTGAAGAGTTGTTGTTGTTGTTGTTGTTGTTGTTGTTGTTGTTGTTCTGCTCAACTAGCAGAGCTAGGCTACGAGCTAATGCTAACAAGAGATCTCATCCACTTGAAATGAGACTTTAAAAATACTTTGATGCATTTGAGACATACATTACGTATATACAAAACTTAAATTACTGACTCGAACAGCGAAATGAGTGACTACAATCTAATGTCAAGCCTATTTAACTGTCCCACAGCCTCAAAGAAATGTTTACACAATCAGCTGTGCTCTAGAATCTTTAATGCTCTAGAATATATAGTGCTCAGCTCATTGTGTTTCTAGTGAGTGTGTGAAGTTATCAAAGAGCTGATGAAACTGGAAAATGATATTGGCAACATAAATGTGCCTCATTTAATATACTGTATTATAATAGTAAAAGTTTGAATAATATTGCAGTAAATGTACTGGGCTAAAATATAACTGCTGTACAATGTTCTTTTTGAAGATCTGGATTTGCCTTCAGCCCTCCCTGTTGCCCCTGCTCCTGCCCCTGTTGCTCCTGCTCCTGTTGCTCCTGCCCTTGCCCCTGCTGCTCCTGCTGCTCCTTCAGGGGATGCTGGCCCTTCTGCTGCACCCACAGGTGTGTAAAAGCATTTGGTTGAATTACAATTTGTTTTGTAGCCTGTGTCATCTAAATTGCAATAATGTGTTTTTTGTAGAACCACGAGGAAGAGGTCCTGGAGCCAGAGTCCTCCAGCTTTGAGAGGGAGGTGCTGGCAGCGCTCTAGGACTGACCCTCCTCATGTTCCACCTGCTTCCTCTCCTGCAGAGGGTTCCAGCTCATTCAAAAGAATGTGTAAAATTACAAATGTATAAATTACTATATGAAAATAGTTCATTTGATTTCAATCTGGAACCATTGGAGCTGCATCTTCTGCAGGAGAAATGGACTCCTTTTTCCTCTGTGTCCCCCACTCTTCTCCAGGCCATATATTAGTTAGTATATAGTTCTGTATTTATATATTATTTGTATATATAGTTATTTTCTATTTTTCCACAAAATAAATAAAATTTTATATTCTAAAACGTGTGTCCTGTATACATGCACCTTTTTCACATAAATAATACTGGGTAGTTTGTGGGAAAATCAGTGGCTAGATAAAAAATCGGTATCGGAAAAATCGGTTTTGGCAGGTCAGACCTCCTTAAAAACCGGAAATCGGTATCGGCCAAGAATTTTGGAATCGGCGCATCTCTACTCAACACATCAGAAGAGGGACTAAACTGGGACTAACCAGGAACTAAACCAAGACTAAATCAGGACTAAACCCGAACCAGGACAGAACCAGGACAGACAGAACCAGGACAGAACCAAAACAGAGCCAGGACAGAACCAAAACAGAACCAGGACAGAACCAGGACAAAACCAGGACAAAACCAGGACAGAACCAGGACAGAACCAAGACAAAACCAGGACAAAACCAGGACAGAACCAGGACAGACAGAACCAGGACAGAACCAGGACAGAACCAAAACAGAGCCAGGACAGAACCAAGACAGAACCAGAACAGAACCAGGACAAAACCAGGACAGAACCAGGACAGAACCAGGACAAAACCAGGACAAAACCAGGACAGAACCAGGACAGAACCAGGACAAAACCAGGACAAAACCAGGACAGAACCAGGACAAAACCAGGACAGAACCAGGACAGAACAACAATCACAAGCTTCGTACTTTCTTTTTATCAGATTGCAATAGTTTATAGTCAGGAAATGTCCAAACTTGGCTGTTATTTTTATGTTTTGGTCGAGATATTGCGCCAACAGTTGCTCAGTGCTATAGTATTCAATAAAATTTCTTCTTCAATGTTGTTTCAAAGTTGACCACACAATTTGGCGTCTCCGATTTTCAATATGACTTGTTGGAATACGGCGTTCTGTAGTCGCACGTCGAGGTATTTGTCTCGGGGATTCGTCTGAAACGCCCTGCGAATGCAAATGACACACTGCAATTTTAGGTGGGAGGCCGACGACGTACTCCAAGGAACGCTAATAAATCAAATCTGGGCAGCAACGCATGGAATTGTTTACCTTTCGCGCTCCTCGGAGGGAGATAAAGGTGCATCTGGAGCCGAGGAGAAACTACTCCAGGCTTTTTGTGGATGCGTTCTCTATGTAAAGTGAATCCAGGTGAAAACTGCAATTATACCTCCGGAGCGCCCTCAAAAAACTCATTTAGAACATTAATTACCAAGCGTGTAATTGAAACTACAGTCTCTGAAGTTATGTTGCTCAAGTTGCAGAACAGCAGATCCCAAAAGCGCCGTAGCAGCAATACGTGAAATGTCAGACGAGTTGGTGAGCGCACAGCCATGTTTTTTTTTTTTTGAGACGGACCCTTGAGGCCATCGCTTTCAAATGAAAACGAGATGCTTTGTTACGGTCGGGAAAACGCACACTTTTCATTCTGCGCAATATTGTAAATGATGGGATGAGATGAGACGGAAACCGGGAGAAACAAGCTCGAAACTTTGTGAACGGTCTCAAAAACATGTCACGTGAAGAGAAAAGTTTTTTTTGTGTTTCTCGGGCAGAGCAGTGTTTACATCACGATGACACAGGAACATGTAAATATGACGACAAAATGTCCATCTCCTGACTTAAAGAGTATCTCGTAAAAAAATGCCGTCTGCATCGAACGTTAAAGTATTTTATGTCTCATTAACCAGGAAGTAAGAGCTGAAAGCATTGCTCTGATTGGCTGTGCTTGGGTGGACCGCCCCAGTGTGACGTCACAGTCGAGTTACGCAGATTGAAAAAACAAGTGTAATTTAGTTCAAACCAAAAACACTCGTTGGTTTATAAAATCATAGTTGTAGCTCTAAAACAGGCCTTCATTAAACGTGAATGAAAAAAATTACTTTCCGCATCATCACAAGTTCAAATTCTTACATTCAGAGTGGTTAAAGTGCCTTTCCCAAGAACGCAAACTTTATGTAGGGACAATTTCACCATCAACCTTTGGGTTACGGAGTGAACCTTCAAACCGACTGAGCAACATCTTCTTGTTTGTTGAAAAAGAAACCTCTTTAAAATGTGGCTTCATTCAAAGGTTCACTATGTTCACTGACTCTTTAATGAGTTATTGCTTAAATAAATCATTAAAGAGATAAATGCCACAGTATGACAATGAAGCAGGTCAAATTACAGGCCAGATCTGTGGAGAGGCGACACATTAAAATCACCAGTAAAAGTAGAAATCTGAAACAATATCCTTCAATTTTTTTGCCGTTATGCAAATTACGGCCTCTTCTGTAAAAACAATCCCAGGTATAATTAACCTGAAAGCCGGTCTCATGGAGCGGGAGAGAAAGCAGCGTAGCTCCAAGTCCTGCTGTGAGAGTTATCGTTTCACTCAGTTTTGTTGAATGCTCTTGGGTTTCCTCGCTGCGTTTTCCCTGCCGCGGCCCCATGGAGCGTCTGTCGGCTGTGGAAATGTAAAGTTTCATCTCGTCCCGGCTCGTGTGACGGAATGATTTCAGGTTCTCGTTCTATCCGAGGCCGATTTGGGGGAAAACCTGGGGCCTCGTCTCCTCTCCTCCCGCTGTGGAAATTCACTCTCGCTTCCCCCGTTGCGCTTCTCCTTAAACTTTAATCTTGCCAAATTCAATGTAGCGGCGCGGCGCGGGTTTAGGACTGTATTTCAAAGGACTCTTCCACCTTTTAACCCCCATACAGATTAGATGATTTGGGGATATTCTCCGGCGTTCATTATTACCGACTTCTTCCGCGCTGATCTTCTCCCCGAGGTGCAGTAAAACAGGCGAAAAACCAGCCTAACTAGGAGAGTGTAAGTGAGTGTTTGAACCTGATTTTAGAACAAAGGCTGCGGAGAAATGTTTAAAGTAACTTACAACTTTCTTTCCTTTCTTTCAATTTAACTTTTTTGATATTTTGGGATCTTTTGCTGCGATGGAAAACGGGGTAAAAGCATAGCAAATGTCTATAAAGTGAGCTGTTATGGCACCACAGGTTTAGAGTCATTATTTCAGAGAGTCATTTTGCATATAACATCACAAAAATGCTACCGTATTCACGTGCTATAGGCAAAGTGACTCCATCCCATTTGGAAATTAAACCGGCATTAAAGGGCCAATAACAGGGTCTCACGTGTTTTACGTTTACGTTTTATTACTGAGTTTGGGAGTAAGTGTTTATCTTAGTTTTACATGATGCAGTTTGTGAAGAGAAATCTAAATTAAAGTTGAAGTTTACAGGAGTATAGCTAAAACCGAATCCCTCCGTGATGTCATCAATAAGCGACGTCGGAATAAAACGACGCCGAGACAATTCACACGCAACAGTTAACGCTAAATAAAGGTATTATCAGGTATAATTGTTTGTCAAATCATAACTCTGGTGTGATTCACATGGATTTTGCCTCTTGTTTACAATATGGTTGCTAGGTAACAGTTGTTGAACTGTCAAACCGGGGTAAAACTGTAGTAAAGTCTTATGTATGAATCATGTTCACTGTATATAAGTGAATTGTTTGGTCTAACCTTCAGATGAGTGGGTGAACAGCAGTCGGAGTGTTAGTTGGATTGTTCCTGACAGCGAGATACAAATGTAAAAGTAGTGTCGAAGTTCAATAAAAATAGATTTCATTGAATAGTGGATTCCTGAAATGTATATCTCATTCCTTTGACAAAAACAAGATGCTATAGAACCATATCATCCAAACAGAGCTCTTCGCTCTCAAAATGCTGGCCTTCTGGTGGTCTCAGAGTCTCTAAAAGCACAGTAGGAGGCAGAGCGTTTAGCTCCCAAGCTCCTGTGTTATGGAATCAGCTCCTGTCCATGTTAAAGAGGCCGACACAGTCTCTTCATTTAAGACCAGGCTTAAAACGTTCCTTTTTCAAATAGTTTATGGTCCAGCCAGTTAGGTAGAGAAATAAAAACCTACAGTTTTACGCCGCCCTAGGAGCAACTATGGGGGAAGTACGGCAGCTTGAGCACTATCCTCTGCCTCAACACTATTCAATAATTTAGTTCACTCGTTGTCTGTTCTTTGACCCTTTGGGGAGTGTTGCTGTTCCGGATGTTTCTCCTGCAGCTCCAGCGACTGAACTTTGCCGTCATAATCCTGAACCTGTGAACCTGGAAATGACAGCGCCCACCCAGGAGTTCCAGAATGACAAGACTTTTGCCATTATGATTAACAATTAAAAACGAACCATTACATCTTCTGTAGTCGACTAGTCAAATAAAAGTTGGATAAGGTGACTAAAGGTTGTTGAATAAAAAATATTCATGAGTTTTGTGTATAATTGATGAAAATTAGAAATGGCTTATTCCTTTAACATTTTGATTTAATAATGCCACTGGCCTTGTTATAAAAAGGTATTTCCATGCGTGTTTTAAGAGTCTGAATAGTCCAGATAACGATTATTTCAGGAGTCATAGTAACGATTTTGAATGGAAAAACAGTTCTCAAATATTGCATATGACAGAAAGCTGAAACCTCTGAATATGAATGCATCTTCACCATCGTGTGCGTTTCAAGAAATGAATGAAGTTCAAACAGTTTCACGCGACACGTTTCTCTAATATGGACCACGGAACGTCTTCATCTCCCCGCTTTGTCACTCACATTTCACGGAGACACAACTCGAAATTGTTACAGAATAAAGTGAAAGTTGGGCAGATCCGCGGCTCGGCAGAGGTTTTTTTTCTTTCTTTCAGTTTTGATTGTGTCTGAGCAAGGCAGGACCACCCGCGGCACGCTGGACGCCCCGCCGTGTTGGCCGCAGCGTGAGCTCCAGTGTAATCCACTGCCTGGACCTGACCTGGCCAAAATCAATGACCAAACAAGACTCAATATGATTTGGAGTTTCAAACTATTGATCCCTTTGTGCCGATTTCTGAAAAAAGGAGTTAGGGTTTTTTTCAATAATCAGGACAAGACAAAAATAGACAAAATTAAATGTTCACCAATGTTTTTTTCTATTTAAATGTTAAATTAACGTATACATTATTAGTTATTTTTAAAGTGCCATTAACCAGTGGCGGTTTGGCTGTCCGGAGCCTGGGTGAACGGTTTATTGCGGGACGGACCTTCAGATGCTCGTAAAGGACGCAGCGAGGTCGTTTGGGCTGAAGTTCTTGGGCCTTTTACTGAAACAGGAGGTCCACAACCCTCTTGGCCTCGTGTTCCTTGGCCTCAGAAGGAGCCAGCGCCACATTCTGTCCCTGAGGCGTGTCGTTCCAGGCGGAGAAGAGGAACAGGACATTCTGAAGTATTTGTTGTGGATCAACTTGCAATATTTAAACGAAAAAAGCATGCACGGAATATACATATTTGAGTTTTTTGAATGTAGGTGTCCCGAGCGGTGTTTGCACTTCTGTTCAGTCAAAAATCAGGACTAAGCATGGACTAGAGTTGTCCACTAGATTGGATTAAACCCAGACAAGAACCAAATCTCACAAACACGACAGAATGTAAAATATCATATGCGTCTTTTTTATGGTTGTATCTGTTTTATTTGAGTGCTACGAATAAACTTTCCTATCCTTGGGTTTTCAACTACTATAATAGTTTCTTTAATAATTCCACGAGTGCCTCGTGGCCATTTCCCTTGACAACCCGAGGCTTCATTCACAGCCAGTCTTGGTTCGGTTCCGGTTTGAGCCCCGTTAAATTATGGTCTCGTCAATATTCAGTTCGAACTTTGACGATGTGAGCGATAAATCAAGACGTTTTTGCGAAGCCTCCGTGAGGAATCAGATTGGGGCTTCATGAAATTAACTGCTTAATTTCTAGGCAAAGGAAATACGTGGTTCAGTTATTACTGCGGCTCGCTATACTCAGCTTCAGAAGAATAAAACTGTATTTATAAGAGCTACGGTCAACATGTCCGCGGGTTATTCAGATGTGAAGCACGACCACAAGTGTGTAACCGTGTGCTTTGTTGGTTTGGAGTGGCCCATCGGAATCTGAACCAGGGACTTTTCATGATCAACCGAAGCAGCTTGAACCGCCGACGGTATTGATTTAACTATTACAGCAATCATCGTATTATGTACAGTATTGACAGTTGTGATGATACATGTGAGGATGAAACGGTGAGAATGAATAGACGAAACCTCGACTGAATGTTTTTGTGGCGCCGCCCGAATGTCCAGCAGGGAAAATTGTGCACAATAACAACCCGAAAAGTAAAAAGAAGCACTGTCGACCCGTGATTAGGAACAAACCACTCTTAAAAGGTGACATATTCTGCTAAAGCAATTTGATTGAGCTTTTACCCTTGTTACAACTGTCTTTCTTCATCCTTCGTTTGCTCAAAAGTCATAGGTTATATATTTAATTTGTGTTTGTGTTGATCCAGTTTTGTCCTGCAACTGAGGCTCAGATAATCCCTGTTTTCGCCTGCCCCCTGTCCCCGCCCACACCCCTGTCCCCGCCCACACCCCTGTGCTTAGTCGTGATTATTTGTAAAACTAAGAGTGATACATGTGCAGGACTGAAATGTCACGTAACCAATTTTCAAATATAAAAACGGGTCTATTTTTAAGCCTGCTAAAATTGTCTGTTTTTTTTAAATGTAGCGTCTCAAATGTTTCTCGCATTAATGAGCAAATGTTTTCATTACTTGTTTCTCCCATCTCCGGCAAAAAGCAGAATAATCCAGTCGGTTTGGTTATTTTACATGAGATCCATCTTTACTAAAAATTGGTCCATGAATATTGTAACGTATGTCAGTTGGATTTGATCAATATTGATGATAGAAATCCATCCATTGTTACTGGAGTTTAGAAGACGTTGCCAGAGTGTGGATTTCTTGTCAAACCGAACACTGACGGAGACGCCCAAAGGAGAAGACGACTGGAAGTAGGGACCGTTTACGTAAGCACATGCAAGAACGGCTTTAGCCTTTCTGGCAGAATGGATCATTACTGCAATAATTTTTAGAAATGATGTTTTAACCTCGAGCCAGAACGGACAATTAGACAAAGAAAATTATCGGCTATTGCAATCAGCGGGAGGAAAACTGTGGCGTCTCGGGAAATTAGCCGAACAGTGATAAAATAATAGCAAAAACTCATCTTTGGTCCAGTTTAGGACCAATAAAATCTTCCCTTATCACAGCACTTTTTTACATTTACGCCTCAGGATTTCTGCAAAGAGCCATTTACAAGTCACATTCTCACAGTCATTTATTTTGCCAAAGTAGGGCCCATGGACGATTATTGTTGCACTTTTGTAGAAGAGTCGTTCTTGGGCCGCAGTGACATGCTACGATTATCAGAAGAGAGTTGTAGTTTTAGACGTCAGCGTTGGAGAGAGGCTTCAAAGGGCTCATATTAAGCAAAATGGGCTTTTTATAGCTTTTTACCAAGTCATAACACACCTGCTGGAGCTGGATTTTGCTTGTTTCACGCTAGTTTGATGAAATTCCTCTCTCCTCCGAGCGTCAAAAACACTAAGACTAACCCTAACTCGATCTGTGATGTCATAGGTCCAACATCAAGATCTGCACCGTTTTTATGTATTTAAATCATCGCTATCTATCTATCTACCTACCCATCTATCCATCTATCTATGTACCTATGTATTGATTTATCTATCTATCTATCCATTTATCTATCTACGTATCTATCTATCGATACAATTTCCTGTTGTACTAAAACCTGAGCTGCCAAGTAAATATCCTCAAGAACATGTTTAAAGGTCAATAACAGTACAAATAATGCAGAATATCTATCCTTTAAGCCAAACAAGTGGAAAATGACAAGTTATCTGATATATCCACACCATTGCATATGCTCCTATGGCATTTTACTTATCTATCACCAAGGTACAGATGATTTTCAAGGTGTTTTTGAACAGAAACCTTGAAAAAAATACAATACAATGTAATAGTTGAATGAATGAACAAGGATATGTGCAGGGGGCAGATCCTCTACACTTTGTAAACACATTTAGAGTGGAAGTAATGCTCTGAAACACCGTGGCACTGGCTCTAACAGGCAGATTTACCTTTGCGCTTTCTTCACACCTTCACAGTTATTAAGAAACACGTGTGAGTGACAAGCCGTGAACGGACGCAGACCGACGTTAGATTGAATTACTGTCCGGGCAAAGGGAGAACAAATCGTGGCTCTAAATTAACCGCAGTTCACTGTTCCGAGCCGTTAGCTTTACATTAGTGTGGACAATGTGGCCAGATGTTACTTTTCGAATGTCAGCAATTCACACACAGGAACAAGAACAGGAACAGGACTCGTAAAAATACTGCAAGCGGACCAAAAAGATACTTAAATATACTAATTGTACAAGTTTGGACCATAACAATAGCTTTCACCTTTAGCTGAACGTGCATTGATCCGTTTATCTGTATTTTCCACCATAAATGGACTAATCCGAGACAAGTACGCTAAATAATTACTAATATTCTACTCTTCAATGGGAAAACAAACGCTCCCGCTAAACTGTGACGTTCAGAATAGACGTTTGCGCTGAACGCCTGCAAGGTTTGTGGTGGTTCAGCGGTGACAAACACATTGTGCGTCTAAAACCCATGTAGGATTGTGGTTCGTTTAAAGCTGCAGCTGATTTTCATTGAACAGAGGGAAGTGGGTCTTTACGTTTAGGCTGTTGTAGCTCATCGACCGTCAAGCCAAAGCGACGCACATGAATTAGCCTTTCATCAAAGTGTCCATTATTCACAGGGAAATGCAGACTGTTGGGGAAAATGTGGCAGCAAGGAGGCAAAGCACTATCATGTGTTCTGGGATTGTTCTGTTGTTCAAAAGGACACACTGCAGACAGTTTTTGAGCAGAGTTTTTGCCATTCCACTTGGTTTTGGAACCCTGTACTTGGGCCTGTGGACTCCTGCTGTGGACACACTGAACTGTTACCTCTGGAACATGCTCTTGGCAGCGGCGAAAAAGGCCATCAATAAAGGACTGGACAGACATTACTTTTAACAGTCGTAAAATGGAAAGGATCACTTTTGGATTTAATTTGAAAATAGACAAATTGGGATGTTTTCTTTGGGTTTCGTTTGTAAGGATTTCTCTCTTTTTTGTTGCTGCTGTTTTTGGTGGATGTCTGCTGGTTTTGTTTAAGTCTTTTTGCTCTGGTCTTGTTCTCGTTCTTTGTGTTTGTTTTTATGTTTATAAATTTGAACATTTATAAACATAAAATATTTATTTTATAAGTTAATGATCGGGAAAATATTTTATAGGTTAGATGTGGAAAGCATGCAGCGGTCTGATTGTGTTAAAGAGTGCGGCTTTTACAATAATCTATGGGGAAAAAACAAAAACATTTTACAGTTTTACACTAAAACTAATATCAAGAGCAAGATATTAATTTATGAAAGTATCAACACACACAAACAATAACTTTACAGGGCAAAATTAAACAATTATTTAGATCTTAATTTGCTCTAATTCCTCTTTTTCCTGATGCCACTCTTATTTTCTACTGTCCTTCACTTAAAAAAAATGTTTTTTTTCTTTTTTTTCTTTTGTTGTTGTGTTGCTTTGTTTTTTGTCGTTTTATGTTCTAATAAAAAATTCAATTGCAAAAAATAACAAAATAAAATCGCTTTAATAAGGATTTTGACTTTTAAGAACAGTTTTAGAATGAGCCACAATGTTTAAAATATTATCATTTTGTGTTAAAAATGTCTAAAACCTTGACCAAGAGCAGTTTTTGTGATCATTGTGGTATTGTAATTGGTATCCTGGGTAGAGTATATTCCTTAGTACTGAAATTGTAGTTTTGTGACATAGTGTGCCTGGAATATGGAGTGATATCTCCAGCTTGATTGTCTAAAAACATAAAGTGTGCATCCTGATTCGTTTCCCCACATTGATCAATCTTAATTCTTTGATTTGATTTCCCTCCATCTCCAAACAGCTCTTCACTCCAGTTTTTACTTTTGTGTTGATAAAAAAACAAACAAAAAAAGAAATCCACATTTCAATTTTGGGACTGACCAAAGTTTTGATCGCCATCGGTCAATATTTCTGTTTGATTTTTGGCAAAGCACTAGCCTGGAATGTTTCACGTTATAGCATAAACTCACTATGTCTCCATGGAGATAAGTAAGTGACGCCACCAGGCCAAGTCACAAGTCAGATCCGTGGAGAGAAGACCCCACTACGCTCCGACTACCTAAGTTTTTTTTAATTATATGTTCTTTTTTTATGGTATTCATGTCCAAAATCCTTCTAAAAGACGTTTTTAAGATGTAAAATTGACTGTAACACAGAAAAAAAATGCATTAATTGACTGACAATGGATGAGTTTAATGACATAGTGCGTAACATTCCGGGAAAAGCAATAACATCTCCACGGTTACACGCAGGTGGACAGATCAGAGGTCTTTTTCTTTCTTTCTTCTTTTACATCAGTCAAAGAGAAACTTTCACAGGAGCTGATTCAACACTGCCCATGAAATAATAAAACAAATCATAAAAAACTTCACACATTTGATTTTAAAACTATGAATTAACCATCGCCCACTGAATCCCCCCTGAATCCCCCCACCGCCGTCTACTCCCTCGAGCCTCTGTGTTCAGCTCAGAGGAGATCAATACCAGACTGACAGCATTTTCTTTTTTTAGTTTGGGCCATGGACACCGGCGAGACATGGGGAACCCTCAGTCAGGTCGCGTCAGACCCCCGCAACACCCCCACCCCCACCCCCTCCGAAAAGGCTTTGATGGGAGATGATAGGACGGGAGGGCGCCAGGACAGCGGGCGGCCGCGAGAGGCGCTTTGGTCGTGGAGGATCATTAATGCCGAGTTTGTGGTTTCTTTTGGGTGCTTTTTGTTGTGGACTCCGAGGCGCGGCGGGGCTAGAAAGAAAACGACACACGCCCGACTGGTTCCGGCAGTCGATAACAGACGTCTAAAGTGAAATAAGGTTTTTTGAGGCGGGTTAGAACAAAAGGCGCGTTTAATTTGCAAAGTGCTGGCGTGGTAGCCGAGTGGCGAGCGTCTTTGGGTTTATTCCAAGAGCTAAAACAGCCACAGTCGGGGGAATTCTCCGGTGAAGTAAGTGCTCCTGACCGGGACCCTGGCTCAGATTTGGGGAAGGCACTGATTAGTTGACTAAAAGGCGTTTGGCGTGGGCTCTCGAAACCAATCAGCCCTCTAGAATCTTAGGTCTTACCATTTATCTGCCAATACATTACGACATACAACACACTCTATTTGACGCTGCATTTTAACCCGTGGCCGCACAACTTTAGAAATAATCTGTAATAAATGCATGCAGGGGATTCTTTCTCTTTCTGGTTTGTGTTCAGTGCTTTTATTTATTAAAAAAAAAAAAAAAACAGATGAGAGGATCCAGGTAGACAATATATAATAATAGTTGAGACATTTGCTCGTCAGTATCTCTACAATTTGACGATGGATCTGCCCCAATCCGCGCTTTCAATTATGACCAGATGTACACAAGTTAACAGTGACATTAATTTCCTCTTAGCAAATTCCATTTTACACCCCCCCACCCCCTCCCCCTTTCAACTGTTGTCCATATGAAACCTTTATAATCCGAGTAAAACAATTAGACTGATTGCTCTACATGCGTCAAAAGCAATCTGTCCACGCACTTTGATACAGATGTAATGAAGTCTAAATTAACTTTGACAAAATTTAATGCAAATCTATCCAGCACTAATTATTATTGGTTTTGTTTGTTGGTTAATGATCACTCTAGGCAACAGCTCAAAATGATATGAAAAATGTAAAAGCGAATATTACCTCTCATTAAAATACCATATATTCATATCGAGTACCAATCATTATTTGAGCTGAATAATGCTAAATACGGTTTTAATAAAATAAATTAAATAAATTAAATAAAAAAGGCAGAGTTGATTGATCAAATTTAGGTTTGGGAAAATAAAATATATGCCACAGAACTGAATTAAAAGGATCTGATTCTCACCCATGAGATAAGGGCACGTTTCACCACCACCTAGGATTGTCCCAGGAAGTTGATGCCACTGGGTTCTCATCTAAAAACATCTCTGATTGGTTAAAATTGTCCGTCCCTAATAACATTCAGACTTTTTCTTTTTACATAAACAGTATCTTTTACAATCTATAATATGGAGTAAAAGGCGTTTTTCCTGAACTAAAGTCACATAATGGCGCTTTAAACACTGTTGAGACCTACTTAAAGCAGTCCTTGAGCGCTACAGGTACAGTCTGAGAACATCTGTCTCTATTATGTGCACTGGTGTCCCTTTTAACAAAAGTATATGCCACACAAGCTACTTAATTGCATCGGCAGCCATCACATCTCGACAAAAGCCGGAATGGGAAGACAGTGCTACTTTGTTGGGATCCCCGCAATTATTCCCGAGCACAAAAGGAGCGTTCCAAGTCCCGACGCGGTGTCAAAACAGATTCAGTGGATCTGTGGTCAGCGGCGAGCCCAATAATGCGCACTTACGGGCCAAATTAGCAGCATTGTTTACCTCTGAGGGAGCCCCGTGGGCCAGAGGGAGCTCTGATAGATGCTGGAATTAAGGCGAATGATGCGGCGGTGAATGCAGAAGGGAGGCGATGAGAGAGCGGCGTATCCGTGAAAGCTCAAGAAAAGGCTGGCTGCGAGTGTCGAACAGTTTTTTGGGTAGAGGCCCTTCGCTTTGGTGGCGAGCTGACAGCCGGCAAGTGAGCGAACGAAATCCCCAGACGAGGGGGAGGAGAACGCAAACGGAACACGTCGGCGAATGTAGCGCTCACACTTCTGCCGGGTAAAAAAATAAAATACACTTTGAGCTTTATTTCCGCATCTCAAAGGCAAAGGAATCATGGCTGGTTTGAAAAGATTGCTTGAATAACGGCTTCGACTGCTAATTTCACTGAACGTTTTGAGATTCACCAAAAAAGATCCCTGTTTGACAATTTTGGTTAAGTTTCCTAGTGATTTTTCTGCCTAGGGATTCTGTTCAGAGTGCACATCGCCAACATTTGAGAGAAGACTGAAATATGAACTGACAAAGGAATACAAACATGGCAGAGCACGTTTTAGAGGTCAAAACTAAAAAAGGAGGGCTATTTTGTTCTTCTTTACCGAAATAATAGTAGTCTTTGCGATCTCGATTTGATTGCAATGTCATGATCAAACCTAGTAAAGTTTATTGTTTTACTTCCTGGCTGTACATGGGTGGCAGACGTGCAATTACATAACTGTTACAAAGCAACCATACTGTAAAGAAAGTAGTTTGATTCATGCAATAGATGGAATTAGAGCAATACAAATCTAACAAGACTTTATCATGTTAAAGTGCCTATGACAGGTTTTTAAGATTTTCAAATTTTGACTTTATTTGGTGTATTTAAACCTGTTTAATTATAGTTCAAGCAGGTATTAGTGGAAAAAACTTTGACAAATCTGTAGAAAACAGGAAATGACATCACACTAGGGACACTGATTCAAATTTAATGCAGAATTTAACATTTAACAATTAATCTAAACATTAATTCTACAAATCATATTTTTATTTCTCAAAATGTTGACATTAGATGAGTTTTGGCCCAGTGTTTGCTCGGTAACTTCCTAGTGTGATGTCATCAATCACAAACAGGAAGTGAAATTATAAAAATAAAAAAATTGCTATTGTGTGATATCGTTTTCATATTTATTATTTTATCATTATTATTTTTAGCAAAATTCCCATTATATTTATCTTTGTCTAACCTGTCAAAGGCCCTTTAAGTCAATATTAAACCGCAATAAAAAATTGTTTTTATTGAGTGCAAATTGTCCTTCTGTGAATAGATGACAGAACTTTTTATATTTTCCTCCTTTTTACCAAATAAAATTAACTATAATACATATCTACCCCTAGGCACAATCCCACCAAACAACGTAATATTTAGAGAAACATGAAAACCTGTCGTATGCACTTTAAGAACAAAATGCACAACAGAGAAACAGGAAAGAGTGAACAGAACTGGCAATGGCGTCACGTGTTTAGTTGTTTTAAATCACAGCCAATTTCAACGTTTGTTTCCCTAATGAAAAAGGAGGCGGAAGATGCGGTGATTTTGGCAGAAATGGTGGTAAAATGGTTTTGGCCCGAGTGAGATTTGGATCGAGTTTGAGAAGAGCAGCAGAAAAAAAAAAAAGAGCTGAGAGGCTCGAGGAGTTCAGGACGAGTTGGACCGAGCACAGTGTTGTACGACTTCCACGAGAGAGAACAGAGAGAGACAGAGAGGGAGAGAGAGGGAGAGAGAGGGAGGGAGAGGGAGGGAGGGAGGGAGGGAGGGAGAGGGAGGGAGAGAGAGGGAGAGGGAGGGAGAGAGAGGGAGAGAGAGGGAGGGAGAGGGAGGGAGGGAGAGAGAGGGAGAGAGAGGGAGAGAGAGGGAGAGAGAGGGAGGGAGAGGGAGGGAGGGAGGGAGGGAGAGGGAGGGAGAGAGAGGGAGGGAGAGGGAGGGAGAGAGAGGGAGGGAGAGGGAGGGAGGGAGGGAGGGAGAGGGAGGGAGAGAGAGGGAGAGGGAGGGAGAGAGAGGGAGAGAGAGGGAGAGGGAGGGAGAGGGAGGGAGAGAGAGGGAGAGGGAGGGAGAGAGAGGGAGAGGGAGGGAGAGAGGGAGAGAGAGGGAGAGGGAGGGAGAGAGGGAGGGAGAGAGAGGGAGAGGGAGGGAGAGAGAGGGAGAGGGAGAGAGAGAGGGAGAGGGAGGGAGAGAGGGAGGGAGAGAGAGGGAGAGGGAGGGAGAGAGAGGGAGAGAGAGGGAGGGAGAGGGAGGGAGGGAGAGAGAGGGAGAGAGAGGGAGAGAGAGGGAGAGAGAGGGAGGGAGAGGGAGGGAGGGAGGGAGGGAGAGGGAGGGAGAGAGAGGGAGGGAGAGGGAGGGAGGGAGGGAGGGAGGGAGAGGGAGGGAGAGAGAGGGAGAGAGAGGGAGAGGGAGGGAGAGGGAGGGAGAGAGAGGGAGAGGGAGGGAGAGAGAGGGAGAGGGAGGGAGAGGGAGGGAGAGAGAGGGAGAGGGAGGGAGAGAGAGGGAGAGGGAGGGAGAGAGAGGGAGAGGGAGGGAGAGAGGGAGAGAGAGGGAGAGAGAGGGAGAGGGAGGGAGAGAGGGAGAGAAAGGAGAGGAAGCTGTAGAAGACGCTCGACTGAGATGCCATGATTGACAGAAAAGCGTTGCGACTTGGAAATTAAACAAAACAACACTGACCACTACAACCCTCAGAATGAAATGTGATTAAAATATACACGGCAGAACTTTCAAGGGAAATTATTGTTAAAAAAAACCCTGTATAAATATGTAACTTATCACTCGTATATATTAAAAATAAGTAGAAAACAACATGGACATGTTGTTTTGACAGATGAAGAGTGGCAACAACCAAAGGGAGAAGCACCAAATCTCATGTCAAAGTGCACACCATTCACAGGGAAATACTGAGTGCTAGAGAAACTGTTCGCCAGGAAAATAACCAACTACAATAGTCAAATTCATGTACTTAAAACAAAAAAAAGAAATAAAAAATTCTGCTAGCGGCCTTCTGCTAATTCATTCCTTTTTGTCCAACATCTGATAAAAGGGAACTATTAAGCTTCTGGGCATTTTGAACATGAAAAGAACGCAGCAACCCACTCATTTTCAGTCAAATCACTCGTTTTGATATGAATCGGGCTCAGTTTGTTCTCCAAACCCACAAATAAAGTTTAAAAAATCTCCTAAAATTCCCATACATTGGGACTTTGGATTTCGCCAGGACTTTTTTCCTTTTCTTTTGTTTTTAAACTTTACTACAAGTCCCTAAAACATTTTTTTGGTTAAATTAGCTTCAGCGAGACCAAACAAATGTCCAAACGGATGTCGATCAGGCCCTGCAGCGTTACTGCTCTTATTTAACTACAGAGTCTCAGCTCCACAAAGAGTACAGTTTGTTCGTGCTAAGTTTAGTTTGAGGGATTATTTATTATTTTAGCACATTCATGGTGACAGTGTGCCTAAAGATTTGAGTTTAGGTCCTGGCTTTGAGAAAACAAAAATACACAAGTAAAATCTAGAAACAGTGAGAAAATGATTAATTAAAATTATTATTAAAAAATCTGTTAAATATATTTTTTACTTTTTACTCTAAACAGTGTAGACTACTAATGAAAAATAATAAAATAAAAAAAAACATTGAAGAAAAAATGTGTCCGACAAGAAAAGCGACATATGTTTAAAAGTAGAATTAAGTCCAGAAAGCACAAAAAGTAAAAAGTAAAATGTTGTGTTTACACATAATTTGGACAGACTGGGATATGCTTGACTTCACATTTGGACTAAACTTGGATGTCTTTGTGTGTGTTCTCTCTCTGGGTCATGATCCATGTTTTTGTCGTATAAAAATGGTAAAAATAGATTAAAAAATAAATAAAAAGACATTTAGTTTGCCCTCGTACCTTGGCTGACGCTGGGGCCACTGATCCTGCTGCCGGGATGCCTCGCTTGACCACTATGTCGCCGCTCGACGTTGTCACGGCAACTGTGACCGGGTTGGGCAGGAGGGAGGGGATGACGGGGAGCGGCAGCAGTCCCGGCCGGTTGTTGCCATTGACGACGGCAGAGGCACAGCTGTGATTGGCGCCCCCGTTGTGGAGGCCGGAGGGCCGGATGTCTCTGCGCTCCCAGGGCCCGCGATAGTCCCTCTCGAAGCGGTGATGGTGGCGTGACATCACTTCCTGCTGCTCACTGGGGCCGGCCTGTGGAGGACACACACGAGTCAGGTACATGGAGCGGGGCTCTAACTATGTCACGATGAACGCGGCTACGATTATTTGAGAAAAACAACACAATTTAAGACTATTTTATTCACGATTTATAATTTTTATGTATTTATTATTTAATCACGATTACTGAGATCATGACCAGATAATGGTGAAATCTTTAATGTTCTTTCATTCACATAATAATCACACTCTAAGACATTATTTTAGTAGTCAACAAGTCAGCCATTATTTTTTTGATAAGCTGACAAGTCAAATCATTGTTGTTCCATTAAGACTTGTTTATTACTAATGGTTGAAATATGCTGACTCCTAAATAGAGATTTACAAATAAAGTGTATTATTGATGAACATCTGAAACTGTTTATTCTTCTTAACAATGCCACTGTCTTTGTTATAAATGAGACATCTTATTATTTGGGTAATCCTGACTCAGGTCACAATATAATCGTTAAGTCATTTAAATCAAAACTGTGTCCCAAAAAAGAACATGAACATGGATATAGTGCATTTATGTGACTGTATGTATCGCAGTAACTTGGTATAGCATAAAGCTGGTCATATACTTTTGGAACAAAAAGGTATTAGAGTGAAAGAAAATTAAGGATTTCACATTAGTTAGGTGTGCATAATCGTTAATAATCGTCTTTGTTATAAAAAGTCTTATGCTTTTTAGAGTCTGTATTGTCCAGAGAGCAATTATCAAAGTGCGATTATTTTTCACAGTCTGCTAGTGTTCACATGGAAGTGCAAATGGATGCAGCGGCGCACATCTGTGGTGCACGTCCGCGGTTACGTCTGCAGTGCACGTCTGTCTGCAGTGCACGTCTGTCTGCAGTGCACGTCTGTCTGCAGTGCACGTCTGCAGTGCACGTCTGCGGTGCACGTTCGTCTGCAGTGCACGTCTGCGGCGCACGTCCGTCTGCGGTGCACGTCTGCAGTGCACGTCCGTCTGCAGTGCACGACTGCGGTGCACGTCTGCAGACAGCGCTCGGAGCATGTTGACATAAAGGTGTGACGCAGCTGCACCTGACGCACATGAACACACTGTGGCTTATTTGTCTCCTCTCTCTCTAATGAGGAGAACACTGCCGTCTCTGAACCTGGAGTGGAGTGAGGCAGCTGCGGCACAGGTTAAACAATATGTCTAAGCCACAGGCAAAACACACACGCGCTTATAAAATAAGGAAAAAGAAAGCCGCCCCGAACACGGCTCCGCTCCGACCCTGTGCTCAGAGCTCATCCTCTTGAATAGATAAATACTCCTGCAATTACTGCTCATCTCATACGACTAATGGCTGCTTAATTCAATCAGATCGCCCTTCAAGTGCACTGGAGGGCGCTGCGTTCGGGGGAGTGACATACTGCTGAAGTAAATCAGCATGGACTGGGCAAAGGTGCCACTGCAGTTGAAAGAAGTTTTACATTTAGTTCTGAATGTTATGAAGATATTTGAGACAGGTTTTCTGCATGTGAGAGACTCTTGATACCAATGAGTTTTTGATGTCCTTTATGAACTCCAGGTCCTTCTGTATTTGAACAGGATGTAGGAGAAACTGGCTGGTGTGTCGCGGTGGGTGATACTGACACAAACAAATACTTAATACTTAATACTCTTTTTTGTAGAGCTGGATGATATTGGATTGAGATGAGATTGTGATCTGAGCTATGGCTGTTAATTACTGCAATGTTTTGTGGGTCATTTTACAGCCCATTCATACTTGTCTGACACTTAAACCTGAACTAATGCATTTAAAGAAAAGAAGCGTTTTAACACATTTCTATTGAACTGACATAGTAACATTGTAATATCATAATCATAAACTCCCAAAAGAGATGTAAAGTTTTGTCAATATTGTCAACTGCTAGATGACTTTCTTTTACAATCCATCAAGAAAGTGCTGAAATGAGCCTGTAAATGTCCGTGTTGAGTTTCAATTCCAGCACGAAACGTAAATTTACCAGAAAACAGACAACAAAAGAGCAGCCATATGATACCCTGTGTTTTGGAGACTACACAACACGTTTCTTCCTCTTTTTGAAGGCATTTTGAATACTATCAATTACGGACGACACTTAAAATTAAAAAAAAACTCCTCAACACCAACAGCGATAGCATCAATTTCTTACTGTATGCAACTTGTCTGTCCACTACTTATGCGACACGGCACAGCAAATCAAAGCTTCTCTCGTGCGCTTTGATGCTTACAAAACCCCGGGGAGCGCTGCCTCTGCCGGACAGTCTCCTTTAGCTCCGACGCCGGCCCTTTTGAGCGCCTCGTCTTCCGGCTTTGTACCGCCCGGCTTTATTCATTTCACGCGGCGCTTTCAATATCCCCCCTCTGTCCAAACACGGCGAGCTGACACAAGCCGCTCGGACGACGTTCTCACAATATGCAATAACCTCGCGTCGATCCCCGGCCGTAACCGCTTTTAATAACCTTGGATTTCCGAGCCACGTGAAGCCTGCGTTATCTGTTAAAAGAATGCGCAGGACAAGGTGCAAGTGCGGTGGAACAATGGCGGAGTGAGTGCCGGGCTAATACAGCGTTATCTCGCGAGCCCCGGCGCCGCTAGCGGAGAAAGGAGAGGGCGCCTTTGCAAAACACAAAAAAAACGTTATCTCCCAAAGCACTGACGAACGACGAGCATTCGCGTTCACAATTTATCTCGAGTGGGCGACGTCCGACCGTAACCGCTTCAGTTTTGTCCGGACGGTTCGAGCGTGGGGGTACAAATGCGTCTCGTCTTCCAATCAAAGTCGAACGACGTACAAGGTTTATGCAAAGTGGGGGAAAGTGGCGAAGTCAGGTGGACGACCTCTGCAAATAAGTAGACGGAGAAGTCGCAGAACAAAGAGAAAGTAGAGAAGGGGAATGTGACGTTTTGTAGATTGGGTTTAACGAGTATGGCAGCTTGACTTTTAATTTAAGGGGAGACTTCAGTGTAATTGCTGTGACAATATTAGAGAGTTTTAGTGTATTTGGGAGGATTTGGGTCTCATTGCTAGTGTCAAAATGAAGCTCTGTAGCTGTAAAGGATGTCATTTTAAGGGACTTTAATTTAATGGTCACATGAAGAAGTATGTCAAACCTGCTCGGACTAAGTTAAAGGTGAACTATGCTAATCAGTCATATGTTTAGCTGTGCATATGACTGGAATGATTCTCTTTGCACTCTTCTCTTTTATGTCTTAAACGGTTTTGTGATTTCTGTCATGTCTGTGATTTTAACGCATGCTTTTCCTGTTGTGTGAAGCACTTTGAACTGTGTACGAATTGCTCTACAAATAAACTAGCCTTGCCTATGTAACTTTTAGTGGGTCTGCTACCTGCTCGTCACCATGCATGTCATTGATTTGCACAAGCAGACCCGGTTACAGGTCAGAACTATGGAGAGATTTACAAAAAAGTAATACAAACTGTACCTCTCTACCTACCTCATCAGAGGTAGGTAGAGAAGTCAAAGGTTTACTTCAAGTTGCTTCAAAATGTTGTTACTCGAGTACAAGTACAAGGTCTAAGTCTAAGAAATTACTCGAGTAAATGTAACCGAGCACTACACACTCTGTATTCACTTTATTCCACCCACTTTTGTCCTCTTTCTGCTGCAGATTTGCACTTTCGTTGTTTTGGCACTAAAATATGATATATGGTAGATCGATTTTTAGATTGAAAATGACTTGTCTGTGTGTGTGTAGAACGTTCATAATGCAGCAGCAAGATTACGAACAGGAACTAAAAGCACACAGAGCACAATAAGCCAGTGCTGGAGTCTCTTCACTGGCTCCTGTCGAGTTTAGAATCAAATTTAAAATCCTCCTCCTGACCTACAAAGCCATAAATGACATGGCCCCATCCTACCTCAAAGATGCTATAGAACCATATCATCCAAACAGAGCTCTTCGCTCTCAGAATGCTGGCCTTCTGGTGGTCTCAGAGTCTCTAAAAGCAGAGTAGGAGGTAGTGCGTTTAGCTCCCAAGCTCCTGTGTTATGGAATCAGCTCCTGTCCATGTTAAAGAGGCCGACACAGTCTCTTCATTTAAGACCAGGCTTAAAACGTTCCTCTTTGAAATAGTTTATGTTCAGGTCAGTTAGGAACAGAAATATAAACCTACAGTTTCAGCTATGCTGCCCTAGGAGCAACTATGCTGGGGGAAGTATGGCAGCTTGAGCACTATCCTCTGATTCCGACTACTTTTCTTATCATTGCTGTTCACATGTTTTTCTCCTTCTTCCCCTCCTCTCGGGGAGTCATCATGTTTCAGACAATGCTGAGGCTTCTCCTGTGACGACTTCACCTTAGATGCCCCGTCTGACGATCCTGACCTGTAGATCCAAACCCTGCTTTCCAACTGCCTGGAGGAACGCCCTCTACTCTAGATAAACTGCTCCACATCTGCCTGGATAAACTCTTCTCTGCAAATGGAAGCACCTCAGTCCTGGACCATCTGCAGGCTGTCTGTCTGAGGGAGTAGGATCTCTCCTTCACCATGGTTCTCCCTGAGGTTTCTACTTTTCCCCAAATGGTTTTTTACAGTTTGTCCTCACAGAAGGAGAGTCTAAGGACAGGGGATGCTGGGACAGTTATCCATCTGCTAAATCCTTGTGAACATTGTTTAATCATTGTCGTTGTGTTAAACAGTTTCAAACCCATGAACCTTGAAAAAATATTCTGTTATTTAGAAATTCTGGTCTCCACAGAAAATGTATGCTGATGCTACAAGAGCAGAAAGGTCCAAATGGCAGCTGTTCCTCTGGATACAACCTTTGGCCACAGAAACTTCCAAACAAATGAATAATTGAATGTAGCGTCTGGCTAAAAGAAAGCCTTCATATCTTATCTGCAACAAACTCACCCAGACCGAGTAAATAATATATAATTTAACGCAAAATGCATACAGAAAGTTCACTATCAGCAAGTATAGACAAGTTTAAGAGAGAAAATGTGTAACGATCAAAACCAGATGGATAACATTCAATTCAAACATGGGAAAGACTTAATTAAGATTTAATTTCGTCCATTAAATACTGTAAATAATGCATTTTGCTGCTACGGTCCTGTCCCGTCTTGCATTGATCAAACAGATACTGACCAAACTGAACTAAACACTTTTTGATTGAGACGTGGAGCGAAAACCATCAATTGAGCGTGTCATTTTCTCCCCTTGTTCTACACATATTTACACAGTCATAAAGATTGGTGTTCCGCGTTGCGTTTTCAAGCATTAAAAAGCCGTTAACGCTAAAGATTATCAATGTATGCAAATAGCTGAAGGCCTAATGAGAATTTAGTATGCGCTTAACATTCTGCGAGCGACGCGATACAACGTGCTGCTTATAAAACGCAATGTACCATATGTGCAAGCTGATATTTCCATATTAAGCTGTCCAAGTGGCATTTTAAACTACATAACTGCACATAATGTATACAAATGGGTGTTTCCATGTCGAGTTTGTCAATGTCTATGTTTGTCAATCACTGTTTTTGTTGTATTTTGTACTGAAAAATGTCATAAAATTGTGATTACTCAAACAAATCCTGGAATTAAAACAGACCTAGACCAGGACTAGAGCTAAACTAGAACAGGATTAAAACAAAGGATTGTAGAAGGGAAAAAACAAAATTACCATCACTAAAATTTGATTTAACATTGGTAAAAACTGCCAAATTCTTGTTCGATGTGCAAGCTAAAAGTTGTCAAATGTAGTACAATGTTTATCCCACCGTTATATTTGGCTTGAATCAAGATATACCATAAATACATTTAAAACGAACATTTAAACAGAAAAATAATCCCAAAAAACACAGTAAATACATCTTAAACCAAATTAGTCGAATCAAGACAACATTTTTTCATCTCAACACATGTAATTTAGCTCCTGCCTCAGATTTGCCTCTTTAATCACATTTTAAACACATTAAAACCCTCTCACATCACAGTACGAGTGAATTCCTGTCATTTCGAGCTGCGCATGTCGTGTGATGTGATACGGTCCCGGGAGCCCAGGCCTTAAAAGTGAACCCAGCACAAAAGCACTGAAGCCGCTAATTACTCCGTCTTAAGTTTCTTTGAGTTTCAGCAGGTGCTTTTCAAACTCCCCTTCAGGCTTTTGTCCTCAGTCTATATGAGGAAAAGAAAAAGAAAGAAAAGAACAGACTGGCTCAATTCAATCACACTTGATATTTACAAATGATCCTCGCGAGTCCACGATGGATCCGTTTGTCCTTCTAACTTCACGTGTAAAAGTTAAGCGAACGGGGGGTTTATCGTTCCTGACCTTTCGGGCGAGTCAAACATTTCGAGAGAGATATTCGAGAGAGAACTTGTTAATCTATCATCTGAAATCATCCATCGTTTCACACTGGAACATCCTTTTTTTTTTGTCAAAGTCAGCCACAGTGAGTAGTGAGTATGGCAGGAGGAAGTGTGGAGGGTCTCGAGGCCGATGAGCGTTTTGGGGAAGATCTGAACCGGTGACGCTCTGGTTTGGAGGACAAATGCTTACACACTGCACTGTCAGAATAAAGTGTACCTTAATATATGACAGGATTTTAAGATTTTCTAATGTTGACTTTATTTGGTGTATTTATACCTGTTGTACATATAAATGACAGTTTTACACCAATCGAGCAGGTATTTGTGGAGAAACAAAATCAGTAGGAAAATTACGTGACATCACAAGGAAGTGACATCACACATGGGACACTCATTCCAAGTTTATGCAGAATTTACACAAAATAAACAACTTTTTTGACTCTCTAAACGTTAATTCAGTAAAATAAAGTCACTCTGATGTATTTTTATTTGTGAAATGAATAAAAAAAGTCTTTAAATGAGTTTTTGCCCCTAATTTCCTACCACAACGTCATAAGAGCTAACCACTCTGCTACTGCGCACGGCGCTTTAATGTGCCGTCTCCGCCCCCGACAGAGCTAATTATCTCATCTGCACCTGAAAACAGACTGCTATAATCACTGCAGGATCTGTTGTCACGCTAACACTGCGCCTCGATCGGAAGGCCGCGTTTGTGGGTTAACAACGGCCGAACGGCGCAAAGAGAAAAGTTTCAGGTGGTCACAACGCCATTCGCACCGACGGGCCCTGCCACAACACATCAGCGCTCAAATACATCACCACGTCAGTGACACCGCTCCGGGGGAGAAACGCCAATAAGCGTTCGGGCGAGTCGACTTCACATCCAATGAATTCACTGTCAACGTCGGACATTACAAGACAACAGGCTGCGGGCCATGTGTATGCACGGGCCAAGCTTTTTAATAGATGTTTTCAATTTTAAAGGAACTGCCGGTAATGTATTGGCCTCGAGCGGTTGTTGGTCTCAGAGTTTTTTTGAACACAGGGTAGACAACTTTGTAAAGTGATCGGTAATAGGCATTTCGAGAAAGGGAAAAAGAGCTCGGAGGCGAATGAGCGCGGTGCCAAGAAGAACTACATTATATAGAATTAACTTTGGTGGAAACACTGTAGTGCTGGAGATGTGTACTCAAGTAAAAGTACTGTTACAGGGCTAAAAACGTACTAAATTACATGTGCAAGTACGGCTGCCAAATTACAAACAAGCAAAGTACTATTTACAGTACAAATGAGTACCGTATTTTCCGGACTATATGTCACACCTTTTTTCATAGTTTTGGCTGGGGTGCGACTTATACTTATATACTTATACTCCGGAGCGACTTATATGTGATATTATTTGTTATTTTCACACTTGCAACTGCATTTCACACACTGGTAGTTACTTTTTATGTGACTTTCATAAAAAAAAGCTGGGAAAAAAAGCCTAGATCAAACAAACTGTGTTGATCCGATCTTTGTCATTTAAAATTCTAGGGTGACCAGACACCCCCTTCACCTGGGACTGTCCCAGTTTGGATCCCTGTGTCCTGTGTCTCAGCAGATGTATCCAAAACCATTGATTTGTCCCAGTTTTATATAAGACGTGACCCAGTTGTCCCGATGTTTGACCACTCTCATAGCCGCAAACAATAAAAAGGGGAGTAGATGTTGTTTCTTTAGCCAAAATAGAGACAATCCGCCTTATGAATAACATAGAACCAAAACAAATGCACTCAGTTCCATTGATACAGAGGTATGAGGTGTAAATGAGACTAAAAATGTACACAACTAACCTACACGTTTTACAATTTCATTATTACCAATGTTTTATGTTTGCAGATCGCGCTGATATGGGAAAGAATCAATCTAAAAGTGATGTGTCCATCCTGGAGACGCCTGTCATGCTGGAAATGTCAAATAAATATGTGAAAGAGTGTCTGGAATGCTATGTATGTGGTCTGTAATGTCTTTGTGATTTTAATGCATTTGTCCTGCTGGGTGAAGCACTTTGAATTGCCTTGTGTATGAAATGTGATCTACAAATAAACTTGGCTGGCCTTGCCTATTTAAGCATTTACTCAATGACAAGACCCCGACAGGCCCGAGATATGGGGGCAAATGGAGAGGAAGTCGGAGAGAGAGTGCATTTATATGAATGCTTTAAGAGGTGTTTGGTTGATGTTAAGGTCGTAGTCCGTGATTGGCTGACTAGAGGTAAGGGCGAGGGTATTCTGGTTAAATTGTACGTATGACTATGTAAGATTTCGTCCGCCATCAACTGAGTCCGTGTATATGTTATTGCTTTGCCTTGAATGTTCCACAGAATGGCATTAAACAAATCCCTCTCACACTTGTTTAGAGCAGCAATGCATAACCTTCTGGAGGTGGCACGTCACTCACATGATGAATACAACGATGTAACCACACTTCAGAGCAGCTTTTATGACATACTGTGGAATATCGATACTGCGTTCAAGTGGTCCTCGGGTGCTCGTGTTTCTGAGATGAGAAGTCCAACTTGTTTGCCTATTATCTGGGAAAGTGTGGATTTTGATGTCACCGATAATAAAATTGATGAGATTTGTCGTCGTTCGCCTTCCCAAAAGCGAAGATCCGACCATTTTTACTTTAGCGACCTGAAGTCAAGTGGGTAATTAAACACTAGTGTCAGATCTGTTGCTCTTATGATCTGGACGACTGGCAGTAAACCCCTAAATGTAGTGATGAGTCAAAAAGCTCAAACGATGAACATAAATGGACAAATTGACTGATGTTGGTCGTGAAGTGTTGATGTCGAGAGCAACAGCTTTTGACCGGGGTTCTCCAGTTCTTCTCTCAACTTGTGCGAGCGTTCACGTACATTATTCAGCTCGAAGAAAATGTTCCCAAGTTCCCAATGACCAAATGAGCACAGCATAAAGCCCAACAATCTCCATGGAGACAAATAAAGGCTCCTTCAGGCAAGAAAGAGTCTGTTTTTGTCTCTCTTCTGGCTAAAATAATTACAGGGGCTTTTATTGCGCTGAAAAACACATCCAACCGTACCTCCCCATAGATCTGACCTGTAACTTGACCTTGTGGCAACACCTGCTTGTCTCTATGGACATCTGTGGGCAATGCCATCTCCATGGAAACAAGCAGTTGGCGAACCCTAGCTTCAAAGTGCACTCTGTCAGCGACGCCAACACTTGGTCTAAACCAGAAGTCGAGCAACATTAAATGAGGACAAAAACAAAAAGAATAACAGCAAAAATAACAGCAAAACTACAACCTTCATTGACAATCTGAGCCTGGCCACAGTTTGAGAATCACAGCCTGAAGCGACGAAGCCGGCGCGATCCCGTCAGCATGCTAACAACACCTGAAGCTATCCAAGTACTATTTTCAGAACGCCCTCGAAATAACTGCTGATTACCAAGAAACCTCAGTCGAACCGCTAATAAAATGAAAGGACAAAACGAGAAATCCGTGGGTTTCAGAGAGACAGAAATACAAAATATAAAGAAAGGCCGCGTCAGCAATCGCAGCTAATGAGCGACGTGAGTGGCGTCTCCATTGTGCCGTCAATCACCGAGCGAGTTAAGTGCAGTCTGCTGCTGAGGAGGCGTCGAGAGACAGATGAGCGCACAAACTCGCACACTTGGTTGTGGTTTGGAGATTAGAAAAGTTTAAATGATGCTATGGAAATGAGAAAGCAAAGAGGTAAAACGCAAACAGACGGAAGATTTATTCACAGGTTTGGAGGAAACATTTTTCAACTTTCCTTTGCAACAGCGGGAATTACCAATGAAAAACCAAATACAAATGAGAGATATTTTAGCAAAGTAGGCGAGATGCTAATGTGAAGAATGTTGTAATTAATGCGATTTGACCAAACCTAAAAGCGAGTCTGGCGATGATGTATGGTCTTAAAAACAGCACAGGAGAGTGTTTGAGGCTCAGAGCGAGAGGACCTCATAAACAGGATTAATGTGTGAATGATGCAAAGTACAACTCTAGGTATGTTTTTGATGAGGAAACCATTGTACAACATGGTTAAAAAATATATACATATATAATGAAAATGTACACGCTAATTGTGTATTTCAAAACGTTTTAGTTTTACAACTCACCGTAAATGTGTTTGTTTGTGTATAATGAAGCCATGAGCAAAGTTCTATCCGTTGTCCCGCGTTCACTCTCACAAACACTCTCTCTTTCATACACCAGCAACTATTGTACATGTTTTTAGTGGGAAAGGAAACCAGAGCACCCAGAGGAAACCTACACAGACACGGGGAGAACATGCAAACTCCGCACAGAAAGGCCCCGCGCCATCTGTTCATGGCAGATATATTGAATTGTTTGAGTCTGTGTACTTTTCTTCCAACTTAGCTAATGCTGCCCGAGTTGAGTCACAGAAGACACAGCTTGATATGTCAAAGATTTTTTGGCTTTCAATCTGAATTTCATGAACATGGTGACATTTCCGTTTACTTTAAACCAGGCAACACTTTACGACAGAAACTGGTTCACCCTAAGGACAAGATGCAGACACAAAAACAGAGCGATGTAGTTTATTCGATCCAATGCAGTGAAGAAAGATGTAAAGAGCGTTACATACGGGAGACTAAACAGCCTCTGCACAAGAGGCTTTATCAGCACAGAAGACACTCGAGTTCAGGACCACAGAGCGCCGTGCATCTTCATCTTAAAGCCACAAACCACTCGATCAAAGACAATGAGGTGAAGATTCTACGCAGGGAAAAAAGATGGTTTGAAAGAGGAGTTAAGGGGGCAGTCTTTGTTAAAAAAGAGAGTAGTTCTTTAAACCGAAATGGAAGTTTAAGATTCAATTTATCAAGGATCTACAACAGCATTTTGAGGCGCGAGAGAGAGTGAAACGCACACTGTTCACCATCTTGCCCCCCCCTCCCAACTTAAAACACATACTTTGCAAAACGCACATATATCTGTCCATCGGAGCTACAACAGAGACACATGTTCAGCTTTACACATCGGGCTTCTGGGAGCAGCAGAGATATGATTAGCCAAACACAAAGTCGTTTGGCAGGTGGAAGCGTCTCACACACACACACACACACACACAGTCGCACACAAACACAAACACACACACAGTTGCACACACGCCTGATAAAGAAGGAAGAGCATCTGTCAGAGCGCGGCGTAGCATTAGGTGTGGTATGACGGCGGCGCGCTAACAAAGCCACGCGGGAATACACAGTAGGTAGCCGGGTACAGCAGACGTGTGGAGCCGGAGCCAGAGAAGCAGATGGACCCGCCGCTTTAGAGACGGCGGGTCGGCGTGAGCCAGCGAGCGAGCGAGGTATAAACGCTGCAATGGAGCAAGCAGGTTAAAATGGTGGGAGGGGTTAAGACGGCGGGATCAGGAAGAGCAGCGGTTGTGTCGTGTTCTTTGCTTAGCTGGCACTTTCGGCCTTGTGTGTCCCTGAAATAAATGAATAAATAAATAAACTCTCAATTCACTGCTATGACTTTGTTTTTATGACATAAAACTTTATCAACCAACGCCAAAGTAAATACATTTGTGGTCAAGGATCAACATTTTACTATTTGCTGTTGGGCTCTTAAATATTCATAACAGCAATTAAAATAAAGTTAAACGAGCCATTTAAACTTACATTACATTAATATTTATAAGTGTGTAATTACACCATGTTTGGTTGATTAACGACATTTGTAAAGATTGTATAGCGGAACTGTATTTCTGAAAATGTTTTATTCACTACAACGAAAGGCGGTTTGAATGTGACAGAAACCTCCTGGTCGAGGTCGGCAGCTGCCTCAGGCGAAAACTGCAGTTGTGTCCTTGGGCAAGACTCTTAACCCGCCTCGTCGTAGAATAGCGCTAAACATTCGTAGAATAGAGCTAAACATTTTACAAAAAAAGGTGACTAATTATGTAAAATTAAGATGGAAGAGGCATTGATGGTATTTGGTCATTTTTGGGGGGATTATCCAAAAGTCAGATCTCTCTCTCTCTTGGAACTCTCCAAAAACGCTCCTCTTCATTACAAAGATGACACAGCAAATGTCTTTATTTCATTTTATTTTATGAAAATTATTAGTACGAAACAATATACTGTCGGTGTAATCCCTCATTCGTCCAGGCGTGTTCCATAGTAGAAAAAGCTTCAGTTGTAGTCATCTGGACAATTGTCATTGTCAATAACAGAATTTAGGTCGAGAACTCCGATATTAATACTGTTCTGTGGTAAGACCCGCCCATTGGGAGGAGCCTTCCTATAGTGGCCAACCTGTACATGGAGCACTTTGAGAAGAAGGCACTGTCCTCATTCTCAGGCATAGCCCCAAAACTGTGGCTCCGCTATGTCGATGATACTTTTGTAACAATTAAGAAACAAGAGCTGGAAACCTTCTCTGATCACATCAATGCTGTGGACCCACATATTAGGTTTACAAGAGAAGACGCTAAGGAGAATCGCTTGGCCTTTCTTGATTGTTCCACGATCAGAGGAGAGGACGGGAAACTCCAAATAGAAGTATATAGGAAACCTACACACACAGACCAGTATCTGCTCTTTGGTTCCAACCACCCACTACAGCACAAGCTGGGGGTGATCAGAACCTTACAACACAGAGCTCAAGGTGTGCCCACCAGCTCAGAGGGCAAGAAGAAAGAGGAAAAACATGTCCGAAATGTCCTCTCAGCCTGTGGTTACCCCGCTTGGGCTCTCAACAGAGTGAAGAGAACCAAGAAGCAGGACAAAAGGGAAACTGAACAGAGAAGGAAGGGTGTTTCTATCCCTTATGTGTCTGGCCTGTCGGAAAAACTGCAGAGAATTTTTAGACAACACGAAGTCCCTGTTTATTTTAAACCAGGAAACACTTTAAGACAAAAACTGGTTCACCCAAAGGACAAGTTGCCGACTCAAAAACAGAGCAATGTAGTTTATTCGATCCAATGCAGTGAAGAAAGCTGTAAAGAACGGTACATAGGTGAGACTAAACAGCCTCTACACAAGAGGCTTTATCAGCACAGAAGAAATACTAGTTCAGGACCTCAGAGCGCCGTGCATCTCCATCTTGAAGCCTCTAATCACTCGTTTGAAGACGGTGATGTGAAGGTTTTAAGCAGGGAGAAAAGATGGTTTGAAAGAGGAGTCAAGGAAGCTATTTTTGTTAAAAAAGAAAGACCTTCTTTAAACAGAAATGGAGGGCTTAGGTTTCATCTTCCTGTTATTTATAATGGGATTCTGAACCCCTGGAAAGGTAAAGGACATTCAGATGCTAATCAGGTACTCAGGGTGGTTGAGCCAGGGTCTCACAAAGACAAAGAGGTTTCTAATAGCCCATTAAGTTTCTGAATAGGCTAGCTCGGTAGATACAAGGGGGGAGTTTCTGTTGAAACAAACAACTCTTTCTACTTCAGGAAGGCTCCTCCCAATGGGCGGGTCTTACCACAGAACAGTATTAATATCGGAGTTCTCGACCTAAATTCTGTTATTGACAATGACTCTTGGATGAGAGTCGAAACGTCTATTTTTTCAAACTGAGTCCAGATGACTACAACTGAAGCTTTTTCTACTATGAAACAATATACTCAATATTCTAATATTACATATCTCCAAAGCCTCTCCACAAGGTTTGTCAAAAGTATAAACAATCAGACATAATAAGTACTAAAACTAGTATTGAAACTACATTGATAAATATATATACCGTATTTTCCGGACTATTTTTTCATAGTTTTGGCCGGGGTGTGACTTATACTTATATTCATACTTATATACTACTCCGGAGCAACTTATATGTGATATTATTTGTTATTTTCACACTTGAAACCGCATTTCATACTCTAGTGCAACTTATATATGTTTTTCTTCTCTATTATGCATTTTTTGGCTGGTGTGACGCCGAAAAATAGGGGTATCTATCTATTTAAGGATGATCCATCTGTTTTCAAGTATTGAGCCTATTCCTAAGTATGGAGTTTAAAATCTCCATGACAACACTACTTCCCGCCCAGATCTACACGGGAATGCACTTTTGAGGCTTAATTATGTGCGTTTAAACTCAGACTGTCACTTGCATTGATTTGGGACAGCGCTTCTCTCACCTCCTGCTAAAAGCCTCGCGCCGCACTAACGATCCACTCTTCAGTCAGTGAATCCGTACGGGACGAGCGAATCCGGACGGGACGAGCGAGCGCGGGGGGAGGAGAAAGTCGAGCGCTATGCATTCTCTTTACATGTAGCTGTAAATGAGCTGCCACCCACGGGGAGAAGCGCCGGTGCAGGGCCGAGCGGGCACGAGCGGGCACGAGCGGGCACGGGCCACATCTGTACCAGTGGAAACGCGCCGACAGCTCCTCCGGGACAGAGCCATTCCAGCTGATATTTAAATAATGGCAGAGACTGTTGGTACAGAAATAGCCCCCAGCGACACCAGGCACATTCTTTAAGCCCGGGAAACGCTGCTGCTGCTCAGCCAAACTCGTGCAGAGCCACAGTGCAGAGGCGACTGCAGCGCTATTCTGGGCGCGCGGGAAATAATGGACATTTTCTGTGTGAAAAATGGAACTGAACTTTCCAATTGAATGATGTATACTGGCGGGAAAACAGGAGGAGGAGAAAGGTTTGTCACGATTATGGCTGGGATATCAATATTATTGCGTTTTTTTAATATTATTTTTCAACCCAATCATTTCAGTTTGATTAAAACCAAAATGTGTCACCCTCAAAGATAGGTGCGCTGGTTAAAAACACATTTTTAAGTATATATAATTTCTTATTGTTCTGTTTCGGACAAAAAAAAAAAAAAACATTTCTTTTTTTAACCATATATTTTTTCAAGCATAAAACAACAAAAACTAACATTAAAAATGCACTCAGTCAAAACCAAATTTTAGACTAAATTTGTCTTTTATTGTTAAACTTTTCTGTCCCACTTTTGAACTTATCGGTCATTGGTCAAATTAAAGACAAATTTGTCTTGAATTGAAATGTAATTAAATCAAGGCTAATTTAGACTGAACAAAGAAAATCATAATAAAATCAAAATCATCTTTATAAACAGCGTATTTCCGTGTAATTGAGGACCTTTGTGTTGTAATGATATTACCAGTACTTATGCAGCCCAAGTCCCAATCCCAAAACTGGGACTAAACTGGGACTGATACTAAAACGAAACCTGGACAAGACTGGGCCTAAACCAAGACTAGAACCGGTCCAAGCCAAGACTAGAACCGGTCCAAACCAAGACGAGAACCGGTCCAAACCAAGACGAGAACTGGTCCAAACCAAGACTAGAACCGGTCCAAACAAAGACTAGAACTGGTCCAAACCAAGACTAGAACCGGTCCAAACAAAGACTAGAACCGGTCCAAACCAAGACGAGAACCGGTCCAAACCAAGACAAGAACTGGTCCAAACCAAGACTAGAACCGGTCCAAACAAAGACTAGAACCGGTCCAAACCAAGACGAGAACCGGTCCAAACCAAGACAAGAACTGGTCCAAACCAAGACTAGAACCGGTCCAAACAAAGACTAGAACCGGTCCGGACTAGAACCGGTCAAAACCAAGATTAGAACCGGTCCAAACCAAGACTAGAACCGGTTCAAACCAAGACCAGAACCGGTCCAAGCCAAGACAAGAACTGGTCCAAACCAAGACTAGAACCGTCAAAACCAAGACTAGAACCGGTCCAAACCAAGATTAGAACTGGTCCAAACAAAGACTAGAACCGGTCCAAACCAAGACAAGAACCGGTCCAAACCAAGACTGTAGATCGAGACTTGTAACTGGTCTCAAACCAGGTAAGACTGTCAAAAATAATCAACACCCAAGATACTAATCAATATGAAGCTATACTCGTTTGAACATAGGTCAAAGTATCAAAATGCACACAAATTTGACATTTTATGAATAATTTGTCTAGTATAAAACCCTCTGGTAATATTAACCTGATAACTATTTTGCACTTACACTACAGAAGCCCAAACATACAAAATACATCCTTTTTTTGTCTCGCCTGAATATTGTCAATTTGTAAAGGTCATAGACATACTTCATTGTTTGCTTATGCTATTCACTGTACATGCTGTTTAAAATTATGTATCGTGACAACACTAGACCCAGGGCCAGTGTGACGTAAACGCACACTTAAACTATAAATACGCCATGTTTTCTCCAGATGCAGAGGCAGGAGTTTGGTTAGGAGCAGCTGGAAGAAGAGACGATGGGGAACACATTACTCCAGCGATTATTCTTCCCATTAGTCAGTTTAAGATTTGGATTGCGAAGGGCTGGTGATTTTGTGTACATTATTTTAATTATTAATTGTGCATTTAATTAGTTCATTTTGGCACACTAAAGCCTTTATAGTTGGCAGCCCAGAATGTCCAAATCAAAATAGGGAGCAAGATATTTAAAATTACAATAAAAAAAAAAGCATGAAGTAGAGCGATAGTATAAGAATAGGATATAGTATAGGACAGAAAGATGGAGGAAAAGACTTGGATCCATATTTACATCCAATATGACAACTGTAGAGATTGTGATGTTCACATTAAGAAGTAAGTTTGCAACACATTACAAGTTTTAGAACCCACAGATACTTCCAGCCGACAAATGGCTCGAATCCGATCATTGGAGCCCAGACTTGGTAGAAAAGATGAACTTTTTATATATCTTTTCACGTTGGAGCTTTTCTGACATTTCTGAAATCCAAATTAAATATGGCGTGTGCCCACATTGCTCCATGTTCAAGCTATACTTTTTTTATTTTCCCACACAAGATACAAAAAATTCATTATAATTTCTTTGGCATTTCCAATATCTAGATAATCTGGTCAGAAGCCTCATAAGAGTCATTTTGAATGAGAAGGAAATATTTTCAGCAGAAAAACCAGGGCAGATGAGATTTTTACCAAATGCGACCAACAGAAGCTGAAGCTAGAGTAAAGCTGCCTTGAGATCATTGTTATTGAATATATACAGACACAACTACATGTGCTTCTTGTGTTATTTTCATGCACAATTCCTGCTTTGAGTCATAAAAAACTCTTCTTTCAGCACATAACATGCTTTAGAGCCACATTTTTAGACTTATATGGAGCAGAGGGCCACAAACAACCCAACAATGTCAAATTTGTCGCACAAAATGAATCATTTGAATTTTTGCATTTCTTTAGTAAGACTTGGAACACAATTAGATTGGTATAACATCATAATGCTTGAATTTTTCCAATTTCATAGGAAAAAGTATACATTTTGTTGTTTGGACCAACTTAACAGGAAGCCGGAGGGCCAACAAAAATTGGTCTGAGGGCCGCATTTGGCCCCCGGGCCGTAGTTTGAAAATGCCTGCTTTAGAGTCTGTATGGACCAGAAAACGACTTGATTATTTCAGCAATTAACTAGTTGTGTCTAGAGATTGAATAATTGTCTTATTCTACATGAGCAATATTAATCATTAGTTTGGTCTGTCCACAGACCTGTGAGTGACCTTCCAAACTGCATGTTGTCCACACACCGAGCAAAAGGACCATCTGAGTTATCGCGTGCGCAGATATAGATGTGAGATTGTTTCAGAAACACAGAACGATGATGTCAAACTTCCGACGGAGCCGCAGAAGCCCCTCCAGGACCTCGCATGAGATTTAACCAGCCGGTTTTGGGGAAACGACTCGTCTTTTCTGCCTTTGTACGGTATCGATCGAAGAAAGCGGATCTTTCGGCAGCGCGCTCGGGCTCCCTGGTTATTTTTACCTCGGCCTCGACGGGCCCCAATACTAGAGGAGCCGCGCTGAGATTAAGGAGGGAAAAAAGGAGTCAAACCAGGACAGAACAACGATAGTGAGGTTGTAGTGAGAGCAGAGGCGTGGAGATTTCACGGGTTTCAGACACAGGATTCCTTCGGCTGTGAATTAGTCCTGCTCCTGATCACTATCTCTGCATATCCTTGTCATAATACGTTTAGAAGTAATATCCTGATAAACGACACTTCTGAAACTGCACTTAATGCCTCCGGAGGGACGTCTCAATGTCAAATTTTAATGGGAAAACACGCCACGATTTAACGATTATTCGCGATGATCGAGACTGTGACCGAACAACAGTAGAATCTTTCATTTTCCTTCATTCTCAGGGTCTAACAGGTGCTATTCCTCGAGTTTGTGACCGGCTTTGCAAAACTGAACTCTCTGCAAAACAAAATAAAAGTAAAATGTGACAAAAACGGCCAGATGAAAAAAAGAAAAGAAAAAAAAAAAATCTTAAAATTTGTGGCAATTTTTGGGCTATAAATAAAAACTAAAAAAAAAAACGAAATGAAGCAAAGGATCGTGGTCTATGTAGTTTCTTCTGTTTTTAACTGCAGCTCCAAATATAATCGGTTTGAATAATCATGAATAATTGTTAAATCTGAACACTACACAACCCCAAACTCTTTTTAACTCCACTCTTTCTCGTCGCAGTGACAGTGAGAGCGCACTCTGTTCATACCTGGTTGAGAGAGGTGTTCTTGGAGGAGGGAGACGAGGAGGGAGACGAGGAGGGAGACGAGGAGAGGGAGACGAGGAGGTGAGACGAGGAGGTGAGACAAGGAGGGAAATGAGAAGGTGAGGTGAGGAGAGGGAGACGAGGAGGTGAGACGAGGAGGTGAGACAAGGAGGGAAATGAGGAGGTGAGGTGAGGAGAGGGAGACGAGGAGGTGAGGCGAGGAAGTGAGACAAGGAGGGAAATGAGAAGGTGAGGTGAGGAGAGGGAGACGAGGAGGTGAGACGAGGAGGTGAGACAAGGAGGGAAATGAGGAGGTGAGGTGAGGGAGACGAGGAGGTGAGGCGAGGAGGGAGACGAGGAGGTGAGACGAGGAGGGAGACGAGGAGGTGATACGAGGAGGCGAGGAGAGGGAGACGAGGAGGTGAGGCAAGGAGAGGGAGACGAGGAGGTGAGGCGAGGAAAGGGAGAAAGGAGGGAGACGAGGAGGGGGAGACGAGGAGGGAGACGAGGAGGTGAGGCGAGGAGAGGGAGACGAGGAGGTGAAGCGAGGAGAGGGAGACGAGGAGAGGGAGACGAGGAGGTGAGGCGAGGAGAGGGAGAAAGGAGGGAGACGAGGAGGGAGACGAGGAGGTGAGACGAGAGGGAGACAAGGAGAGGGAGACGAGGAGGTGAGGCGAGGAGCAAGACGAGGTCGTGAGATGAGGAGGGAGACGAGGAGGTGAGGCGAGGAGTGGGAGACGAGGAGAAGGAGACGAGGAGGTGAGACGAGGAGGGAGACGAGGAGGTGAGATGACGAGGGAGACGAGGAGGTGAGATGACGAGGGAGAGTAGGAGGGAGACGAGGAGGTGAGATGAGGAGGAGGAGACGAGTAGAGGGAGAAAGGAGGGAGACGAGGAGGACGCCGTTACCTGCTGACACGGAAGCCAACGAGCCTCTCTCTGGGACTGATTCTCGGCATTAGCGGCTCCAATTAATCCCAGCAGTTTGTGGTGGAATTAGCTCTTCACTACAATTGGAACGCCTCATTAACGGCGCGAGAGCCTCCGCAGACGGCAAACAGACACCGCGAAACGCCTCGGGCACAATCACAAGCAGAATTTGCTCCCGTTTCGGAATATTACGGAAGATTTCTCAGGTCTCACCTTCATTTGAACAGTGCAGCAAGTGCTTTTGTTACATTAGCTTTTTAAGTATTACATTTTCACTGCCGGATTTTGGAAAAATAGATGTTTTACGCTTTTTGGCTCGTGATAAATGTATATAATGTACTTTTCCATAGTAGGGCTAATCGATATTGACAAAAGTGAATATCTCAATTTGTTTTTTGGGAGAAAATGTGTTAAAACATGTCTTTAAACTTCTAAGTAACGGTTTAATTATGGGAAAAAATGTGAAGTGTATAAAAATATCACCGCTAATGCTTATTCTAAAGTTTACAACATACATTTTCTGACATCTTTTTATTGATTTTTTTTAATAGTGAATCTATTTTTTGATATATTGCCCACCTTTAGTCCACAAGAATGAGGCAAGACGGGATGTAAATTGGGCAATGCATATTTTTATTTTTTTATTTAATTACATTTTTTGTCTTTATTTTCTCTATTTTCTCTATTTTATTTATAGTATTTTTTTTATCTATTTAATTTAATATTTTCACTGTCATTTTAGCACTGTGGAACTACAGCTAAGTTTAGGGATACTCACACACAGAGGTGGAGGGCAAGTACGTGACAGATCTGTGGGGAGGCAAGTCAATTATTTAAAATTATTATTTATTTTTTTTAGATACAGTGTAAAAACGCCACTGTATCTAATTAAAACAAATCTAATAAAGAATAAAGCATATATATTTCAATGCCATAAAAACAACTGTAATTGAATACATGCAAGATATATATACTGTACATACGTTTTCACATTTCAGACAAAGCAATAAATCGTTAAAGTGACAGAATGCACTTTAACGATGAAAACATGCATCTGTAAAATGAAGAATAATAAACATATTGAGCAGGCGGTGTGAGCTAAATTAAAAACCCCCAAAAGAGCCGAGGAGTTTTGGGAGATGAAGACGTATTGCAGAGACGCTTTCTCGCAGCAACATCAGCACAATTCTTTTAGCAGAGCATTAATAAGTCCAGCTCTTTCCAAACATCGAGCTGTTTTCCACCGGTGTCGTGATGCAAGCGTTTCAAAGCCGCTTGTTTACTGTCCGGAGTGGACACGGTGGTTTCAGGGCTGATGTAAACGCCACGAGCAGAGCCAAAATGTCACCTAAAGCAGCGGCGGCCACGGCAACGACCAGAGCTGCACCGGACACGACGGGACGATGATGTTACGGGACGGAAACGACGCTAGGACAAAGATGTTACGGGACGGAAACGAGGCTAGGACAAAGATATTACGGGACGGAAACGACGCTGGGACGATGACGTTACGGGACGGAAACGGCGCTGGGACAATGATGTTACAGGACGGAAACGACGCTGGGACGATGATGTTACGGGATGGAAACGACGCTAGGACAAAGATGTTACGGGATGGAAACGACGCTGGGACGATGACGTTACGGGACGTAAACGACGCTGGGACGATGATGTTACGGGACGGACACGACGCTGGGACGATGACGTTACGGGACGGAAATGACGCCGGGACGATGATGTTACGGGACGGAAACGACGCTGGGACAAAGATGTTACGGGCAAAAACGAAGCTAGGACAAAGATGTTACGGGATGGATACGGCGCTGGGACGATGATGTTACGGGATGGATACGGCGCTAGGACGATGATGTTACGGGACGGAAACGACGCTAGGACAAAGATGTTACGGGACGGAAACGACGCTGGGACGATGATGTTACGGGACGGAAACGGCGCTGGGACAATGATGTTACAGGACGGAAACGACGCTGGGACGATGATGTTACGGGATGGAAACGACGCTAGGACAAAGATGTTACGGGATGGAAACGACGCTGGGACGATGACGTTACGGGACGTAAACGACGCTGGGACGATGATGTTACGGGACGGACACGACGCTGGGACGATGACGTTACGGGACGGAAATGACGCCGGGACGATGATGTTACGGGACGGAAACGACGCTGGGACAAAGATGTTACGGGCAAAAACGAAGCTAGGACAAAGATGTTACGGGATGGATACGGCGCTGGGACGATGATGTTACGGGATGGATACGGCGCTAGGACGATGATGTTACGGGACGGAAACGACGCTAGGACAAAGATGTTACGGGACGGAAACGACGCTGGGACGATGATGTTACGGGACGGAAACGGCGCTGGGACGATGACGTTACGGGACGGAAACGACGCTAGGACAAAGATGTTACGGGACGGAAACGACGCTGGGACGATGATGTTACAGGACGGAAACGACGCTAGGACAAAGATGTTACGGGACGGAAACGACGCTGGGACGATGACGTTACGGGACGGAAACGACGCTAGGACAAAGATGTTACGGGACGGAAACGACGCTGGGACGATGATGTTACAGGACGGAAACGACGCTGGGACAAAGATGTTACGGGCAAAAACGACGCTAGGACAAAGATGTTACGGGGCGGAAACGACGCTGGGACGATGATGTTATGGGATGGAAACAACGCTGAGACGATGATGTTACGGGACGGAAACGGCGCTGGGACGATGATGTTACGGGACAGAAACGACGCTGGGACGATGATGTTACGGGACAGGAAACGACGCTGGGACGATGATGTTACGGGATGGAAACGACGCTAGGACAAAGATGTTACGGGCAAAAACGACGCTAGGACAAAGATGTTACGGGATGGAACCAACGCTGGGGCGATGATGTTACGGGACGGAAACGACGCTGGGACGATGATGTTACGGGACGGAAACGACGCTGGGACGATGATGTTACGGGACGGAAACGACGCTGGGACGATGATGTTACGGGACGGAAACGACGCTGGGACGATGACGTTACGGGACGGAAACGACGCTAGGACAAAGATGTTACGGGAGGGAAACGACGCTGGGACGATGACGTTACGGGACGGAAACGACGCTAGGACAAAGATGTTACGGGACGGAAACGACGCTGGGACGATGATGTTACAGGACGGAAACGACGCTGGGACAAAGATGTTACGGGCAAAAACGACGCTAGGACAAAGATGTTACGGGGCGGAAACGACGCTGGGACGATGATGTTACGGGACGGAAACGGCGCTGGGACGATGATGTTACGGGATGGAAACAACGCTGAGACGATGATGTTACGGGACGGAAACGGCGCTGGGACGATGATGTTACGGGACAGAAACGACGCTGGGACGATGATGTTACGGGACAGGAAACGACGCTGGGACGATGATGTTACGGGATGGAAACGACGCTAGGACAAAGATGTTACGGGCAAAAACGACGCTAGGACAAAGATGTTACGGGATGGAACCGACGCTGGGGCGATGATGTTACGGGACGGAAACGACGCTGGGACGATGATGTTACGGGACGGAAACGACGCTGGGACGATGATGTTACGGGACGGAAACGACGCTGGGACGATGATGTTACGGGACGGAAACGACGCTGGGACGATGACGTTACGGGACGGAAACGACGCTGGGACGATGATGTTACGGGACGGAAACGACGCTGGGACGATGATGTTACGGGATGGAAACGACGCTAGGACAAAGATGTTACGGGACGGAAACGGCGCTGGGACGATGATGTTACGGGACGGAAACGGCGCTGGGACGATGACGTTACGGGACGGAAACGACGCTAGGACAAAGATGTTACGGGACGGAAACGACGCTGGGACGATGACGTTACGGGACGGAAACGACGCTAGGACAAAGATGTTACGGGACGGAAACGACGCTGGGACGATGATGTTACAGGACGGAAACGACGCTGGGACAAAGATGTTACGGGCAAAAACGACGCTAGGACAAAGATGTTACGGGGTGGAAACGACGCTGGGACAATGATGTTACGGGACGGAAACGGCGCTGGGACGATGATGTTACGGGATGGAAACGACGCTGGGACAAAGATGTTACGGGCAAAAACGACGCTAGGACAAAGATGTTACGGGACGGAAACGACGCTGGGACGATGATGTTACAGGACGGAAACGACGCTGGGACAAAGATGTTACGGGCAAAAACGACGCTAGGACAAAGATGTTACGGGGTGGAAACGACGCTGGGACGATGATGTTACGGGACGGAAACGGCGCTGGGACGATGATGTTACGGGATGGAAACAACGCTGAGACGATGATGTTACGGGACGGAAACGGCGCTGGGACGATGATGTTACGGGACAGAAACGACGCTGGGACGATGATGTTACGGGACAGGAAACGACGCTGGGACGATGACGTTACGGGATGGAAACGACGCTAGGACAAAGATGTTACGGGACGGAAACGGCGCTGGGACGATGACGTTACGGGACGGAAACGACGCTAGGACAAAGATGTTACGGGACGGAAACGACGCTGGGACGATGACGTTACGGGACGGAAACGACGCTAGGACAAAGATGTTACGGGACGGAAACGACGCTGGGACGATGATGTTACAGGACGGAAACGACGCTGGGACAAAGATGTTACGGGCAAAAACGACGCTAGGACAAAGATGTTACGGGGTGGAAACGACGCTGGGACGATGATGTTACGGGACGGAAATGGCGCTGGGACGATGATGTTACGGGATGGAAACAACGCTGAGACGATGATGTTACGGGACGGAAACGGCGCTGGGACGATGATGTTACGGGACAGAAACGACGCTGGGACGATGATGTTACGGGATGGAAACGACGCTAGGACAAAGATGTTACGGGACGGAAACGGCGCTGGGACGATGATGTTACGGGACGGAAACGGCGCTGGGACGATGATGTTACGGGACGGAAACGGCGCTGGGACGATGACGTTACGGGACGGAAACGACGCTAGGACAAAGATGTTACGGGATGGAAACGACGCTGGGGCGATGATGTTACGGGACGGAAACGACGCTGGGACGATGACGTTACGGGACGGAAACGGCGCTGGGACGATGACGTTACGGGACAGAAACGACGCTGGGACGATGATGTTACGGGACAGGAAACGACGCTGGGACGATGATGTTACGGGATGGAAACGACGCTAGGACAAAGATGTTACGGGACGGAAACGGCGCTGGGACGATGATGTTACGGGACGGAAACGGCGCTGGGACGATGACGTTACGGGACGGAAACGACGCTAGGACAAAGATGTTACGGGATGGAAACGACGCTGGGGCGATGATGTTACGGGACGGAAACGACGCTGGGACGATGATGTTACGGGACGGAAACGACGCTGGGACGATGACGTTACGGGACGGAAACGACGCTGGGACTTACGGGACGGAAACGACGCTGGGACGATGATGTTACGGGACGGAAACGACGCTAGGACGATGACGTTACGGGACGGAAACGGCGCTGGGACGATGACGTTACGGGACGGAAACGGCGCTGGGACGATGATTGAAAACCTGCAGAAATCCCCAAACTGTCCAGGGAGTGTTTTATAATGAAAAAAAAGGAAAAAAAATAAAGGCTAAATCGAATAGATGGAAAATTTAAAGATCAAAAAATTACAAATCAGTGTATAGTAAAATTAATGAACTATGAACTATATGTATGAATGGAAAAACATTATAAAATGTTTTAAAGAAGCTGTGACTTTGATTACAATGGATTTAAATCATAAATTAATAAAACTGTTATAATTTGCTCTAATGGAGCTCAGAGGCCGCTTCGATCCAGCAGTAAATTTTCCATTCATTTTTCTCATTGTGATTTATATTTAGTTATTTCACAACCGCACAGCTCCAGCGTGCCCTTCAATTCTTAATATTACAATTTTTCAAAATGTATTAAAAAAATATATCTTTAAAAATACATAAGGACTGAATCTAACCTTTTCTGAAAACCCAGTGTTGTAAAGTTCAAGAAGTGAGAAGAGAAAAAAGCAACCCAAAAATTTAAAATAAATAACTTAATTTGAGACTTTATAGAACACCGGACCAGCAGGGCATAAATAAAAAAAATATATATATTTTTTTTTAAATAAATAAAAAATATGCATGTACAAAAAGTGGCTATGACTTTGGTTGTGTCCAGCGCATGGACAGAATAAATAACAGGTAAATGACTTGTAAATGATGTCACCATCAGCATCATTACAACACACATTTTACACACATTTTACAGTTCTGTGATCAGACTCTGCTGCTGCCAAGCTCTATTTTTCCATCTTCTGTGTTCTCATGTTCTTGTATGTTCTCATGTTTAATTGTGTGTTCTCTCATGTGTTCTCGTGTGTAATTGTGTGTTCTCTCATGTGTTCTTGTGTGTAATTGTGTGTTCTCATGTGCAATCGTGCGTTCTTGTGTAATTGAGTGTTCTTGTGCGTGTTCTCATGTGTAATTGTGTGTTCTTGTGTGTGTTCTCTCATGTGTAATTGTGTGTTCTTGTGCGTGTTCTCATGTGTAATTGTGTGTTCTTGTGTGTTCTTGTGCGTGTTCTCATGTGTAATTGTGTGTTCTTGTGTGTTCTTGTGCGTGTTCTCATGTGTAATTGTGTGTTCTTGTGTGTTCTTGTGCGTGTTCTCATGTGTAATTGTGTGTTCTTGTGTGTTCTTGTGCGTGTTCTCATGTGTAATTGTGTGTTTGCGTGTGTTCTTGTGCGTGTTCTCATGTGTAATTGTGTGTTCTTGTGCGTGTTCTCATGTGTAATTGTGTGTTTGCGTGTGTTCTTGTGCGTGTTCTCATGTGTAATTGTGTGTTTGCGTGTGTTCTTGTGCGTGTTCTCATGTGTAATTGTGTGTAATTGTGTGTTCTTGTGCGTGTTCTCATGTGTAATTGTGTGTTCTTGTGTGTTCTTGTGCGTGTTCTCATGTGTAATTGTGTGTTCTTGTGTGTTCTTGTGCGTGTTCTCATGTGTAATTGTGTGTTCTTGTGTGTTCTTGTGCGTGTTCTCATGTGTAATTGTGTGTTCTTGTGCGTGTTCTCATGTGTAATTGTGTGTTTGCGTGTGTTCTTGTGCGTGTTCTCATGTGTAATTGTGTGTTTGCGTGTGTTCTTGTGCGTGTTCTCATGTGTAATTGTGTGTTCTTGTGCGTGTTCTCATGTGTAATTGTGTGTTTGCGTGTGTTCTTGTGCGTGTTCTCATGTGTAATTGTGTGTTTGCGTGTGTTCTTGTGCGTGTTCTCATGTGTAATTGTGTGTTTGCGTGTGTTCTTGTGCGTGTTCTCATGTGTAATTGTGTGTTTGCGTGTGTTCTTGTGCGTGTTCTCATGTGTAATTGTGTGTAATTGTGTGTTCTTGTGCGTGTTCTTATGTGTAATTGTGTGTTCGCGTGTGTTCTTGTGCGTGTTCTCATGTGTAATTGTGTGTTCGCGTGTGTTCTTGTGCGTGTTCTCATGTGTAATTGTGTGTTTGCGTGTGTTCTTGTGCGTGTTCTCATGTGTAATTGTGTGTTTGCGTGTGTTCTTGTGCGTGTTCTCATGTGTAATTGTGTGTAATTGTGTGTTCTTGTGCGTGTTCTCATGTGTAATTGTGTGTAATTGTGTGTTCTTGTGCGTGTTCTTATGTGTAATTGTGTGTTCGCGTGTGTTCTTGTGCGTGTTCTCATGTGTAATTGTGTGTTCGCGTGTGTTCTTGTGCGTGTTCTCATGTGTAATTGTGTGTTCGCGTGTGTTCTTGTGCGTGTTCTCATGTGTAATTGTGTGTTCGCGTGTGTTCTCGTGCTGTTGGCTTAAGGAAAGAAGCAGCACCTCCATTACCTCCACGCCACACGCTGCTGCTCACTTAATTAAACCAGCCCATTCTGACAGAACTACCGCATTATCGCCACGGCAAGACACCAAACCGGAGCAAACCCCTGGGCCAGTGCGCCAGGCTTTTATTTCCTTCCATCCAGTTTGTAGGTTTTTCACGGCGGGCAGACTTCCAAGCCCCGTCGTGTGGGTGTGTGCGACTGTGTGTGTTTTTGTGTGTGTATGTGTGTGTGTGTGTGTGTGTGTATGTGTGTTTGTGTGTGTTTGTGTGTATGTGTGTTTGTGTGTGTTTGTGTGCGTTTGTGTGAGGGCGGGCATTCGGCGCATTGTGGGGATCTTCATTTTGTTTTTGAAAATCATGTGTTCGTGAGGTAAATCCTTCCACATTAGAGCAATGGCAGGGTTTAAAGTGCCCCCTACAGGTCGGACGACTCATTGGACTAAAATGCAGTTAAGATAAAAACTGAATTTCGCTAAAAATTATTAAAAAAATTATCGCAGAATAGCTCATTTTTTTAGCTTTATATTTTCACTTCCGTTTGTAATAGATGACATCACACCTTTAAGCGGCAGATGGATGATTACATTTTATGTTTTTGGATCATAGTAGTTATTACTTTTAAAGATACACTCTCATTTGTACAAAGTGATTTGTGTGATTTCACTAGTGTCTCTTGAAGTTTTGCCAGTGTAAATAAATAAATCACTTAATGGTGGTATGGACGATTTTTTTCAGCAATTTTTTAATCATATTTCCTCGTGGCATGGATAAATCATTAGTCCTGCCACGTATCAATCATAAAACGCACCTATTGCTCACCTGCAGCCGCGTCAGGCTCGTCCCCACGTTTCTGCGTGCCTAAGCGCATGGATCTATCATAATATAGTTCCCTCAGTGTACGGGGCAAAATGAAGACGGAGAAAGACAGTTCGAGCTGACTCAGAAGAAGACGGAAATCTACGGGAGACGAGAGATATGATGCGCTCCGTTGCGCTAATAAACAAACGCACGTGTGTGTTGTATCAGTCCACACGGGGGAGGGGCATGTGCACTTCCACCTGCGTTCTCAAATCGCCGAAAAATCGCCCATACCGCCTTTAAGGTAATTCCGCATGCATTTGGTTGATACATAAATCAATTAAATCAATTTCAAAATAAATACATACATTTTTTTTAATCTGAACCAATTGATAAAGCAAAACAATCCTAATTGCCAAATAGAAAGAACCGTAGACAAGGGCAAGGAAAATATTTGCTCCATTTCTTTCTAAATGTTGTATTTTGGTTGTTTTTTTTGGTATGTTTTATTGTGTATTGTGTGTACTGCAGACTTTTTTTCCAACCTAAAAGTGTACCATGGCTTAAAACAGGTTAAAAAACAAATCTTTACGGTTAGATAAATAGTAAATATGGTTATGGTCACGATCAACCTCCAAGAAATAAATGCCAGCCGGGATAACGTCCTCACAAAGCATGGAAACACACACGCGGCGTACGTGCGTGTGGGAGAATTCTCGGCGGCCCTCGGCAGCTGTCGCCTGTTTCGCTCCTCGCCACATCCTCTTTGTGCACCGTTCTGTTCCTCTAAACAAAAACCAAACACGGCTTCAAACCAAACAGCCCCTGACTGCAGATGCAAACACGGGGGGAGGGCGAGGCGGGTGGCGAGGCGGGTGGCAAGGCGGGTGGCGAGGCGGGTGGCGAGGCGGGTGGCGAGGCGGGTGGCGAGGCGGGCGACGTTTGCCCAAAAACACTGTGTTAATCACGGGACAAGGAGTGTTGACGTAACATTTTAGAGCAAAACTGGACCGCTCGTTAAATGGGACGATGCCACCTTCCGCCACTGATTTAAAGATATTTTATAGGATTTTAAGCAATTTTACTCAATAATCAACAACAGTTTCATAATAATAAGTATGTATATAATATAAGTATATACCCTATTTTCCGGACTACAAGTTGCAAATTTTTTCATAGTTTTGGCTGGGATGCAACTTCTACTTATATCTATACTTATACTCCGGAGCGACTTATATGTGATATTATTTGTTATTTTCACACTTGCAAATGCATTTTATACTCCAGTGCGACTTATATATATATTTTTTTCCTTCTCTATTATGCATTTTATGGCTGGTGCGACTTATACTCCGGAATATACAGTAGTAGTTTCATACGATTTCCTTCACGCGTATTAAGTAACATATTATGTAGTAAAATAAAGGTGTCACAGTATATTTACTATACTACTGCACTAGGACATACTGGGTTTCATATTGTGCTATAGTCATGGGTTTCAGGCATAAGAATTCCTTCCTGGTTTGAAGGATTTGGCTTGGCAACAGTCCTACAGCACAATTCAAATCAAATGTCTTTTGACTGGGGAAAGGTGCTCACAGTCCTTCAAATCAGGAAGGACTGGTTTGCCTGGAAGTGCATGAATAGACTCTTGCGGGAGCGACGTGTTTGGAATAGCTTCACACGATCTGGTGCTGATGTAAATGTTCAATGGCATTTCAAAGAGGCAGAAAAATAACAATAAAAATATATATTCGTTACATTTGCCTTTCTCCACTTTAAGTTTACAAATGAATGTAGGATCTGTTGTGCTCGGTGAAAAACACAAAAAAGTCAAGTTGCTATGTTTTTGGCGTATTGTTGTCCAGCATAAAGTTAGATTTAAGAAATGTCCATTACGTGTTCTTTATGGTGTTTGCTTCCTTTTTTTCCACTCAAGGTTTTAGACAATTGACAGGCATTTTCAAGACAAAATAATAGCACTTTCTTTACGATACCATCTCGTCTTATAATAGTTCTGATAAAGTTCAGCGTCATCCTAAAACTGTTCAGGAAATATCACATTTTGTCTTGTTTGTGAATTATTATATTTTTTTGTATCAATGCTCATAGTTTTCTTTTTAATTTATGGTTTGGTTTTCCTTGAGACAAATCAAAATACCATACGTCACAGAAAGTACACAACAACAAAAAAAAAGTATCTTGTTTTAATACTAGTTTTAATATTAATTAGTGTCTGACCTTTTGATACTCCTGACAACCCTACACAATATTGTATAAGTCAGATAACATTCAGTTTGTATCGTGCATGTTTGGCTATTGAGGACACACGCAGAACAAGTATAAGAAACCCACATAAAAGCACCATTTAACTCAAAAGCTTAATTTAAACGTCAAATATCCACTTTCACGCCGACACGCGCTGCCTATGAGCAAGTTTGACCAATCCTATGACCGTGTGCCAATTAGCTAATTACTATTGAGTGTGGTTGGTGTGATTTGCTCATTCGTGTATAATTACATGCGTAAGTCGCTTTAAAAGTTGCAGTAATCCCCTCATGACAAAACCAAGTAACACAGTCATTTAAATACTTAAAGGGGGGCTGAGGGTTTGACTCACTGAACATGTACTGTGCACTTTACGTCTTCGAAGTGACAATATTCCTTCAGTGCCACAAAGACAAAAGTAGTAGGGTTGTAACAAAACCAATATAATGTGATGTCGTATTGGCAAAAGTCGCTATTATGAGTTTCTTTGCTTCAAGACCTTGTTTTGTTGCAGCAATAACTAAAATAAAATAAAAACAGGGAACTGCATAGACAAGGGCTATTCAACGTAGGTTTTCAGAGGGCCAAGGCCTCTGGGCCCGAACAACACGCAGCTACTGTAATAATCACACAAAATATCCACAACACTATTGTGATGAATTGAGTTAATACAATAAACAACTGCTGATACAACTATACAACAACTGCATATAAACATTGCCCATCCAGTTCTGAACCAGAACGAAACTAGGACTAGACGAGTACCAACCAATCAAAACAAGTCTAAATCAGAGATAAACAGGGACTAAACTAGTGCAATCCCAGACAAAAATCAGTTAACAAGATTTGGAAAATGGGTCGTGGGCCGGATTAAATCACTTGGAGGGCCTGATTTGGCCCCCAGGCCTGATGTTGAATAGTCCAGGCATAGACCATGATCCTTTGCTCCATTTCAGTACAACATGAAGACATGACTATTATTAAGCACTTTTATCTGTCAATTCTGGATTTTAAAAGGAAAACGTATTCCTACAAAAAATTATCATATGTTACACCAAGAAGTTAATAATACATTTTTATTTAATGTTTAATGTTATTTAAATTTTGAATACCCCAAAAATAGTGCAGCCCCTCTCACCTCTACAGTTTGTCTACATTATTATTGCAAGACATTTGACACATTGCAATATTAAAACGCACCTAAATACATTTGCCTAAACTCGTCCCTTTGTCCCACAGATCCTTAATTCTAGTGCCAAAAGTCGAAGTACTTCTGTTTCCAAGTCCGGACGAGCGAGACATAAATTATAATAAATAGTTAACCTCCTGGTCTATGTTTGCACATCGTATTATTCAATTTAACTGATGAAACATGAAGCCACTGTAATTGATTGCGCGTCATGACAACAGCGAACTATATTGCCGAACTGTCTCCACCCTGGCCACGAGACAAAGTGCAAGAATAGGAACTTAATTATCGAAATGACTGCTGCAGAGATCACCGGGGGCAACGCTCATCCATCTTCTCAACACCAGCGGATTAGAGCCAGCGCGGTTCAGGGAGAGATCAGGAGATGTGCCCTTCAACGGGGCAGAGGAGCGAGGAGGGGGAGCGAGGAGGAGGAGCGAGGAGGAGGAGGAGGAGCGAGGAGGAGGAGCGAGGAGGAGGAGCGAGGAGGAGGAGCGAGGAGGAGGAGGAGGAGCGAGGAGGAGGAGCGAGGAGGGGGAGGAGGAGCGAGGAGGAGCGAGGAGGGGGAGGAGGAGGAGCGAGAAGGGGGAGGAGGAGGAGGAGGAGCGAGGGGGAGCGAGGAGGAGGAGGAGCGAGGAGGGGGAGGAGGAGGAGCGAGAAGGGGGAGGAGGATGAGCGAGGAGGAGGAGGAGCGAGGAGGGGGAGGAGGAGGAGGAGGAGGAGGAGGGGGAGGAGGGGGAGCGAGGAGGAGGAGGAGCGAGGAGGGGGAGGAGGAGCGAGGAGGATGAGGGGGGAGGAGGAGGAGCGAGGAGGGGGAGGAGGAGGAGTGAGAAGGGGGAGGAGGAGGAGGAGGAGCGAGGAGGGGGAGGAGGAGGAGGAGCGAGGAGGGGGAGGAGCGAGGAGGGGGAGGAGCGAGGAGGGAGAGGAGCGAGGAGGGAGAGGAGCGAGGATGAGGAGGAGGAGCGAGGAGGGGGAGGGGGAGGAGCGAGGAGGGGGAGGAGGAAGAGGAGCGAGGAGGGGGAGGAGCGAGGAGGGGGAGGAGCGAGGAGGGAGAGGAGCGAGGATGAGGAGGAGGAGCGAGGAGGGGGAGGGGGAGGAGCGAGGAGGGGGAGGAGGAAGAGGAGCGAGGAGGAGGAGCGACAAGGAGGAGGGCGAGGAGGAGGAGGGATGAGAAGGAGGAGCGAGGAATAGGAGCAGAAAGAGGAGGAGGAGGAACAAGGAGGAGGAGGAGCGAGCTGGAGGCGGGACAGAGTAAAGACTATTTGAGAGAGTTGTACCTGTATTCTATTTCAATATTCCTGCTCAAATAATCAATCAATTTAGTCTTAGTTTTTTTTTTTCAATCTGAATTGGTGACACTTTAAAAGTACGTTCCTTAGTAAACAATTTATTATGCATTTCTAGCACTAGTTATTGGTTGATAAGCATTTATGAGGCATTTACAAGCATTCATCACTTGGTTATTGAAAACAGTTTAATAAGCAGCTTTTTATTGCTCTCACAAACATTCGGTACATAGTTTAATAACTCCCACGGGGCATTAAGGGCATAAACACATAACCAGCACTTATTAGAGAGTTATAAGAGTTACCATAGAATTAAATATTTAAAGTTTGTAAAGATCGGAGGGTCCACCACTTGATTGTCGCCAGGATATTATTATTGCTTTGGCTGGAATATTCCACTAACCCACATTAAACATCTCCATCTACCATTTATTGTATAGTTTATCATTATTTTGAATTATTATTTTGTATTTACCTAGATTAATACTAATACAAATAATTATTGTTGTTATTATTAGGTTGTGTATTTCATTAATTTATTGTTCGATATTACCTTGGAAAACAAGCGTTCTTTCTGTGAGCAGGTCGCCTCTCCACTGAGCCGCCCTGTAACTTGGCTCAGTGGCGTTGCCGGCTTGTCTCCATGGAAGTTAGTTAGTTTAAAGCCATACTGTGGAAGACACTGGGCAAAGCAAACACATCTCCATGGAGATGAGTGGCACATCCTCCATTGGGAAAAACCCTGCATTGAACATGAACATAAATAAGGCTTTGAATTAATGACATTTAACCAAAAAAACAACAAATCTTCTTCCAGTTGGAACTTTCTCTTACGGGATTTACTGTGTGTAACTCTCAATTAATTTATTTTGGCCAAAGCAAATTATTATGTTTATATTTAACTGAGTAAAGCTGGAGTTTCTTTGTTGTACTTTTACTCGGCACAAAAACACTTATCAAAATGTATCAATGAATCGTCAATGTATCACCAAGAAAACAAACATCTCCAAGTCCCTACGGCAACACCTGCACCTGTTCGATTTTCTTGAGTCATTACCATAGCGATGCTCCGGGGCTGTGGAGTTCATCTTGACCCTGAAATGCAAAGGATTGTGGGTACACAAGGCCTCCACTTGGCCTTACATGAGCGCACATTATTGAGTCGCTCATGCCTTGGCTCATCGAAGGCTGGAGTCGCTTTCAAAAGCAGGAGGTGGGATGTTAGCTAGCGCCTTTAGCACGATGTTTAACCCTGTGCACGCAAGAGGCCCGGGGCAGGGTCGTGACCTTTAGCACTGCACGTGTAAGAAAGATGCTTTTACAGGCCAGCTATGGGCTTCGACTTCCCGACCCGGAGGACCTTTCACCATCGACGTTAATGTGGGATTTTCCATTTCTGACAAACTCGCCCCATCACTTGGCCCATGACACTTGGAGTCACGTCGGATCGAATGTTCCAACACGTACAGATGAGTGAGGCCAATCGCCATTTTCAAATATGTTGACTCTACAGTGTTATAGATGTGTTTACCAGCTTGTTCCACAGCCATTGAAAAAAAAAAAAAAACATTAATATAGTGTTTTGCAACAAACATGGCGGATTTTCTTGACGTTCCATCCTGAGCTCAATATGAAATGAAGTGTTATTTCATGATCTATGTGTCATTTATATGGTCTCCTCACCAGATACGTACACGTGGTTGTTTAGTGTCACAAGATTTTTACCAGCAGAACATCAGATGCCACGCCAATTATTATCTAAAAGCACACACCAAAAGAAGACACTCTCAAAGACTTCCAGCAAGGCTTTTTGTGTAGGTCGATGGGTTGGTCCATGGGATGGTCGATGGGATGTGTACAGCCGACACACTTTGGTCATTCATAAATCTCAATTCTTGTGGGCAAACGGCTACAAAACAAAAACAGAAGACTGGCTGCGTGAATCAAATCACATCGCCTGCAGTTAATTTGGGATTGCATTCGACAGCACGGAACAAAATATCCTTCCTCCAAAACCAGCCAAGCAAATGCCTAACCCTGCAATTTAGACGTTTACGTGTTCTCGGATGAATGTGATTCTTTTAGTTTTAGATTAGCAGTTCATATTTCAGTGTTCCCTGATGTGTTCATGTTCCTGGAGCCGTTTAAAAAGGTACACTGTGAACGGAATCTTGACATAGAAAACAATAGCACAAAGGACAAACTAATTTCTTCTAATTTCTCTATTTGATTTAAATATTTTTGGGGTTTTTCTTTTTTTTTTTTTAAATGTGTATAAATAAATAAAAACAAGAAACAGGACCAGAGAGCTGGACAAAAAGTAATAAATAATAATAGTAATGATAGAAAGTGAAATGGTGACAAACAATGACAAATACAATTAAGGAACAGTAAGTCCAATAGTCAAGTTCCATTTAGTCCAAAGTTTATAAAATTTGTTCATTTCCAATTTAAGTCTGAATGTCATTTTTTCTGATGTTTGTTACAATTTCGGTCCAGTTTTGATCGTCGGTGAAGTTTTCCCCGACGTCAAAAGTGTGTTCCAAAGGTAATCATTCATTGTGTCCATGGCAGAAGTTTTGAGGCCCAAATACATAGTTCTAAAATTGAGAGAGATGACGGACAAACTAATTCCCACAAAATATAAAATGCAACTTAAGAGCAAAGGCTTGGTTGTGCAGTGCAATTCAATATATTGCTCAAATTCCCACTAAAAACTAAAATTGATTAGTCTGGCGAGTATTCTTTAGATTAGTGGTTTAGAATGCAAACCTAACACGATGGAAATATTGTTACGGAATTTGACCCAAATTAACCTTTTAATGTACAAAAGAGTTAATCAAATACACAAAATTAACACATTTTCAGGGTCTTTTTTGGGCAATTGCTGTATAGACCAGTTAACGATTATTCGACTGCAAAATTGGTATCATTATATTCCTTAAATAATCGATTATCTGCTTTAATCTGGATACAAAGGAAAAGACAATACACATTTTTGGGACAACAAAGTAAAATTTTCGACACAAAATAATGATAGTTTGCTAATAAAACCATGTTCTATTTGTGCTGTTGTATTGAGTTTGTATAGACAGTTGCCATCAAATACAATAATATTAGCTAAGTCGTCATAATGATGTGGCGGACCTGTGTATGAAGAACTCTGCTGTACAAAAATATTAAGAAATTAGAAATTCCCTGAGCCGATTCAAGACTTATTTCTTGACAGGAATCTGATCGCACGTCTTAATTAAGTCGTCCGGTTTTACAGCAGGTGGGTAGGAAGTGACACCAGGCACAAAAAACACTTTCTTCTCTGGATAGGGATTGGAAGTTTGTTTTTTTTGACAGCAGGGACAGAAGAGTGGGAATCCAACTGGAGAGCTCACTGGTTTGAAACTGGGGCCTGTCTGAGGAGAAGGGAAAAATGAGAAAAAATATACATCTGTATAGTCAACACCTTCTGCAAACTTACAACTCTATTCCAAAGTTCGCCTGACTTTTAGGAGCAGGTTTAAGGAGAGGGAGGGGTGGAAGGAAGAAGAACACTTTTTTTCATAGTTTTGGCCGGGGTGCGACTTATACTTATATTTATACTATATACTCATACTCCGGAGCGACTTATATGTGATACTATTTGTTATTTTCACACTTGCAACCGCATTGAATACTCCAGTGCAACTTAAATATGTTTTTTTTCTTCTCTATTATGCATTTTTGGTGCGACTTATACTCCGGTGCGACTTATAATCCGGAAAATAAGGTAAACTATAAAGTGTGGTCGTCAAGGCTATATCGTCATCAATAGAGATCATAACTGAAGCCTAGAACATGTCGGGTTCTTTATCGCAGTGCACCAAAAACATAGCTTTGACTGGAATGTTCAACAGTCGATCTATTCTATATAATTGCTTTCTGTGGGCGGAGTTATTGGCTGGGATAATTTTAAGTAAGTACATATAATTTGTATAGCACCTTTCCCAGACAGAAGTCACAAAGTGCTTTGCAAAAACAGAGAAGAAAATAATAAAAACCCAAATAACTTACAGTGAACAATACACATACAATAATATGATAACGCATTTTGAATTGCCGCTAGGAGAGGCGGGGCTTATCGGATCTGCAGATTTGAACAGAAAGTCAGGGGATTTGTTTGTGTTACTACGCCATTTTAGGTCAATAGTGCGGTTTAAAATGACGATCTACTTTATATGTAGTTATAGTTCAATACCTGAAAAAGTATAAGTCTGTTTGAACAAAATCTTAAGTATAATTGTGTTAAATACGTTTTAGGGAAATTTCTACTTTTGCTCAACATCGTCTCACATTTCAGTTACATCAATTTTAATTTGATAACACACTGGGTTTGAAGTGTGTTGCCCTGGAAACACAACAAAAAATGTCCACTGCTGTTGGAATCTAAGAAAAACAGAAAAACCTCCTCCCAAATCAGAGCAATTAAAAAAAATAAAATAAACAACACTCTTTTCCAAATTTAAAAAGTGAATATGAGATTTCAAAGTCGGCGTGATTGCGATTTTGCCGCCTCGTCGAGTTTGGCTACAGATTTGGTGATTTACCCGAAGGCAGCTGTGGATACTGCACCAGAGCCGGGTCCAAACACAGACTTTCATTTCCCTCTGAGGAGTCGTCTAGACAACAGCATCGTGCTTTATCCCTCCTGTGACGACGCACGAAACCCCCCCAAAAAAATGTTTGAAAGAAAAATCACCGTTCCACCTGCACAACTTTGAACACGGGCGAAGGACGTCTTTTTCCAGAACGCTTAAGTCGATTTAACGCGTGGACGATCGCAAACAAATCTGATTTCGATTGAATTCTTGGTGCGGCTTGTTTTTTTTTCCAATCTTGACTGATGGATTCGCGGTGTTTTTTATCTATCACTCGTCCCCCTGTTGGGTAAAATATGACTTAATAAAACAACGGATTAAACAAGCTTTTAAGAATATGCGGTCGGGCCGATGTAAAGTAAAGAGATGATACGTTCAGAGATTGATTGTCTTTTCGATTAGGTTAAAAAGACCGTCGACCCCGTTTTGAGTCGGCTCGCGCTCAAAAACGCAGCGCTTAATAATGACAGCCTCCGGGGCTTTGTTCTCCTCTGCCAAGTCGCGGCGTCTATTCACTACCTGTTCCGACCGAGCGCTGTCAGTCGCTATGGGAGTGGCGGGAATCTAAAGTGACATCCCTGGCCAAAAAATGAGTAATCAGTCTCCACGAAAATGTAAAAAGTATATATATATATTCTAAGCGATTTATGATTTGTGTTGATTTACAAAAGACTCTTCTTGTAACGTAGTGTTTTAAATGACGTAAAATAGTACATTTTAGAATTATGATGAAATGTACAGGACAAAAAGTGCGCTTAAATTCAATGTTTCTACACTTAAATTCAAATCTAGAAATGTGTGATTTGTAGCAGTGTGACAGAAAAGTGTGTGTATGTTCAAATTATACACTGCCTGTACAAAAAAATGTATTTAAAAAAGTGTCACGCTCTAATATTTGGTAGGACGCGCTGACGTCGGTTGCATGACCATGGGATTCGTCTTTCTACATGGTCGTTTCGCTCGCTGCATCAGTCGGGTTTAAATACCGTGTCGACCTAAAAGACGACCTGCTGTATTTGCTCAGTGGAGATTTATTTTTGGACCGGCGGTGTGGCATGAAATGTACAGAACTTAACAAATGCGATGTTTGAATAAAATGTGATAGTTTTTCATTCCTATTTTTGAACCAGCTTGCTTTAAAAAAAAGGAAAAAAAAATAAATTAAAGGCAGATGCCGGTAAAACAAAGCATAAGAAATTAATAAAATTTAACACAATATCTGAATATGTCGTCTGGCATATCTGTCACATTCACATGATTGTATTGTATATTTAATTGTTTTGGCCTCTTTTGCTGCAGTTGGAAGTACGTTGCAAAAGTATCCATTTATTGTTTCTGTTGAAAGACTTTTATGTCCCAGATACATCATTTGTATCTTGCGTTTTAATAGTGTTTATTCTACTTCTTCTGTTCTTTTACTTTGTTATTGCTACACTTACATTTCAGACAAATAAAAGTCCTCATAATATGAGGACTTTAATTGAATTTAATTTGTGTATTTATTTCTAGTAAACTAAGACGAATCACTTATTTTACTTGAGTTGTACTTGTGTGCCCTTTTGAATAGGGCTTAAAAATCATGAATTTGCAATTAAAATGGAAATTGTATTAAGAATATCATCATTTGCAAATCACACATGTACTTTAATGTATTCAAGTAGTATAATAACCTCAGCGCATATGAAGCATGCTGAGAGCTCTGTTCTGTAGGCTTCTTGTATTAGTTTAGTCTTCTTTTGAAGTGGATGTTTTACCGTGTGAACTGAATCTTCATCCGTAAAACATTTATTATATTCATAGAAAACTTTTTTCATAAAACATTGATCCTTTTAGCTTCTCAGCCTCATATTTAGACATGTAAAGAGAACACACACGCTCCCCTAGAACACACACACTCCTCTAGAACACACACACTCCCCTAGAACATACACACTCCCCTAGAACACACACGCTCCCCTAGAACACACACGCTCCCCTAGAACACACACGCTCCCCTAGAACACACACGCTCCCCTAGAACACACACACTCCCCTAGAACACACACGCTCCCCTACACACACGCTCCCCTAGAACACGCACACTCCCCTAGAACACACACACGCTCCCCTAGAACACACACGCTCCCCTAGAACACACACGCTCCCCTAGAACACACACGCTCCCCTAGAACACACACATTCCCCTAGAACACACACGCTCCCCTACACACACACTCCCCTAGAACACACACGCTCCCCTACACACACGCTCCCCTAGAACACACACACTCCCCTAGAACACACACACACTCCCCTAGAACACACACGCTCCCCTAGAACACACACGCTCCCCTAGAACACACACACTCCCCTAGAACACACACGCTCCCCTAGAACACACACGCTCCCCTAGAACACACACACTCCCCTAGTGAACATAACGATCAGATTGACAAATGCCTCCTGCTTGGACAGCGGTGGAGGGTGATTAAGCTCGGCCATCTGCTGGCGTCCCCTCTTCCCCGTCCGGTGCTGGCGTCCCCTCTTCTTCCCCGTCCGGTGCTGGCGTCCCCTCTTCTTCCCCGTCCGGTGCTGGTGTCCCCTCTTCTTCCCCGTCCGGTGCTGGTGTCCCCTCTTCTTCCCCGTCTGGTGCTGGCGTCCCCTCTTCTTCCCCGTCCGGTGCTGGTGTCCCCTCTTCTTCCCCGTCCGGTGCTGGTGTCCCCTCTTCTTCCCCGTCCGGTGCTGGCGTCCCCTCTTCCCTGTCAGCGCCTGAAGCACCCTCTGCTCTGCCCTGTACGAGGCGCGCAGCAGTATAAAAATACACTAGAGGTGCATGTGCTGATTTCAATACTTTTAATTATGTATGACTGTAAGTTTGGCCTTGGTTAGTTTGCAGAAAATGCACTTTTTAATCGTTCCCATTGTGCAATAAAAATACACACAAAAACACTTCACGTTCACATTTTAAACCCTCAGATTAAAGATGCACTGTAACTAGTATAGAGGCATAAGATGGAATTGTCCACAGTGTGGCATTGAAATTGTCTCTATGGCGACAAGCAGATGAAATCGCCAGGCCTAGTTACATGTCAGATCCATGGAGAGGTGATTCCGCTCACAGAATTAATGTTTTTCATGGTAATAAAACACATGCCATACTGTGGAACATGCACTTAAGGCTAAACACTTGGACATTAAAACAAAGAGTGCAGCCCACAGACGAAACAACATTTTGGAACAATTATCCGTCTCACATTTAGAAGAGGGAAAGTAACACAAACTGTTGCTTTCAGGAAAGTGTTGCTACAAGCGACGGAACACAAAAGTGTCACGTAATCAAAAACGCGACGTGGTTTCGCCGGCGTCAGCAGCCTTTCATACCCTCTTATTTACAGTGAAAGAGAATCAAAAAGAAGAAACCACCACCACCAGCGAAGCATGGGAACGCCATTAAGATACATAAGATTAAACTAAAATCAGTACTTCAAAATCAACCTCAATCCATCACTAAATTCAGAACTCAAAGTGAATATAACCACAACGCCACTAATTCGGGGCAGTGCTATTTGGCCCTCTCGACTCTAAAATACATGCTCCTGTCACTTCCGCCTTACGTACACGAGGACAGAGCGGCAGGAGACGGGTCGTTCCGGTCCTCCCATGTCCTCCCGTGTCCTCCAGTGTCCTCCCGTGTCCTCCACTCTCTCTCCATCAATCTCATGTCTGAAACGCTCTCTAAAAGCCATTCCATGTCTCGTCTCATCGTTTCATATCGCTCTGAAGTCGACGGCCTTTCCAAGCAAAGCGTCGACGGCGAGAGGCGGCAGCGCGGCCCGCTTTGACTCACGTGAGCCCGGGGGATTAATGACCCAAGGGAAGGCCCCGCGAAAGTGAAAAGAACATGTTTATGATAGGAAACGCACAAGAATAGACGGGGAAAGAAGAAAGGAGATAAAAAATGGAGCAATGAGACGGAAAGCGAGACGTGCCTGTAGTTTGTAACGAGAAGAGAAATGGCCATTTCCCCGGCCACGGAATAAACCAAAAGTTGGATTCAAACGCTTGAGTTCAGCTCCTCTAAGCCGTGAGCAAACATCCACGCTAACTGCTGCTCTAGCCATTTCACACAACGGGAATTACTGTCATTCCAGTCACGCCAATATGTTTAAAATACTGCAATGTCATGGGATTCAATTCAGCCAAAGCAGTTAGGGATGGGACAAAGCTGCGTGCCTATCAGCAAACAATATATATTTAAGCTCTGTTACGTGCAAAAAGCATTACAATATTTTGCACAAAGAATGAAAACGATGCATAGGAAACATTACAGAAACATCAAAGTAATTCACAGTAGCCTGTTTGACCGTAGCCGCTCGAATACGGCGTCCGCACTTTGAAATATGTAATTCGCGACACATTTTAAACACAGGGTCGTGTCCTCTCCGCACCTCCTCGGATTTATGCCCGATCTGCCCTTCCACAGCTCCAATAACAATTTAACCGGGGCAAAAGAATGATCATTTTTACTCCGCTAACAACACTTTTCACCTCCGCGACATGAAGCTGGATCCCACTCGGAGCGCATATAAGACTGGACATGCTGAGCTTCTTTGGGGTGTTTGAGGGTCTTTGGGTTGCCGCTTCAGCCCATGTCACCGCCTGATCAATTGTCTAGCCGTATATCACTAGGGCTGGGTATTTCCTAGTACAATACGTACCCCGATATAGGCTCCGCGATATGATACGAGTCCCAATACACGGAACTTGATACGATGCACGTCCTGATTCATGGATATCCCTTAAAACCTGTGTTAAAGGTTTTAGTTTTGATTAAGTAGATAACAAAATGCATTCGAATTTGATGTTCACATTGTCCTTAATAAAGTCAGAATACAACTGTCTGATGTAGTCGTATCTTCAGCTTCACCTTGATGCATCAGTCTGTCGCTTCAGAAGTGTAGAACTCGGTAATTAATAATGACTTCATGTTGTTTAAAAGTATCACGATATATATCTCTGTATTGATACATGTATTGTCAAGAAGTCTGTCACGATATATCACGATATCGATAAATTGAGCACAGCCCTCTATGTCACATCCTTTTCTTCCGTGCTGTATGGATTTGCTTGCACGTGATGACACTCGGGCAACACATCAAGAATAAGGGACAGATGCCGGTTTCATGAGGTTATCTTATCGATCACGTAAAGTGCACCATGTCACTTTTCTGGTGTAGGGTTTGCCAACTGCTCGTCTCCGTTATTACAATCTGTGTGAATATGTGAATGATTGCAAGATAGATATGAAACACTGTAATAGAGCCGCTTGTTTATGTAAAAAATAATAATAATTGAAATTGCAATTTTTCAAGCGACTATTTTCTTTGGGAGAAGGTGGCATCGGTGTGCCTACAATACAGAGAGCAAACAAATGAAACGTTTTGTGTAAAGGTGACCGTTTGTTGACGCCACTGCTGGATAAAAGAGGCAACAGAAATGTGGAAACGACCGTATGGATGGACGATGTTTTGTCAATCCATTAGAAATGTATTAAGTGAATTACAAATGTGCAGGAATATCTCCTCGTTCCATTATTTGAACGTTTACAAATACATTTCTTCACTATTCTATATCTATCTTATTATTATGTGAATGTTAATAACATCAGGATTTTGATATGTTGCCCACCTCGACTGAAAACGTGTCCATAGAGACATAGCGAGCTGAGGGAGAGTTCCATCCGCGCGTAATGTTTTATTTATAGAATGAGGAACGGGCGGAATCCTGACGACTTTTCAGGAGCGCGAGGATTGAGAATATGAACAGTATTTACGACGGCGGCTGCGACGGAGCGATAAATCCAGAGAGAAGCCGGAAGTGACATTGTGAAATCATCATTACAGGAGATTGAAGAGTGCTGAACGGACTGCAGATGACCAAAGGTGTCATTTGCTTGTTCACCAATAACACACAGACATAAATATAAATAAATAGAGGAGAATTCAATTAAAAGAAAGTTGATTCGACATCATTTTTTAACCTTCTTCTGCAACTTTGACGACTTGAGGGATGACAAAGACGAAAAGGAGGAAAATTCTACTGTTCAGAAATGCAATTACCAAGATAACTGTGGATGCGACTAAACCCGAAACTAAACCCGAAACTAAACCCGAGACAAAACCAGGATTAGGACATGACCAGACCGAGTCCAGGACTAAACTTCAGACCAGGACAAGTGTGAATGCAGCTGTAGTAAATTATTTGATAACTTCTGCTAAACTATAAAACAATACAACCCGGTTCACCAAAAGCTGCTGCCAAACCTAAACTAAAATAATACCACTTTGATGGAAGTATAAGTACAGGGAGATTTAGTGCATTCCTCATATTACACATCTTAACTACATCTAAATTGCTATTCAGCTATTGCTGCCTATGACAAGTTTTTTTACGATTTTACGACTTTATTTGGTGTATTATACCTGTTGTAAATACAAATTATACTTTTAAAACAATCAAGCAGGTATTTGTGGAGAAAACATTGAAAATGTGTAGAAAATGACAGGAAGTGACATCACACCAGGGACACTCATTCCAGTCAAAGTTTATGCAGAATTTTATACAAAGAAACAACTTTTTTTGACTCTCTGATCATTAAGTCAATAAAAAGATTTAATAAATATATTTCTATCAGTCAAATTTTAAAAAATGGTGACATTAGATGTGTTTTTTCCCCAGTGTGGGGGATTACTTTGATTTTTCTGTAATGTTTCCTATGCATGGGTAATTTCCTAGTGTGATGTCATCAATTACAAACAGGAAGTTAAATTATGAACCTAAAAAATGTGCTATTCTGAGATAACAATTTTTTTTCATTTTTTTTTTAGCAAAATTCTAAATATATTCATCTTAACAACATTTTAGGTCAATGAGTCGTCTGACCTGTAGGGGACCCTTTAAGTCGGCGTTTAAACTCAAACTTTCACACCAGACAGGTCTATTTACGGTCTAAGCTCTGGTTAAACAGGTCCACATCAGAACTATAGCTCCAAACAAGGTATATAATAATATAATATAATATACAATCAACACACAATTAAACAAACAACTGCATTAAAATCCTTTGAGAACCACTGCTCTGAGTCTGATTGAAAATGCCACCAGAGGAATCAGCCCAACTCTGGCTTTGAAGCTGCGAGACATTTGGATGTGAGTGCAGATGAAAGGAGAAATAATATTTGAACATACACTGATCTGATCTACACTTGCAGTGCATTCATAATGTATAAAAGGGGGATTTTATTTGAATGTTTACGCTGTTCTCCAGTAAAAGCGTGTTCACGTCGCGGCATGTCACACCAAAATATCAATGATGGAGAAAAAAAAACACCTTAAAATATCGTTGAATTTTTCTTTTGGCCTTGTTTTCTATTGTTTACTCGTCAAACCATCTGGATCTCTTGGGATGCAGATATTGTGGAGTACAAAGATGCATTTCTTGGTTGCGTTCTAACTATTTTTCAACTGGTATAGAAAAACCCGTAGGTGCGCCAAGGAATCCATCTTCATCTCTGTAGAAAGTATCGTAGAAAGGTGGAAAAACGAAGAAAGGTTTAAACATGTAGAAAGGTTTGCAGTACAAGTTGAGGATCACAATAGCTGTTGATGAGTTGAGCAGTTCCTTCTTCTCATCATCATAAAACTATATTCCGCTTTCGACAATTTGCTCGCGCGTCTCAAGATTGTGATTGGTGTAAATTAGGGGGTAAGTTTGGACTGACTGCAGCTTCGCACCTCCAGCATCAATCTTTGTAAAATTGCACTTCAAATCTTCTTTTTTTTTTCACGTGTCAAATTGCTTTCTCGAGTCACATTTACATCACTTGCTACAAAGTTGGCAACGCGCTGGAAAGAACTGACGAAGGAACGCTTTCAACGTGTCAAACGAGAACAGTGTCAGAATGTAAAATCATGCAAAAATGTTTAAGGCTTGAAGGCTCAAACTGTTGGGACGTGTTACCGCGGAGATGCTAACGACGAAGAGTGAGACGTGCATTAGCTGCTGTTACCTTCGTCGGCATAAATTTGCGGCAGCTAATTCCAAAGGCTTTATTAGACTGGACAGCTGTAGCACGAACTCGGGAGAAGGAGGGCTGGCGAAATGGTCCACGTCAGGAAGCGAACCCGCGACGCACTGTGGGAGCAACCGCTGTTGTTTCATATCAATTCTTTAAATCGAATCTAAATAATGAGTTGATCAATAAAGATTGTTTGATTACACTGTAAGGGGTGTACAAGCGTTTGCCATCGAGGGCCACATTTTGAAAGCTACACAGAGCGAAGGGCCACAGACAATGTGACAAAGCCTTTGATGTAGTTTTGATGAGTCACCACACCTTTTAATGAGGCTTGGAATGAGGTCTGTACAACATCAAAATGTTGCAGAGCAGAGATTTTCCAACTTTACAGAAAAAACTACTACTTTTGGTTGCTTGGGCCAATTTAGCAGGAAACCTGAGTGCCGCATTTGCCCCCCGGCCCTGGATTACAGGATTACAGCCCAACACGAGATACAATCATTTCTAAATATCTTGATAATCTAAAATAGTGGAGTAACAGAGATGTTCAGGTTGAGGCCACACAATGTTCTTTGCTTCTTCAGCTTGACAGGTTTTTATCACCTTAGGCTTTTATCGAGACTCAAATCGGTTTTATCTTTTAGCGACCCGGAGCGTGTGATCCATGCTTTTATCTCTGCACATCTTGGCTAATGTAATGCACCGTACGCTGGCACCAGGCGAGCTCACCCGTCCCGCTTGCAGCGCTGCAGTCGCCACGCGTCGAGAGAACACATTAGACCCATTTCATCCTCACTGCCACGGCTCCCCATTCACTTTAGAGCCGATTTTAAAAGCGTATTGTTCATTTTAAAAGCACTTCATGGACTGGTGTGTAGTGCGTTATACTTATTTAATTTCCATTTATTGAAGTTGTGCTTGTGTTGAATTCTGTGCAGCACTTTGGAGACTTTGTGCTGGTGAAATGTGCCACTAGATTAAAGTTAGATTGGATTCTTTGGACTCTATAGTCACATTTGTTCACTCCAGCATTAAAAAACAACTGATAAAGTACTGCTGAGGCAACAAAGCGCCCAGAGGAAAAAGTAAAGGAGAAATGCATCTTTTAGCATCATTTTAACCATAATTATGCTTCAACATGTCAAAATGCCTGCAGTGTTCAATTCAAGCATTCAAAGGAAAAGTGAACTAGTATACAGCTAAATCATGACTAAAAGTGTGAACAAAGGCTGTAACGATATCTGAATTGCACAATGCAAGTGTGGTTCTCACTGAGGTTTCTGCTTTTTCACTGTTTTTGGTCGGTATAATCTTGCCGAAAAGGGCGGGATTCTCTGGACAGTTATCCATTTGCTAATTTCCTGTAAACATTGTTAAGGCAGCTTCTGATGTTTTCTAACCTTCTATTGGTTGAATCAACAATTCTGGATCTCTATCTGACGCCGCAAATCTGGGAAACGTAAATGTTTTCGTGAAACGCGCAGCAAAGAAGACCTCGTAAACAAGCGTGAATGAAGAAAAAGGCATAGGTTTTGCATAAACAATGTTATCGTGCGGCTAAAAGCTCTATTTCTTGCCACCTTCTTGTTCACACACACCTATCCGCCGTGCTCTATTCACGTTCCCTTGTTTCCACAGTGACCGGCTTAAATGACCTCCACCGAGCTGCTCAGAACACATCATCCCGTCGTCTTTATTGACTCTGCCTCACGTGAAGACACCCTGGGTCCTTGGTAAACGCTGTTACCGTAAATGAGTGTGGCTCAATTGACTCGGCCGCCTTTAAAGTGCTTCTGAATAAATAATGTCGCCTCGTCTGTTCGGTCCGCCGTGTCTGGGATCGGTTACAGTGAAGCAGTTAATGGACAGAAGGACAAGGCTTCTTATGGTGAGACATACATACCAACTACCATTTAGATAGAAGTAAAAACACACATTTTCAAAACAACATTGCGTCGTTTTCAACACAAAATAATAAAAGCTTCTTGCTAGTTCTCATAAAGACCAAAACCATTATACAGCTATTCATAAAATGCCAATTTTGTCCCATTTGTGTCATTTTGCAAACCCTAATGGCTATTTATTGCAGCCAATATGTTCCAATTTGAGGTTCAGCAGGGTGAAAAACTAAATCCTCAAATCTCCCACTATTGTAATTAAATGGTTTGTAGTTTGGATGACATTTTCTTTCTTGTCCTTTTCTCTTTAAATTGCCTGTAAGCCTTTTTTGACTATTATTACAGTCATATTCCGAAAGATAAGAGTGTAAAATAGTTAAATTAGGCAAAAATTGGTTGAATATGCAGCAGTGGGAGCGGAATGGAAGATTTTTTATTTAATTTTTTTGATCTTTTTTTGATTTTCTGATCCACAAATGTTGAACTTTATCAGTATTTGTTTGGGATTGGCGCCAAAAACTTTCCATGGCTAAAGCATTCTGAAGCTATTGTTTCTACCAGTTTCACATGGATAGGCCCAGTAATGATTGACCATAAACCAGGTCAAACATAATGCACTTTGAAAGTTAAACAACTTCCATGAGCCCTGGCATCAAACAAAAACTAAAAGATAAAGACTAACCAAACCTTGACCAAATTAAACCAAATATTGTCCAGAACAGCTGCTCAAACACAGCTTTAGGGACGCATTAAAGTTCTAGTAATTGATTGATTGTACAAACTATTCTGTTATACATTGATAAAGCCTTATGCAGAACGGTAACGTTTCTGTTCAAAGTGGTAGAAATGAGATACGCAGGTCTGAAATTACACACTGGAGCATGAGTTCCAAGGTCAAACAGCGAGGAGGCAAACGCGACAAGGAGCAGGTAAAGTCGGGCACCAGGTCCGGTTTCTGTGCGGTGATCCGACCTAATGAGGACGGTTCTGCCTCAGCCGAAGACCAGGAGTTTGTATTTGCATCTTTACAATGTCACTGTTAAGGAAAAGTCAACGGCAAATATACAGAACAGACATTACTGTATTTTAATGAACTCCCTCACTAGCTTTAGGATGCTGCCTCTGTAATGCAAATATAGATGTTCATTTGAGCAAGTATCGAGATGTATCAGAACTACTATGAAAACAAACTATTATTGAAAATAGTCAATAGTCACTATTGTCTAAAACCTTGACCTAAAAAAAATGATCGTTGAAATTGGTATTGAAACACAAGTATATTCGAGTCGAGTTTGAAAGTTTTTCTATTGGTTCCTGTTCATTCTCTGCATTTGACCCATCCTCCAAAGTCGGGGTGCTTGTCAGGAGCCCTGCAGCGCTCCGGGACACCGATCTAGATCCTGCCCAGGGATCAGGCTTTTAGATAGGATTTGAAAACACCCCGTCCAAATCATTTTGTCCTGGGGTACGGAGGCCGACTAGGCGAAAAACCGAGTAGCTTCGGCATTCTCCGGACTACGGCTCAGCAGCCAATCAGAGCCAAGCACACAAATTTTGTCGAACAATCAGCGCGTAGCATGCAAATTTTCTGTAATGGCAGACTATTGTCAAATGCTTCCCGGCCCGATTTAATGATAATATTCCCATTTTTTCTAAGGTGTATTAATAATATGGCCGTCCCTGCACTCGAAAATGCCCCGTCCAAAATACAGGAAGACGGGTCTCTATCTAAAAGCCTGGCTGGGATTGGTTAAGACTCCTTTAGCTGAGGGGCTCACCTGCCCCGTGCGTTCACAGCTGGGACATTCATCCGGCACGACGACTGAAACAGGCTCTGCAGCTGACGTTTTATGGATTGACGACACTAAACAGGAACGTCTATGAGAAGCAAATGGCCCCCACTGCAATAACGATCCTTAATACATACAAAGCAGCGGCGTTTCATTCACACATTTGATCGTTTACGGTTGGTTTTATGTGTTGTCTGGAGGGCGGTTGTGGTGCATTGCGTTTCAATGCATAAGCTGCGCAGAAGACACACGGACAAATCAAGTGCTATTCTATTTACAGAACAACAGGATTTTTCATTATGACTTACATTTATTCTCGCCGGAATCCCATTAGTGAAAATAAACACACTTTTTTAAAACATTTTTTACAATACCACCTGCGACTTTACAGAGCTTTAAGCAGAGTGGGTTGGTTAAACAGACGATAGTCACAGAATCTGCCATTTTAACCGACTTTCTACAGTATTTTTTTAATCTATACTAAATATGCAGTCTCCATGAACGTACGCTCACTCCCAAACTATTGTGCCCTTCATCCTCTTTTTGAAGTTAACCACATCTGCCCATCTCATCTTAATTAGCCGACCACAAAGCGCTGCAGATAACGTGTGTCGAGCGATTTCACACTCCCCGTAGTAACAGCGTGCCGCTCTAGTCCTGGTAACGCAGCTCCTTCATAGTCGTCTTTCCCCGCGGTGGAAATCAAAGGTGATGGCACGGGCACGGAGGCGGCGATCGTGTTCTCACGTAAGCCGCCTTTTAAGTGGTCGCTTGTCGTTTCCTACGGCGATGTGAGCATTGTGAGCTGGGCTTTCAACGCAGAGGAAGCTGGAGCCTTGTAGAGTCCTTGTCATGCAATGGTTGTATTAGGTAAAGTGCTTAAAATGCTGAAAATACTGCAGGAGAAAAAGGAAAGTAGATGTGAATTTTCAACTTCTTCTGTAGTTAAAACTTTTGTCATGTTTTCTTTTAAAAATACAGAACTTTTGTCAAAAAATAAAAATATAAATCATCCAGGAGAATTCCATTGTAGAAAGTATTCAGTTGTAGTCATTGTTGCTGAAAATATACAATAAACAGTGACAGAGAAATAAGGCAAAATAGAAGTTGTCTTGTTCAAATGTGGGTCTTTATTTTAGCCGTGCACAAGCCTAAATGCTTTCCCTCATAGAGTCGTCTTTCCCTCCCTGGTCAGACTGAATGACTCTCAAACGGAGTCCAGCTTATAAAGGCTCACAGTCAGAACATGATTGGTAGAGGCGTGTGTTTCTTCCTTGGGTCGTAGGTCATGAGGCCGCTCATTACATACACTGATAGTATCTTTATGACATGACATTTTTCCATCACATCATCTTTATAGAAAAACAAAATGACTCTCATCCAAGTGTCTTTCTCGATCTGCGAATCGAGTCTGGGAACTTAGGTTTTATGTCCTACTCTGTGTAAGCCCCGCCCACCAGGCGGGACCTCCTGATAAAGGGAGTTTTGGTTTCACTTGAGACTTCTCTTCTTTGTTTTCTAAAGCCCTGTAATGGGCTATCAACATCCTATAGTAACCTGACTTTGGCTCCCTCCTCACCGAGTACCTGATTAGCATCAGAATTCCCTGGACGTCTCCCGATCCAGGGTTTCAAAACACTATTATGTACTACCCGAAGGTTGAACCTTAAACCTACATTTTGGTTTAAAGAAGGATTCTCTTTTTTTAACTAAGATTGCCTCTTTAACTCTGCGTTCAAACCGTCTTTTCTCCTGCTTAGAATCTTCACCTCACTGTCTTCAATAAAGTGGTGTGTGGCTTTTTTTTTCTCAAAAAAAAGCTTGTATATGAAACAGTGGCGGGTGTTGTGTGTAGGTGCTACTTTAAGGGTTGATCTTTACGCCTCAATGGGAGCGTTAAAATATTCCATATAAATCTAGACTTGATCAAATTAAATAATAAAAAGTTTTTATGTCCCGATTAGACAACGTTTCCAAGCGAGAGCTACGTTGACCAAAAGATAAAGATAGACCAGTATACTTTTAAAACAAGACCAATATTTAGTTTATCGGTTTCTCTGGATTCTAAATAATTGGTATCATCATCTGCGGAAAAATCCCAAAACATATTGATCGATCTCCACTATTGTTTCCTCGTGGCTAAATATGTTTTTGCTTCTTCCACCTGAATAATACACATACCGTACCAGTTCTAGTATATAATAAGAGGACCTTCATGAACCGTAATGTAATCCGCAATGCTAAATAAAGGCTCTGAAATCACATGGGTCGCTCAGGCTCTCTGAGGCCCTTCCAGTTCCTCTGTGCGAGCTTTGTAACCACCAGGATAATGGATGTCTCTATGGGCTCGTGTTCATAAATAAAACAATGTGTGGCCGGTCTTGGCGTGGTATTCTTTCATGTGGAAGCCGGAATCAATGCAAATGGACGATGTGCAAAGCAAATGAGCGACAATCCTTTGGCCCCTTTGACCTCCCGGCGGCGACAAACCCCCTCGCCGCATGTGCATTAGAAACCCGGGCCCAGATAAGAATAAATGTGCGGATAATATTCCACGTAGTCAGCAGTGTGGCGGGTGAAAAAAAGTGTTGAAAAGTAGAATTTGATATGCTGTAAAGGGTCAGCCTGAGGTTTACAGCCGACAGCGCACAGAACGGAGCAGCAAACATAAAACTAGCAGGAATTCATAAACTATGGATAAACTTGGATGGACAAATACTCTGTGGAAAAAGCCTATATGATTTATTATTGAGGATTTAGACGGCTGCCGCGATCCAATAAGGAAGGCGTTGGGCTGTTGAATAATGACCGCCAGGGGGATTTAATGATGTCTGCTTCCCCCAATATTGTAGGGATGAAATAGGATTGTCAAACGTATAGAAATTCAGTTCCTAAGCCATCTTAAACTGGCATTAAAATCTATACAAATCACATAAATGGAGCAATCTTTGACCTTTCCTGAAAATGATCTAGAGCTCTGTCAGGTCTAGGAATGCATTTGCATCGTAACATGAAGATAAACTTATTTTGAGTTGAAAATTACAACAAATAAAGAGCAGTTTTTAATCATTTTCATGGTATCAAACCTATTCCTCTGGGAATTGAGTTTTTACACTACCGTATTTTCCGGACTATAAGTCGCACCTTTTTTCATAGTTTTGCCCGGGGTGCGACTTATACTTATATTTATACTCATACTCCAGTGCAACTTATATGTTTTTTTCTTCTATATTATGCATTTTTTGGCTGGTACGACTTATACTCCGGTGCGACTTCTAGTCCGGAAAATACAGTAAATATTTCTTAACACATTAAATGGATATGTTTGTACGGTTTATATTAAAAACCTTTACATGTCTATTGAAATCAGTTCAAAGGAGATCAGGATTCAATGGTGTAGGCCAGTTTGAGACCAACGTCATCTTTTCTGTAAATCACTTCAGTAAAACGGAAAGAGCAAAGAGTTTACGGCTGTGCAATTAATCAGATTTCCATTACGATTATTACGCCCAATAATGAAACATGCATAATCGAGAGGTGATGATTAATAATGAACGAGAGCAATAACCCGCACACAACATGCCCTCTTCTTCCAGAGGGGGCGCTGCAGGACAGACTGCTGTTGCTGCTGCTGCTGCTGCTGCGTGTTCTGCCTGTTCACATCCTGATCTGTCCAGGACTAATGAGACTTTATTACTTTATTACTTTTTATCTTACATCCTACTACGGGGGCAAAAATAATGTACTAGAGTTGTTTGAAAAAAGAATCGAATAATCATGATTGCAATGATGAGAAAAATGACCGTGATTATGATATTTTCTATAACCGAGCAGCCGTCACGGAGCCTTTGCACATTTGTTAGACGTGTTAGACAGCAGGGACAGTCCCCACAGAGCAGTCATCTCGGTCGAACTGCTTCCTCTGGTGCCGCTCTTTAATTGCCCTATAAAGTCTCATTCAGAGGTAACAAGGGAAGGTGCAAATATCCCAGACACGGCGGTGGAGGATCTAGTAGAGACTGGATAATACCAGCTCAGTCTGTGAGGTTAAGACATTATTTTTCAGTCTATTTTTGTTCCAGATGTTACAGAGTTTAAACAGAAAATATTATAGTTGTAATGTACATTTGATCGGTTGAGGTTGGCAAAATGCTAAATAACATGGAACAAGTTATTTTAATGGATTAAATACTAGCGACCCCTTCGCAGGTTTGAAACGTTTCTGAAATTGTTGTTGTTGTTGTTGTTGTTGCCAAGGTGCATTTACCGCCATCTACTTTATTCCTTAGACTTTATTATGTTATGTTTTTTTTTTTCGTTTCCGTAATTTCCATGCAAGTTAACTTTAGAATGATTTTCACACACCCTGAAAGGAAAGGAAGAGAACATTGTGATTTTATCAAGTTGTAATTTGCACTGCCAACAGCATGCCATATGCTAAAGACTTGTTTTAGCTTTACCACATTTTACTTAGCCCCAATTCAAGCAGCCAAGTTGATTGAGCATATAGAACGGTAAGGTTAAGGTACACTTTGTTGTCCCCGTAGGGAAATTTGTCCTCTGCATTTGATCCATCCTTAAAGGTGCCATAACGTGCTTTTTTCACGTTTCGTAGTCTATCCTAAGTGTATAATTGATAATAATAAGGGTTGTGCAACACCCTTAACATAATAGTTAAGAAATATCACCCAGACCTTGGACCCCCTCACCAACCCGGAAATGCAGACGGCTTGGTTTGATATTCGCCCCCACCCTTGTGAAGAGCGATCTGGCTCCCCCGCCCAACCCGTGACGTAGTCTCAGAGTGTGTGTGCCCCGCCCACCCGTGACGTAGTCTCAGAGCGCGTGTGTGCCCCGCCCAACCCGTGACGTAGTCTCAGAGAGCGTGTGTGTGCCCCGCCCACCCGTGACGTAGTCTCAGAGAGCGTGTGTGTGCCCCGCCCACCCGTGACGTAGTCTCAGAGAGCGCGTGTGTGCCCCGCCCACCCGTGACGTAGTCTCAGAGTGTGTGTGCCCCGCCCACCCGTGACGTAGTCTCAGAGAGCGTGTGTGTGCCCCGCCCACCCGTGACGTAGTCTCAGAGCGTGTGTGTGCCCCGCCCACCCGTGACGTAGTCTCAGAGCGCGTGTGTGTGCCCCGCCCACCCGTGACGTAGTCTCAGAGAGCGTGTGTGTGCCCCGCCCACCCGTGACGTAGTCTCAGAGAGCGCGTGTGTGCCCCGCCCACCCGTGACGTAGTCTCAGAGTGTGTGTGCCCCGCCCACCCGTGACGTAGTCTCAGAGAGCGTGTGTGTGCCCCGCCCACCCGTGACGTAGTCTCAGAGAGCGTGTGTGTGCCCCGCCCACCCGTGACGTAGTCTCAGAGAGCGTGTGTGCCCCGCCCAACCCGTGACGTAGTCTCAGAGAGCGCGTGTGTGCCCCGCCCACCCGTGACGTAGTCTCAGAGAGCGTGTGTGCCCCGCCCACCCGTGACGTAGTCCCACAGCTGTCTGCTCCGCGCTGCGCCGCTCCTGCCGCGCGAGTGAGTGAGAAACGATAGAACTTCAGATCAACACTACTTTGAGCCTAAATAAATCTTTGAGCCTAAATAAATCTGGTGTTTATTCTACAGCGTGCGCAGAACAGAGGGGGGATAATGACGCGTGCTTGCCCTTATGACGCGGTCTTGCCCCACCGCCCGTCAGTTTGGAGATTCGAGGAAAGGAGAAAGTCTGTAATATAGCTAAACACTGCGGGAATCAATCAAAAAAACACTCTGGGTACATATATGAAGCACAAATAGCAATGTAAGAAGGTTAAAAGCTCTGAAAAGTCGATTTTGCATGTTATGGGACCTTTAAAAGCCACTGGGACATCAGTCTATGGACCAGGTCTATGTGCTCAGTGGTCAGCACCACCGTAGCTGGAGTTTAGTTTAGTTATTTATTTATTTGAATGGGACAGCCTGTATTAATGAACAGCTAATGCTGTAAATACACACATTTTTATCCGTAGTCCCATGAGACAGGGGGTAAAAGCAGATACAAAAGTGTAAACAAACACTTAAACAACTGTGTGTGTTTTGGGTTGATGGGGGAAACTAGAGCGCCCAGAGGAAACCCACTCAGACACAGGGAGAGAGGCCCAGGAGTCGAAACATTCAACTTTCTTTCTTGTGAGGCTCCTGTGGGAGCCACACTGCCACGTGCCGCAGAATACATACAGTACTTTTGTATCAGTAGTTGTTGCGTTGGTCAGGACAGTACATGTTCAGAGACACGCCGCATTATAGCCATGGGCTAATTGTTGTCCGACATTCACACTGGCAAACACACTCTCATTAATACACCAGCCTAGTGGACACTGGGGGCAAGGTGGGTGAAGCGCCTTACCCAAGGACACAACGACAGTGTGCATTACCGCCCCCTTGTGACACCTGGCATCCAGCACTCTCCCATCAAAGTACTAACCAGGCTTTTCCCTGCTTAGCCTCCAAGATCGAGCAATGACAAATTGGTATGGCCACACATAGTGATTTTACAAAGAACAGAAAAGTACACACAAGAGACCAGCACTTTGATAGATTGCCAAAATGTTGTTTTCATGAGGAGGATTCTTCAGATATTAATTTTTTCACATCAGTATCAAAAGACAAACATGCAAACTCCACACAAAAAGGCTCTACTGGGTCTACAAATCAAACCTACGACCTTGTGGCTGTGAGGCAGTATGCAAACCACTAAGCCACCATACCACATTCAGTCACTTATACCACATATACTGCCCCATGGACATCGTCAACAGAACCAAAAGTATATCACTCTATAAACAGGATTATCAAGATTATTGTTGCTAATCGATAATAGTGATTATTTATGTCACAATATAATCATAAGGACTAATACAAATAATTATTGTAGAAGCTAATTTAAGTAATTTCAATTCAATATATAACTCCAAAAAGTAAAGTGCTTTTTAACTGCTCGTTTATGTCACTCACACTCGCTATCTCGTTATTTCATAAAACTGGTCATAGACAAGAGAAATTAGGACATATTGACAATGTGAATGAAAGAGTAAGTAAGTAAGTGTTTTACTAAGGCCAAATAGAATAAATAGTGTGTTTCCGGTAACATTGAAAATAAAATTCAGGTAGGTAGGTCGGATGTTTTTAATATATATATATATACTCTGCTCTCTGCATTTTACAGAGTTGGCGCTAACGCAATTGTCTAAGAACTAAGACAGCGACACATTGGACATGTACAATGCTGTGCTTAACCAGTGCAAATGAACACAAATGTCGGTCAAATGTGCAGCTCCAGCGCACAGAGACCGTGACACTTGGAATAAAAATATGGATAACTTTTGATGCCCCGCTTGTGTAGATGAGTCTCCCCAAATATGAACTCGATCGGACAATCGCCCTAGGAGGAGTTTGTTAAAGTGTGAAGTGTAAAAATGTGGTCATTTTAGAGATTTTGCGGTTTCCCCATAGGGATAACATGGGATGTTTCTGTCATCGCTATGGCTACGCTGTACAAAATATGACTTTGGCTCCCATACTTTTATTTTGGGGATGGCAAATGAGAATTGTGTGCAAAATGTCATGTCATTTGGAAAAACTCTTGTTTATAGGCCACTCTGAAGGCCAAATAGTCCAAATTCTGCGGAAAGTTTGGGGCTCAGCTGCACAGAGACCGTAAATGATATCCATAAAATTTGAATAAATTTAGATGCCCCACTTGTCTAGAGGAGATACACCGATTTTGAGATCGGTGGGCCAAACGCACTAGGAGGAGTTTGTTAAAGTGTGAAGCGTAAAAATGTGGTCATTTTAAAGATTTCGCTGTTTTTCCATTTGTGACATATTTGCGGGTCCGCCACACAGAGACCGTATTACTTAGAATCAAAATATGGATACCTTTTGATGGCCCGCTTGTGTAGATGATTTTCCCCAAATATGAGTTTGTTCGGACAATCGCCCTAGGAGGAGTTTGTTAAAGTGTGAAGCGTAAAAATGTGGTGATTTGAGCGATTCTACGATTTTCCCATAAGGATAACATGGGATGTTTCTGTCATCGCTACGGTTACGCCGTACAAAATATGACTTTGGCTCTCATACTTGTATGATCAGGATGGCAAATTAGAATTTTGTTCAAAATATCATGTCATTTGGAAAAACTCTATTGTTTATAGGCCACTCTGAAGGCCAAATAGTCAGAATTCAGGGAAACGTTTGCGGCTCCGTCGCACAGAGACCGTAAAAGCTATCCTTAAAATTTGGATAACTTTAGATGCCCCACTTGTCTAGAGGACGTACACCGATTTTGAGGTTGATGGGCAAAACGCACTAGGAGGAGTTCGTTAAAGTGTGAAACAGAAAAATGTGGATATTCAAGAGATTTAGCGGTTTTCCCATAGGGACAGTACTAATCGGACTGGTTTTGATCAAATGGGAGCAATTTTTAGATCTGCAATATTCCAAAATAAGTTGTCCAACTTTGCGGCTGCGCCGCACACAGACCGTAAAAGGTATCTCAAAAAATTGAATAACTTTAGATGCCCCACTTGTCCAGAGGACGTACGCCGATTTTGAAGTTGGTGGGCAAAACGCCCTAGGAGGAGTTCGTCAAAGTTTGACGTGAACAAAATGACTAACACAGCGTGTTTTCATTTTCAAAGGAAGATGGCGGCCATAGGGTAAGTCTGGGGGCGTGGCCACAATGATTTTTTTTGTTCGTCCTCACGAGAGGAATGCGTGTCCCGAATTTCGTAGCTTTACGCCAAAGTTGACCTCGGGGCGTCTCCCATAGGCGCAATGTATTTTGACTTTTGTCGGTGGCGCTGTCGCGCCATTTTTTAACGAAAAAAAAAATGGCCCAGAAAAAATCAAATTTTTCGCCGATTCTGAATTTTGGGCAAAGTTTGGTGAGTTTTTGAGCATGTTCAGGGGGTCAAATTAGAGATCAAAAAGCAGAAGAACAAGAAAAATAATAAAAATAAAAATTATAATATTTTTAGCAAAAACAATATAGCCGTTTCCACTATAACAACAAATTATACATCGTTTGAAAGCTCTAAGCCTTCCCCATGCCGCCATGGGGTGGAATCATCATTACGAGCGCTTACGCGCTCGTCACTCCCTATTCCGTCGGGATGCCCCGCCCACTCCCCATAGACTTCCATTGATTTGAGCAGATACAAGCATGGTCCATGCCTGCGGCATGGATTCTCGCGTACGGGACGATGCCATGAGTGTTTTTGGAGGAATGCAGCGCTTCGCGCTGCTGTTGTCAACAATTAGTGAATGGGCTACGCCCATTCACTAATTGTTGACTATTTCTGTCATAGCAGGAGTAAGTATGCATGATCCATGCCTTCGGCATGGGCTAGTTCACTGTACTTGCCAGGGGCGACGGGGCACCAAACTGTCTGACCAAACATGCGGGCGCAGCCCGCATGTTTGGTCAGACAGTTGCAACGCTGCCTTCGGCAGCGTTGCGGGAGCAATAGGCCCTCCGCCCTGCTGGGGCTCGGGCCTAATAACACTATTAAAATGTTCTGTTCGCCGTGTGTTAAAAGCCTGTGTAAACAAAAAGGTTTTCAACAAATATTTGAAAATATTCCGCGATTGGGCTGTTCTAATACCCAGAGGAAGACGATTCCAGAGTCTTGGACCTGCTACTGCACAAGCCCGGTCCCCTCTGGTCCCCGTGACCTCGGAACTTTGAAGGTCATCAGATTTGCTCACCTCAATCATCTACTAGGAACATGGACAGACAAAAGCTCTGAAAGATAAGGAGGAGCCAACCCATTAAAACATTTCAAAACCATCAAGAGTATCTTAAAATCAATTTTGGACGGGAGCACAATCAAGTGTACACTCCACAACGTTTGACCTTTCACTAATAGACACTTGTTCAAATTGCTCCAAACACACAGTACAATCAGGTAGAAAAAGCTTCAGTTGTAGTCATCTGGACTCAGTTTGAAAAAATAGACGTTTCGACTCTCATCCAAGAGTCATTGTCAATAAAAGAATTTAGATCGAGAACTCCGATATTAATACTGTTCTGTGGTAAGACCCGCCCATTGGGAGGAGCCTTCCTGAAGTAGAAAGAGTTGTTTGTTTCAACAGAAACTCCCCCCTTGTATCTACCGAGCTAGCCTATTCAGAATTTTAATGGGCTATTAGAATCCTCTTTGTCTTTGTGAGACCCTGGCTCAACCACCCTGAGTACCTGATTAGCATCTAAATGCCCTGGTCCTGGTCCTCTACCTTTTTCTTGTGTAGAGGCTGTTTTGTCTCACCTAAGTGAGACAAAACAGCCTCTACACAAGAGGCTTTATCAGCACAGAAGAAATACTAGTTCAGGACCTCAGAGCGCCGTGCATCTCCACCTTGAAGCCTCTAATCACTCGTTTGAAGACGGTGAGGTGAAGGTTTTAAGCAGGGAGAAAAGATGGTTTGAAAGAGGAGTCAAGGAAGCTATTTTTGTTAAAAAAGAAAGACCTTCTCTAAACAGAAATGGAGGGCTAAGATTCAATCTTCCTGGTATCTATAATGGAATACTGAACCCCTGGAAAGGTAGAGGACCAGGACCAAGACATTTAGATGCTAATCAGGTACTCAGGGTGGTTGAGCCAGGGTCTCACAAAGACAAAGAGGATTCTAATAGGCCATTAAAATTCTGAATAGGCTAGCTCGGTAGATACAAGGGGGGAGTTTCTGTTGAAACAAACAACTCTTTCTACTTCAGGAAGGCTCCTCCCAATGGGCGGGTCTTACCACAGAACAGTATTAATATCGGAGTTCTCGATCTAAATTCTTTTATTGACAATGACTCTTGGATGAGAGTCGAAACGTCTATTTTTTCAAACTGAGTCCAGATGACTACAACTGAAGCTTTTTCTACTATGGAACACGCCTGGACGAATGAGGGACTACACCGACAGTACAATCAGGTCTTAAAGAGGGTCTACGCCAGTCCAAGGTAAAGATGAGTCACTATCCACAAAAACATCGAGACATTTTTCACACAATGACTTTGACAATCGGGTTCACTCGGCACTTAGGGTTCACTTAAGGCACCGAAAAGCACTTGTGGTCCGTGACTGTTTTTGGATATCAGGTTGGACGTGTACCCAGATTTGGCACGACCTACAGCTTTCTGATAAAATGCTCAAACAGTCTCTTAAAACGCCCTGGGAAACATGTTCCTTTTTCCACTTCCTCTCGGCACGTTTCCATTCACGCCTAAGCGCACAGGTGGGGCTCACACATAGTTTAAGTTCTAAGCTTTGAAAGGAGCAAGTGAGTCAAGAACGGTAGTGCGCTACAAAGATCCCCAACGTTTAATCCGTGAGAAAGAACGATAATGAGCGTGTGGCCCTTTTCGTGCGTTGGACCACTACGTTAGCTTAAAAGAATCCACAACTTTCCGCTCTTAGATTCCCTTTTTAACCACGTATTGTCCGTGTGTTTGCTCGCTCTCCGAGATGTAGCTCCTGTCACTCTGTCGCCCCAAACCTTTTCTGCCTCCAGCTCCTGAACCCCGCTGCACCACCTGAATCTCGCTCCACCACGCCGACAGTTTAAGCTCTGCTATGCGCCCCTCTCCGCCGCGGGGCCCCTTCACTTTGATAAAGGTTACATCCCTCCGGCCGTTTTGGGAGCGTACACTTCCCACAGTTTCCCCCAACATATCCAGCCTCCTCTTCCCTCTCTCTCCCTCTCTCTCGCCGGCCCCCGAACACCACACCGGGCCCCTCTCAGGGAGCGATCTCCCCGGGGCCTCGCACAGTTTACCGAGCGTGACACTACTCCCATAATCCCAGCAAGGACCCGGGGCCAGCGACATTATCAGGGAGAAAGAAGGAGGAGAGAGACGCAAGGAGGTGGTAGAAAGCAGAATGTAGGTCCAAGAGGAAACGGTTAGAACTGGTAGGAGTAGTAGTGGTGGAAGTAGAGTTGGTCACAATAGTAGCAGTAAACTAGTAGCAGCAGCAGAACGACAAAGCGAGTAGGGCTGTAAAATATATCGTAAAAGTATCGGATTAGACAATCGAGGGGCACAAAAAAACGACAATATACATTCCAGTCGCTACAGTTGTCGCATTGAAAATCTGATACTAATCTATATAACTAGCATCGAAACTAGATAATAATTCAACAAAAAATGAGAAACAGGAAGAAATTTCACCTTGTCAGTTTTATTGACGTATTGTATTTAAGCAGGAAAATCCCCCTGAGAGAGACTATTGTACATGTTTTAGTGGCAGGAGAAACCGGCGCACCCAGAGGAAACCCACACAGACACGGGGAGAACGTGCAAACCCCACCCAAGAGAGCGCCGCCCAATGATCTTGAGCTTCATCAGATCTAGTATAAGACCACATGAAAACAAAGTCATATTTTGAGTTGAAAATGTATAAAAAAGATCGTGTGGGATCAAAATCAGGATCAAAATCAGTATAGAGACACTAATACGCACCACATACAACATCAACCCAGCAGAGGTAGTTACCATGCAAACTTGACAATGTCCGATACAGTACGATACTTAATTAATGCATAGTTTCCAGTCTGAGCTGCTCAGCACTACTGATATGTACATGAAATTAAGTATATTTTCCGGACTATAATTCGCACCGGAGTATAAGTCGGCCCAGCCAAAAAAACGTATAAGTTGCACTGGAGTATGAAATGCAGTTGCAAGTGTGAAAATAACAAATAATATCACATATAAGTCGGTCTGGAGTATAAGTATATAAGTATAAATATAAGTATAAGTCACACCCCGGCCAAAACTATGAAAAAAGTTGCAACTTATAGTCCGGAAAATACAGTAAATAAGTTATCTGAACTATTGCACCAGAATGCATCTGACAGAAATGCACTGTTTTTAAGATGAAAACGTTTATTTATGTTTTTCCACATGAGGTCTATCTTTTGTACCATTGTCTCTAAGCATTAGTAGGATAATGTAGGTACACGCAAATCACTGTAGGTGCCAGGCTACTGCAGTAAACATGTGACAAAAGAGAAGACATTCCTGCATACTTAGACCAAAACTGCATTTAATTGACATTCAAATATCGCAATAATGTAAATATCTCAGTACTTAACAGCCAGATTCTACATCACAATCGTTTTCCTCAGCCCTCTAAAGAAAGTCCTGTATTTCATTCCTGTGTGTGGTCTTTCTGTGAGGAGTTTGCATGTTCTCTCTGTGTCTGTGTCATGCACAGTATCCTCCAGCTAAGAACCTGGCTCAAAGTCTGGGTCTGGGTCCCTTGATGCAGCGCTGCAGTCGCACACGGCCCCTGGCATGTTGGCTCGCCTCACAGGTGGAAAAAAGGGTCAATTTCAGAGGAAAATTGTCTTTACAGGAACGCCAGAGCTGCAGAATATAACATTTCTAGCAGAAGTAAGACGTCTGGATGGCAGGAGTCGATTTCCATTGTGAAATTTGAAAACTAGCGACAGTTATCTGCTTGACAATGTAAAAATAATCGTTTGACAAGCCAACTAATTGCAAAAACAATCATTGAGGAGTTGACTGCTGAAACGTGTGTTCTTTGTGGAAAACAGCAGCAGGTAATGGTTTTAGTTCAGTATATTTGCTAATTGTAGTTTGAAAACCACGTAGGAAAACACGCGTGACAAGCTCAGCGTAAAACATGACAATGGAAAGTTACAAAACGCTAAAAGAAACATTTGTGACACCGAAATAAACAAGTTGCAAAAGAAATAGAAGCAGTATTAGTAGTAATAGTACCTGAGCTTTCTTTTCTACTATTCTTTTTGAGTAAGAGTCCTAGCACTTTTACTTGAGTGCCTTTCCCTTTAGGTGTCGGCGTCGTTTACCGACCGTGACACAACTCCCATAATCCCGGCGAAGACCCCCGGGGCGAGCGACATTAGGGGAGAATTGGAGGAGAGAGAAAAGTGAGGGCTGCAGAGATGCCAGAGCTCCTGGTGGGGAACACGGTGGTACCATCTCTTCATTAACGCAGAGAGCGCCGGAGGGGGGAGGAGCCACTTATCTGGGGTGCCAAGCATGACCCGCCCACCCTCTGCCCAGTGTCAGTGGCGAGTGAAGACGGCGAGATACACTGCCTGGTCTGGAGCGGAAGAATGGAGAGGAAATCACCTTTGTTAAGTTGATTTGAATACTTAAGTGATTCTTTCGATTAACCGATTAGTCGTTTGGATCGTGAAAAGCCTGTGACTCGAAGTTTTGGCCCAATTCGACTTCACGTAAAGCTAAAGTAGCGCAGCTCGAGGACATCTGTATATTAATGTGTATTGTACGTGTTGTCCCCCCTGTCTGTAAATACCCCCCCCCTTTTTTTTTATTATGTTCAGCGTCTTTGGGTCACTGAAAAGCGCTATATAAATAAAAGTTATTATTATTATTATTATTATTATCTCCATTGAGTACTTGCAAAAAAGTGGGATTTTTTTTACCAGAAACACCAAATAATCATTTAATTTCAGTGTGATCCTTAATTTGAATGAACTGTAAAATCTCTTTCATTAGCCTAGGGCATCTTTGAAGTCTGTGTAAAGACTAAAATAATTGTCATTAATGATTATTTTAGTATTTTAGTGGGCAATTATTTTTTCTCTGATCCGTTGACTTGTTAAATTATAATTTTTATTGCGCTTTGAGGCGTTGTAGATACATTTTTAACCACACAAAGGTTGAATTATGCTGACCCAAAGTCTTAAATAGAGAAATAGGTTATTCTTTTTTGACATTTTGATTTAATAACGCCGCGGTCTTGACATGTGTTTTAGAGTTTGTTAACGATTGTTGAAATACGACTAGTTGGAGCGCTAGTATAGACCAGGTAACAGTTATTTGAATATGGAATTAGTTCACATTTATCTCAATAAATCGGTTGGTTGCAATGAATCCATTAATTTCAGCACAAAATTTGACATACGTTTATTTCTGCACAGGTTTATCAGAAAATCACAAATGATCAGCTTTTATTGACATGTTTTACCGTTTGGCTTCAAATATTGCTCTTTTACAGAGATTTTGTTGTGACTGAGGAAGAGTGAGAACAAGTTTGGAAATAATTGTTGAAAAAAGTGCACAAACAGTATTTTATAAACACCACGTCAAAGTGAACATTATTCACAGGGAGATCTGTCTAGTTGGAGAAATTGTGGTTGCCAGGTAACGACCGTCGTTATCATGTACTTTGGGACTGTCCGACCATTCATAATTATTTAGTTAAAAGATTGAAACATGCAATACATAACACGCAGAACAGAACCAGGGAGACAAATTAGGAAAAATAACTTAAAAACTAGACATCTACCAATAAAATAAGATGAGATGAAATAAAATAAAATGACATTTAAAAAACAAACAAACATACATTTAAAAAAAAATGTTGTTGGTCCACAGTCGGGTCAAATTCGTCCATTACCAAATTAAACTATTATTACTTTTCAACATTACATTTTTTTTTTAAAAGTGTGTATCTAGAACTCCTGCAATGAAAACAACAGAGGGACACCTCTGAAACGTACTTTCGCCTGCCAGCAAAAGAAAGGGCGTACGAATAACCGCTCTGTCAAGGAAAGACCGTGGACGCTTTTCCGTGTTATATTCTCTGTTCTATTTACGTTCTATCAAGAAGAGACAAAGCATCATAAAAAACACAAATTAAAGTTGAATCAGTGGCGACTGTCGTCCTCCATAACTCCATATATATATATATATATATATATATATATATATATATATATATATATATATATATATATATATATTCTATTATTCACTTTACATCTTGAACTGCAGCGATAAGAAGATGGTGAGAGCCACCAGTACAACCTTTTGTGTTTATCGCCTTTCGGATCAGGGGGTTCGTTCCTTTCAAAGCCAACGACTGACCGTGAAGACGTAAGATTGGAAAAAGAAGAAGAAGAAGTAAAAGGAGGAAGAGGAGGAGGAAGAGGAGGAAGAGGAGGAAGAGGAGGAAGAAGAGGAAAAAGAGGAAGAAGAGGAATAGGAAGAAGAAGAGGAGGAAAAAGAGGAAGAAGAAGAAGAGGAATAGGAGGAAGAAGAGGAATAGGAGGAAGAAGAAGAAGAGGAATAGGAGGAAGAAGAGGAGGACGAAGAGAAAGAAGAAGAGGAGGAAAAATAGGAAGAAGAAGAAGAGGAATAGGAGGAAGAAGAAGAAGAGGAAAAAGAGGAAGAAAAAGAGGAGGAAGAAGAGGAGGAAGAAGTAGAGAAGAGGAAGAGGAAGATGAAGATGAAGATGAAGATGAAGAAGAAGAAGAAGAAGAAGAAGAAGAAGAAGAAGAAGAAGAAGAAGAAGAAGAAGAAGAAGAAGAAGAAGAAGAAGAAGAAGAAGAAGAAGAAAATAAAAATAACTCGTCAGAAGATGCGATGAAGCCAGTGTCGCTTTGGTAAATCAATACAGTCATTTGAAAATCAGCTCTTTAGCGACATGTTTCTTTTGAATGGCTAAACAGATATTCACGTCTGATCAAACGTGCAATTATTTTCACGTTTTTTTCTTCTTCTCTCGATCGCAGACGTGCCTTTGAGCAAGAGGGAGCCAGCCAGCTAAATCATGCAAATGTCTTTCAATTTAGCAAATCAGAGGCGGGGAAATTAGCAGGCTATTAGCGCGCAGAACGCCGCTAATACACATGAAGGGGCTGAAGCCGGGATTCTATTATGGCGACGTGGAAAAAGGAGGGAGAGACGGAGAGGGGGAAGAAAAAAGGAGAACAAAATGAGAGATGTGCGAGATGCGGGTGAATGTATGTGAAAACACGAGGCCGCCCATTCAGACGCCTATCGAGCCCAAATATCAAATTAGCCCAATGAATGGTACAAGATAAAGAGTGACGCTGGGAGGAGAGGACGCGGAAGGGGTGAATGGAGGGATGAAAGGAGGAGAGGGAGGGGAAGGCGTGGGTATTTCAATGAGCCATGGAGTGTGAGGAGAGAGAGGGAGAGAGAGAGAGAGAGAGAGAGAGAGAGAGGCAAAAAGGAGGAGGGAGAAGGAGAGACAGAGATAATGGCAAGGGGAGGAGAAAGGTGAGTGAAGGAAGGAAGAAGAAAAAAGAGGAAGGGGGAGAGAGGAAAGAACGGAGAGAGAGCGAGAGATGAGAGATGGAAAAAAGTTGAGAGAGGGGGATAAGAATGGGGAGGGAATAGAGAAAGAGGAGAGGAGAGGAGAGGGAGGGAGGGAGGGAGAGGAGAGCAAGGTATGGGTGTTTCAATGATCAAAAGTGTATGAAGAGAAAGACTGAGAGAAAAAGGAGGGATAGAAAAAAAGAGGGAGATGCGAAGGGGAGACAAAAGATACTGGTAAAATTGAGTAGTGAGAGAGAAAGTGAGAGGGGGATGAGAAAGCAAGTGCATTTTAGTCATCGACAGAGCGTGAAGAGATAGAGACAAAGAGGGGGATGAGAAAGGAGACAGAAACAGGGGAGAGAGAGAGAGAGAGAGGCAAAAGGAGGAAGGAGAAGGAGAGAACGAGATAATGGCGAGGGGAGGAGAAAGGTGAGAGAAGGGAGGAAAGGGAAAAAAGGAAAGAGCGAGGAGAGGGGGATGATACAGAGAGGAAAGAAGGGAGAGAGAGAGCTGAGAGAGAGAAAAAAGTTGAGAGAGGAGAGAGAGAAAGAATGAATTGAGAGAGGGGGTTAAGAATGGGGAGGGAATAGGGAAAAAGGAGGGATAGAAAGAAAGAGAGAGATGCGAAGGGGAGAGAAAAGACACTGGTAAAATTGAGTAGTGCGAGAGAGAGAGTGTTGAGAGGAGAGGAGAGGAGAGGAGAGGGGGATGAGAAAGCAAGTGCATTTCAGTCATCGCCAGAGCGTGAAGAGATGGAGACAAAGAGGGGGATGAAAGGGGAGAGAAAGAGGGGAGAGAGAGAGAAGCGAAGATGGCAAGCAAACAGAGATGAGATAAGAAAGAGAATGAGGAGACAAATGGAGAGATCGAGGAATGATAAAGACGGAGGGACAGAGAAGCGAGAAAGAGGAGGCAGAAAGAGAAAGGGAGAAAGGGAGGAAAGAGAGAGAGAGATGGAGGGACATAGGCGTTCGTTGGTTGTATCCGGCGACGCCTGGAGACTGTGGCAGAGCAGACGCCGTCACTGGGTCTTAATTGGACGAAGGAGTAAGTGGGCGCGGTCGGTGGTGCGCCCCCTAGAGGCGTTCTCCTGTAAACAGATGGGCTGCGGTGCAAATAGTTAGACCTGACGCGATGCATTCTTCAGGGAGGGATTGGCAGGTTATCGGCAGGTGATCGGCAGGTGAACGCGCTGAGTTCAGGCAATGCAAATGTTTTCATGATTAGAAAGTTTACCATTTAATTTAATGGATGGGAAAAGTCTTGATTTTTTTGTTCTTCTTCTTTTAAAAAAACATACAGCAAAAAAAAAAAAAAAAAAAACAGAACATAAAACATACATACCTATTTATTAATAAAAGGAATAAAAAAAAAAAATATATATATATATATTTTTAAATAAATTAAAAAAATATTATATATATTAAAATAAATAAATAAAGTAAAGTGAAAATAGTAATGAAAATAAATTCAGAAGGAAAAGAAAGCAGGGCTGGGTAGGAGCATTGAGAACTCAGGATTAGTAGAAAATAAAATTAACATAGCATAATAAAAAGGTAGCATATTATGGCAAAAAGTATCGCAAAAAGAGTCCCATTTTGTCCATTGTTTGTTGAATTCGTCTATTTTCAAGTTGAGTCCGGCGATTATTTTTTCCATTGTGCGTATGACAGTTATGATGTCTTAATTTTCATGTAATTACTGGGCTTCAGCACAAAACACGAATTGGTTTAAAGTCTGCCAGGACTAAACAGACGTTTTGACAGATGTTTTCGAGTATCAGAGAACTTTATAATTTCACTCTCGCCAACGCACCGTAAGTTATCGTGTCGGGTTCGTACGGCGGCTGAGTGGATCCGGCGCTTTGGCACACACAGGGTTTCTGTGTGGAGCGTGTGTCCGGGCTAAGGTCACACTCCTGACGGGTTTATCCAGCGTCACAGAAGGATGGGTCAAATGCAGAGAGTTACATATTTCTAGTCAACTATAAAAAAGTACTCGGCGTGCGGCCACGTTTATCGTTATTTGGTCCTGAATTGAGCCCGTTTTAGTCCTGATGTGGACTTGGTTTGGACATGTACTAGTCTTGGTTTAATCCTTGTTTAGTTTCAGGTTTAGTCCTGATCCAGTCTTGATTTAGTCCTGGTTTAGTTACAGGTTTAGTCCCAATTTGGGGAAAAAAAGCAAAGAAAAAAAACACAAAAAAACTTAATTTGGTTGATAATGTATTGAAAAAAAATGACATCAAATGGAAATAATTGTTTGATTTGTCGACTAATCAAAGAATGAATCTCTGACACTAAAACAATCATTAGCTGTACTTTACTCCACCAAAAATAAATATAATTGAATATAAAATGTTACAGTTTTGTGTCAAAACTTGAAAGGCAACAGTATCAGGGCTTAGATTAGTGTATAACGCAGTAAAAGTCACTGTTTAAATTCTGCATTCGAGCTCCCAGATCACGCTCCTGTGCCTCTAACGTGGAGATACAAAAAACAGAACATTCACTCTCATATTCATTTACTAAAAATACTTGAACTATCACCGATTCACTCGCCAGACTCAAACTTACGCCGGGAGGAAGTACAAACCCTACAGCCAAATACACAAATGACAACTATTGCAGTGCTTTTAATTAGCTTGCCAGTGAAAACAAATGAATCTACTACTTTCTGTCACTACTGAAAGGGCCTGTGCTTCTATACCTCGGGTTCCCGCTGTTCGATGGGCAAACAAGCTGCCAGGCGACTCACCGGGGAGACGGTAAAGACGGAGAGGACGACTAAAGTATGGGCCCCGTGCAAACTTTCTCTCATCTGCTTTTCCTCTCGACTTTGTCTGTCTCGAACACACAAACATGCCGTCGGTATAGAGACCTCGCGGCTCGAGAAACCGGCGAATCAATTCAGTCTTTTTAAGCAAAGCCATTACAAGGCGCCAAGGAGAGTTAAGGCACTTACTCAAGACGTGCCATTATGGTGTATTACATATTCTGGTCCAAGGAAAAGCATAATGAACACAAAGCATTACGCTGCGTAAACGAAAGCCATTATGCGCACTTAAAATACTCTGTTCGCAAAATGCACGAGAGGAATGTGATCTCTACTCGTGTGCGGAGTTCAGGCCGTGGCACGCAAATGTGCACATGTGCAGAGGAGGAGGAGCTGTGAGTCTCGCTGTGGTCACATGTGCAGAGGAGGAGGAGCTGTGTGTCCCGCTGTGGTCACATGTGCAGAGGAGGAGGAGCTGTGAGTCCTGGTGTGGTCACATGTGCAGAGGAGGAGGAGCTGTGTGTCCTGGTGTGGTTACATGTGCAGAGGAGGAGGAGCTGTGTGTCCTGCTGTGGTCACATGTGCAGAGGAGGAGGAGCTGTGTGTCCTGCTGTGGTCACATGTGCAGAGGAGGAGGAGCTGTGTGTCCCGCTGTGGTCACATGTGCAGAGGAGGAGGAGCTGTGTGTCCTGCTGTGGTTACATGTGCAGAGGAGGAGGAGCTGTGTGTCCTGCTGTGGTCACATGTGCAGAGGAGGAGGAGCTGTGTGTCCTGCTGTGGTCACATGTGCAGAGGAGGAGGAGCTGTGTGTCCCGCTGTGGTCACATGTGCAGAGGAGGAGGAGCTGTGAGTCTCGCTGTGGTCACATGTGCAGAGGAGGAGGAGCTGTGAGTCCCGCTGTGGTCACATGTGCAGAGGAGGAGGAGCTGTGTGTCCCGCTGTGGTCACATGTGCAGAGGAGGAGGAGCTGTGAGTCTCGCTGTGGTCACATGTGCAGAGGAGGAGGAGCTGTGTGTCCTGCTGTGGTCACATGTGCAGAGGAGGAGGAGCTGTGAGTCCCGCTGTGGTCACATGTGCAGAGGAGGAGGAGCTGTGAGTCCCGCTGTGGTCACATGTGCAGAGGAGGAGGAGCTGTGAGTCTCGCTGTGGTCACATGTGCAGAGGAGGAGGAGCTGTGTGTCCTGGTGTGGTCACATGTGCAGAGGAGGAGGAGCTGTGAGTCTCGCTGTGGTCACATGTGCAGAGGAGGAGGAGCTGTGTGTCCTGCTGTGGTCACATGTGCAGAGGAGGAGGAGCTGTGTGTCCTGGTGTGGTCACATGTGCAGAGGAGGAGGAGCTGTGTGTCCTGCTGTGGTCACATGTGCAGAGGAGGAGGAGCTGTGAGTCTCGCTGTGGTCACATGTGCAGAGGAGGAGGAGCTGTGTGTCCTGGTGTGGTCACATGTGCAGAGGAGGAGGAGCTGTGTGTCCCGCTGTGGTCACATGTGCAGAGGAGGAGGAGCTGTGTGTCCTGCTGTGGTCACATGTGCAGAGGAGGAGGAGCTGTGAGTCCCGCTGTGGTCACATGTGCAGAGGAGGAGGAGCTGTGAGTCTCGCTGTGGTCACATGTGCAGAGGAGGAGGAGCTGTGTGTCCTGGTGTGGTCACATGTGCAGAGGAGGAGGAGCTGTGAGTCTCGCTGTGGTCACATGTGCAGAGGAGGAGGAGCTGTGTGTCCTGCTGTGGTCACATGTGCAGAGGAGGAGGAGCTGTGTGTCCTGGTGTGGTCACATGTGCAGAGGAGGAGGAGCTGTGTGTCCCGCTGTAGTCACATGTGCAGAGGAGGAGGAGCTGTGTGTCCTGGTGTGGTCACATGTGCAGAGGAGGAGGAGCTGTGAGTCCTGGTGTGGTCACATGTGCAGAGGAGGAGGAGCTGTGAGTCTCGCTGTGGTCACATGTGCAGAGGAGGAGGAGCTGTGTGTCCTGGTGTGGTCACATGTGCAGAGGAGGAGGAGCTGTGTGTCCCGCTGTGGTCACATGTGCAGAGGAGGAGGAGCTGTGTGTCCTGGTGTGGTCACATGTGCAGAGGAGGAGGAGCTGTGAGTCCTGGTGTGGTCACATGTGCAGAGGAGGAGGAGCTGTGTGTCCTGCTGTGGTCACATGTGCAGAGGAGGAGGAGCTGTGTGTCCTGCTGTGGTAACATGTGCAGAGGAGGAGGAGCTGTGTGTCCTGGTGTGGTCACATGTGCAGAGGAGGAGGAGCTGTGTGTCCCGCTGTAGTCACATGTGCAGAGGAGGAGGAGCTGTGTGTCCTGGTGTGGTCACATGTGCAGAGGAGGAGGAGCTGTGAGTCCTGGTGTGGTCACATGTGCAGAGGAGGAGGAGCTGTGAGTCCTGGTGTGGTCACATGTGCAGAGGAGGAGGAGCTGTGAGTCCTGGTGTGGTTGTTCTCTTGGTGCGATGGCAGACCAGGTGGAGGGAGTGGCTTTGATGTATTTGCTTTAGTCCAACAATCATGAACTAAATTAAAATGAAATATAAACAATTACGAAGAAAGCTAAACAGTCATTTGGTAATCGTAATCATTATCTGGACCGTATGGACTCTAAAACACATGCACAAGACCAAAGACAGTGGCATTAATAAAAGGGAATGTTAAAAAGAATAAACTATGGGGTTTTCTACATTTTATTCGTAAATATTCTCTTTCTAGAATCCTCAGTGCACAATAGAAATAATTGTTAGACTAGACGAGTACTAAAATAATGGTTAGTTTCCATCAATGGCTGATATATTTTTCTTCTTTTCCACTTTGTGTGCATCCTCTCCTGTTATAATGCAGATGTCCTGACCTGGTTTGGGATTAATATCTCTCCAAATCCTGGATTTATCCACATTCATCCACACAAAAATCTGCACAAAGTCAAGAGTCAAAAGGGAACTAAAGCAAAATCACCTTTTTTTACAGAAATGTACTTTAAAATAGTGGGGTATTTTTCTAGTCAACAGTGAGTTTGTCGACATCAAAGATAATCAAACAGAAAATCCCCCAAATAATGAACGTGATAATGTCTTTATAAAAATAGTAGCCGATTCCCACCGTCCCGCTGCATTGGTCCCTGTCCTCCATTTGAAATTGTTGTAAACTCTTGACTAGGAAACAACCCATTACAGGGAGAATAAATACTGCAGCAGCCTCCTTAAAAAGCACATTTGTGCCCGTGTTTTGTGTCTCTCTCTGGGTCTGTTCCTGTCAGAACCGTGGCCCAAAACTCTCAGTCAAGGTCTCGACTGGGGACAGCACCTCGAGAGCTCACGTCTCCCCCGCCCGGCCCCCCCGCCCCGGTGCATTCCTCCCATTGTGTTCAGTGTTTCCCTTATGGATGTTATGTATGTTATGTATGTTATCGGAGGAAGGGGAACATCAAATCAGAGAACAGTTTGAGGTAACATTTGCTAATTTCATCATGTTTCTAGAGAAATGTAATGACGTACAAACAGTGACTAATAAGTGCAACAAAATATGGTATAAATAATATCACGACTCCTACTTCAGCCACTTGAAAGCTACAGTATGTACAGTGACTTTAAGCTTACTGTGAGCGAGCTTGCCTCTCCAAAAACCTGACTCTTTCTTGGCCTGAAGGAGCCCCCCCCCTTTTTTTCTCCTAAAAATGTGGTTTATTTGGCTGTAATATTCCACAGCATCCATCTGCATAGAGAATGTTCCAAAGTATGGACATAATAGGAGAGAATGTCACCATGGTAACCTATGATAATAACCAATGTCCTGTTCCAGCTCTATGTTGTGTTTGTGGTAGAAAACTTTACGAAACAACTCAAAAAAACAAACAGGGAGCTGTACTTTTACTCATCGTTTTATAATAAATACTCAATGCTCATGTTCTACCCCAAAAATCTTGAACATACTTTTCATTTTATGTCATGATTTCTCTATTTATCGCAATGATCATGAAATAAACAGAATAATAATCAACGGTTGTGTCCGTAAGGTGTTAAGGCACAAACGGTTTAATTCTGCATAAAATAAGTTTTTAAGGTGAATATCGTATTTTCCGGACTATAAGTCGCACCTTTTTTCATAGTATTGGCTGGAGTGCGACTTATACTTATATTTATACTTTTATACTTATATGTGATATTATTTGTTATTTTCACACTTGCACCTGCATTTCATACTCCAGTGCAACTTATATATATTTTTTTCTTCTCTTTGATGCATTTTTTGGCTATACATACGACTCCGGTGCAACTTATAGTCCGGAAAATACGGTATTCATTTTCATAATTCAGAGAAGAAATGTCCTGACAGAGACAGGTGATGTCCTCTGCATTATCAGGACCACAAACACACAATCACATGTTAATTTAAACGTTTAATCCACAAACGTTGCTCTGTCTCCACTCACAAAATGGCCCCCGTGATTGCCACAGCAACAACAACAACAACAACAGCGAAAACTCCCAAACTCCAACGACTTTTATCCCAGAGCACGTATGTTTGTCTGGCACTAAGGAAGTATTCGATCAAACGTAAAGGATACCGAGGGTTCAGTGAAAGCGAACGTCCTTAAAAGACCTCTATCCTGATCCCAGGGGCAAACAAACAAAGTAATGTTTGGTCACAGCTTAGAGAGCAAACCGGTTCTCTAATCCCATAATCCAGTGCGTATCGGGCGTGGAGCGCTTGGCCCATTCAACTTTTGGTCCATTTCTCTTAATTACAACAAAGCAACCAGAGCAGCGCAAAGAGTCAACGCCAGCTCCGCAACGCCAACGGTTTGAAAATCAAAATCAATCGATCACGAACTCGAACAAAAACATTTCCAGGCTGGTTTTTAATAGTCTATTGGAATTTTGGAATACTTTGTACAGTAGATACTAAAGGCCTCCAGCATCTAATGGAAAATGATGTAAATTAAAGAACAAAGTCACCAATAGAACCAATAGAACATTTATAGCTGGATACCGTTTGATGTTTTCGATACCAGTACTTATCCAACATCTGTTTTTCAATACTATTACAGAAAGGTGTCAATTTAGGGCAAATTGTCTGTAGAGATATTTCCCAAGCTTTTAATCACATCATAACTGTTAACTTTCATCCCAAGTTAAAAAAGTAAGTTGTTTTCATCCCAGACCCTTTCCCGTCGGTACCAGAGAGGGGTTTCTAAGAACATTACTTTGCAGATATTCCTTATACAAATACAATAATAGCGCACTTTTCAGGCTTTACAGCGCTCCTGAATAAAAGCTGCTCAAACGAAATTTACAACGAAACAAGAATATGTACAAATACGGGCCGCACCTGTCAATAAGCCGCAAGTGCCCACGTTGTAACATGAGATATTTACACTCGCCGGTTGACTGGGGCTCTCGTACTTAGCAGGTGAAATATGGTCCACCCCATGCAGGGGTCAGGTCATTTCACTGTGGCAGGTCCTAAACTACAGACCGCCGTATATCACATGTCCGAGCTCCACATGTCTGTCAAGCGTCTAGATTCACTTCCTCATTAGACTCATTTCTCTGTGAATATGATTCCGATTGTAATAAAACACACAGCGTTTTGAAGCTTAAAGTACAGAGAACAAAGGCCAGTGACGTCTTCTTCTACAGTGTGTCAAATGCTTGCACTTCCTGTTCCTGCCGTTAGCCAGTAAAACCTACAAATTAACCGCACCGTCGTATGCGCCGCAGGGTTCAAAGCATGCGAAAAAAAACAGTGGCTTAATGTCTGAAAAGTACAGTAGATAAAACTAGCTCTGAGAGTATGAGATCATCACCTACTAGAATCTGAAAGCCAAACTTTTACGTCCCTGAACTAACACACTTTTACAAGTCTTCAAAAACAAAGGAACAATAGATCTAACGAAACCCTGGACACGTGTATCAAACTGTTCTTTTTCCGAAATCTGCAACACAAACAGTAGCCACCACACTGCGTCGTAAAAGAAAACATCTTTGATTACTCACACAGTCTTAAGAGATGCTTTTCCAGGAGAAGTGGTCAGTCTATGTTGACCATAGCAGGACGTGTCGTTGAACGGGTGATCTCTTCAAGGGTCCGCGCCACTGATTAACGAAAAATATTCCACGTTTTTGTCACCGCAAACCGAGTCAGCTGAGGTAGAAGCCAGCCCTCAGAGCCTGCACAGAAGAGAGAAAACAATCAATCACATTTTAGATTGACAAGAAATAATGACTGCAAAGTGTTTCCCAAAGACTATGAAAGGATGCTAAAGTCAAAGGAGAATGTAACTTTTCTTATAGAGAATACGCAACAGATATATAGACGCGACGATGTTATGAGCTATCGCTTTGCAACTCGGCTAGCTCCCTGCATTAGCAATAGCCCTCATAAACTGCCAACTTGTACTAGCCAAGAGGGTTTTGGCTCAACCACATTTAGTTGAGGTTAAAGACTCGTTAAAACTCATTATTTAGTATGTGAAATTTTTTTGGTGTTTTATTTTAGATGATTATTAGCATCTGAGCTAAAGACTAATTAACTTTAAGTTTAGATTTCTGAATGTTTGTGCTTCTGGTAAGCATCTGCTAACACTACATATCCTCTTTTGTACGTTACTGGGGAGAAGGAAAGCAAAATGACATAAATATAATAAAATAAACAGTTTAGATACTTTACTCCGTGGCCATGAGATTCCTTTATCTAGAATGTTCCACGGCATGGCAATAAAGTTATCTATAATTGCTTTTATTGTTAATAGTTTGAGTTAATGCTACAATAAAATGGGCAGCTTTATAGAAAGAAATGTAAAAAGGTGAGATGAGAGACAGTAAGACAGGGCAAGGGAAGGATAGTTTAGGGAAAGAGAAAAGGAGAAAAAGAGAAGAGAAAGACACATTTGGGAGAGAGACAGATTTGATGGAGAGAACGGAGAGAGGGACAGAAAAGGAGAGCGATGAGACACAGGGGGCGCTTCTGCTCGACTTGTTTGTCGCTGGTGTTTGATCGAGGAGCGGTCAGGGGGGCCCTCGGCAGTGTGGACCTCTCTACGAACTCTGCGTGACCTCGCCACAAACGACCACACGCGACAAACATCTCTCCAACGCACAGCGGCGACGCCAAGGTGACATAAATGTACACACGCGACAAACACGTCTCTCCAACGCACAGCGGCGACGCCAAGAAGACGTAAATGTACACACGATAAACATCTCTCCAACGCAAAAAGGCGACGCCAAGGTGACGTAAATGTACACACACGACAAACACATCGCTCCAACGCACAGCGGCGACGCCAAGAAGACGTAAATGTACACACGCGACAAACACATCACTCCAACGCAAAAAGGCGACGCCAAGGTGACGTAAATGTACACGCAACAAACACATCGCTCCAACGCACAGCGGCGACGCCAAGGTGACGTAAATGTACACACATGTGACATGACGCAACACCGCAGGATCGTAAGAGAAATTGATACACAAAATTCATTTTTACCATAGACTTTTTAAAAATCAAATAATGGCACGACGGAGGGTAACGAGCTACAGTACGTGTAACAAACGTCCTCAACATCACTTCAGTTTGTAGAGACCACACTTACATTTACATAGTTAATGAGTCGTTTTGTTTGTCTTTGCAATGCTGTTGGATCGAATAAATAATTAGAGCTCCAGTCGTCTCGCATGAAGCTCCTTTTTTTGTATGAACTGGATTCGTCAAGCTTGAAGTCATTAAAATCCCTTAATTTTATGTGTCCAGAACACATAGTTATTTTGGAATACATTTAATGAATTTGATTTAAAACTTTTTATTTATTATTATTTAATGTTTTTATATATGTAGTAGTAGTAGTAGTAGTAGTAGTAGTAGTAGTAGTAGTAGTAGTAGTAGTAGTAGTGTAGTAGTAGTAGTAGTAGTAGTAGTAGTAGTAGTAGTAGTAGTAGTAGTAGTAGTAGTAGTAGTAGTAGTAGTAGTAGTATGCAAAGACCAACTAATTAATCATCTTCATCTCTGGCTGTCAGTGTAATTTTCAATGAGGAGCTAGATTAAAAATGAATATTAATATTGGCCAGTGGCAAATATTGAGTTACATAATAATAACCCATAATGAAGCAAATATAATGGAGTAATTTGGAGCACGCGGTACACAAACACGAGCTCTTCTTTGACATCATTACAGCTTCAGTCGACAGTCACAAAACGCTTCTAAATGTTCTGTCGGTTTCTGGGGTAAAGTTTCTGGGACGCATCGTAACCTATTTGGTCGCTAAGTGGGTTACTACGGACAACGTTTGGAATTCAGCCCCGCGATGCCAACTGGGCCAACCGCATTATTGTACGCCGCAATTCCTGATTTGTCTCTTCTAGGGAAATATTTTGGGGTAGAATAAATTAAAATACCGTATTTTGTGACTTATACTGTGTGTGACTTATACTCCAGTGCGACTTATATAAAAAACATATATAAGTTGCACTGGAGTATGAAATGCGGTTGCAAGTGTGAAAATAACAAATAATATCACATATAAGTCGCTCCGGAGTATAAGTATATAAGTATAAATATAAGTATAAGTCGCACCCTGGCCAAAACTATGAAAAAAGTGCGACTTATAGTCCGGAAAATACGGAAAATCCCTCATAAATTTTAAAAACAGTTTAAGAAATTCCCCAACTTGCTTGCTGCGCCAGGAGACACAGTTGGACTAAATGCTTTTATTAGATTCATCTGTAGTTCAGGCCGACGTTATGTTTTATAAATACAGGGTAATGAAGAAACTCCTGCAATCACAGACGGAAATTAGAATAATAATAATGAAAAAAACGCTCGAACACTTTGAAACGCACGCTGGTTTATGAGGACATATTTAAGACATTATTTAAAGTACACACGACAGGTTAGACTACACATTGTTATCATATTTCAGATTTTGCGTAACATTTTGCCTAGTTGTCCCCAGTTTGACCATTAAGTCTTAAATGTACTTCCTGGTTGGGCGTGAGCAACAGATGTGACATAGGTAGAGGCAATTCCACAGCTGTTACCTAGCAACCATACTGTAAACAAGAGCCAGATACCATATAAATGACACAGCAGTTATGAATATTTCCTCGTGTATATCGTCTCCATGGCTGCGTCCGAACGTCCACACTCGTCCCCTGACCGCGCATTCACTTCACCGTCCAGCACTATTTAGCAGACTATATAGTGCACTCAATCACGGCACGATTCTGACGCTCGGCTCGCTACTTCCTTGTCGCCGCGGGTCACGTGACTTGGGCGTCCGAGTGAAAAAAAACCTTGCTATGATAAGTTGTTATCTTATACGGCTGAGAAATAAGTACGCTTTCCAGGCAAAGCAATAACAGCTCAGTGGAAAGAAGCAGGTGGCGAGCGGAACCTTCAGTAGAAAGGTTACTTGCTGCACCTTTAGGCTTATATCACTTTTGACAGACTCCAAACTCATTCTTAATCCTGATGTAGAAACGTGTCACAAAAGCGGTTTTCCAATTCTAGTGAGTGGACTGTTGTTTCCATTGACATAGTATGATAAAGCATGTACTTGTTTTTTTCTTCTTCTTGAAACTAAAGCAGAATCTACAAATATTGAGCCTGATCATGACCGGGGACGTCAAGGTTATTGGGTTAATCGATAATCGTGATTAATCAGGCCAAGATATAATCATAGGAACTGAAAAACAATAATCGTGCCAATTTTAGAAGCAGAATCAAGTCTTTTTAGTTCAATCCATAGTCCAAAAATAAGACTTAAATGTAAATAAAGTGTTTTTATCTGGCTATTTTTGTCCAATTTAACTTTATTTTGTCAAACTTAAGACCAGTCAAAAAGTCACACTTTTTTTTTTTCCACACAGAGCTCCATTTTGTCTCAGCAGAGTTCTGACCGCAGCAGGAAAGGGTCAGCGTCGTGCCACAGAGAGCTCTAACTACTGTATATTAAACAGGCCAAACCTCTGCTCATTTGCATCCACCTCTGGTCCTTTCCTGCCACTCTTCCTTTTCTCCCCCTCTCTCCCTCTTTGTCCCGTATCTTCCTCTCTTCTCTTCACTATCTATCGCTCTCACAGTCTTTTCTTTTCTCTCTTATTCCATACATCTCTCTCTTTGTGTATATCTCCCTCTTCTCTCTCCCCCGTTATCCCCCCATCTCCAGTCACTTAATGAATTAGCGTCAATCCGCCTCGTCGTTAGCTTGACCATATTTAAATTGGCGTTTTATTTAAATAGAACATTTATAGCCATTTGTAGCCATCGTTCGCCGATCGTTAAGGTTGATTAGAGTTTTGCGAGTTTCTTAACATGTATTTTTAGACAAAGACAAGTAAAATATGCGGCTGTCACACTCCCACGGGCCGTACGTCTGAACAGTGCCGAGTGCAAAAGGGTGAACTGTCAACTTTAAATATCCTTTTTGTATTGCCGCTGTCAAACTTTGAAGGTACTTTGGGATCGATAACCATTAATCCGTCAAAGCTAAGTCACTGAACACATTTAGTTTGACACAAAAGTCGGCTGGCCTCCGTGTTTTTCTGCATGATCCGTTTGCTCAGATTTATTACCGGTTAAATGTTGTATTTTCAGGAACGTCAGGCTCATTTTTGACTTAAGAAAATACACGTTTAAAGAGTAAAAGAGGGTAAAAGATATTGATGAGCTGAGGGCAGGGTTCAGACAGCCCCTCAGATTGAAAATGACTTTAGGATGGAAGTTGAAAAACGTCTAGATTGTAAAAAAAAAAAAAAACACAAAACAATATTATAACAATATCCCAAAGTACAAAATGTAGTCAAATTTCTGTCAAATTTGGCCATTTTCAAGTTGAGTCAAAGTTGAGTCCAGACCTTCATCGTCAGCGCCGTTTGTTTGATCCATTTTTTCGCAATGGCTTTTTCCCAGCTGCCAGAAGTATGTTCCAAATGGATCCATCTATATTGTCCATGGCAGGAGTTTTGAGGCCCAAACGCACAATGGGATGATAATGTCAAAAACTGTCTACAATGTTGTGTTTATTTCTGGGCAATATTTTTAAGCAACAGGACGCTCCAAGAACACATGATAATGATTACGTCTCCTGGCAACCACAGTTTAAACAAAATTCAGCCCCTCCTTGTGAGTAGTGGGCACTTTGACATGGGGTTATAAAAACACAGGTCACGAGGACTGGACTGACATGATACTGGAGATTACACAAATAGAAAAAATTGACAATGAGAAAATTTTACATTTTGTTTTTAGTTTCTGTTCTGTCTTTTTATTTTTTCTCTGTTGTACGCTGTTGTTTTTCTTGTTCTTAAAACGCTTTGAAAAACCCCAAAAACATCTTAATAATAAAAAAACAAAACACAGGTCACACTTTTCCAACAGAATTCCTTCCAAACATGAGATTATGTTGTCTTCCATTGTGACGTACATATTTTCCCACTCATCGTCCGTCTAAACAAAACCCTTTCCCCCCGTTTAATTTGAATCAAATCAAATCAAATCAATTTATTTTTGTAAGGCCCAAAATCACAACAACAGTTGCCTCTGAGGGCCACAGGGAGAAATGAATCAACAATGTCTGTGGTGGCGATGAAGTCAGACAATGTCTGTGGTGGCGGTGAATATGTTCAGATCGTTCATGCATTGATATACTTTAGACATTATTTTCTGATCCTCTTCAGTTTTAACTAGGGCTGGGCAACGATTAAAATATTTAATCGCGATTAATCACATTATTTCCCTGATTAATCACGATTAATTGCATTTTTATGCGCAAAATTCAAAATTAATTCAAAAGAAGTGTAAAGTGCATCAGCATTTTTATTCAGTAGCAAATATTAAGTATTCACTTGCCACAAAATCCTGAGCCACAATCATTAAAGATTGACAGGCCTTTCAGAGACCAGTTCAGAAATGCAAGTGCCACTCTCTTGTCATTTTCGCAACAAAGTCTGTTCCTTTTCTTAATTTTTATGTCCAGCATCCTCGAAAAGGATTGCTTCAAAGATAAAATATATAGTATAGTAGTTATAGAAAAGGACAAGGGAAATGGCCCCAGAGGCTGACCTTTTGGCCCTTTTGGGGCCAGGCTGGTGCCAAGACTTAGCCCTAAAAGGAGGGCTTTGAATCAGGGTAAACTCTGGGGCCTGTTCCCTATTCCTTTTGGATCTTTTGGGGCCAGATTAGTGCCAAAACCTAGCCCAGAAAGGAGGGCTTTGATGCAGGCTCGACTCAAGGGCCTTTTCCGTGGTCCTTTTGGCCCTTTTGGGGCCAGGCCGGTGCAAGGACTGTGCGAGCCAAGTTTAGTTTATGTATACGTTCGTATGGAAATCTACTGATATATCTGATATTTTGTTATAAATGTGTAATTTTATGTTTCACGGATTAATAATTTGGTTGTTTAAATAAGCTAAATTTATTTGATTACATTTGTTTTATTTGTAGAATGTATTTGTAGTCTTTTGCCTGCTCTGACGTAAATGTGTTACTGTCACTTTAAGAGAGACAGCGCTAAGAAACACGCAAAGGAGCAGGAGACACGGCGTACAATACAGAGTCAAATTGTATTCTATTTTTTGAGAATAGCTGTATCTGATTACTCCTGTAAGAAGTGTCACAAAACTGTGGATGAAACTTTGTTAACTATTTTTTACATCGGAGTCCCATGGGAGTTATTTCTCATCAATTAAAGTACAGGAGTAATACCATCGGCAAAAACAAGACCTCAGCCACACAAATACTTTGCCCAGAAAGGTGGTCTTTGATTCAGTCTAAAATATGAAAAAAGAAATCACAGGACGTACATCACGACGTCACAAGTCGACTACTGAGCACCAAATTCCCTGCAGACAAGCGGGGCGTGTCACCAATCATATGTGTGTCTTGACCTCTGCCGAACCCCTGGGGTTCGATCGAACCCAGGTTAAGAACCACAGTTCTAATGTACACGCGCTCAAATTCTGCGTCGGGCGCGATTCGGTTTTGTACGAGGCTTTAGAACTGGTGCGGACCAGGGGAATCCGACCTGCGTTAACGCGCGTTAAAATAATTGATCGCGTTAAATAAATGATGAGTTAATGCGATAATAACGCGTTAACTTGCCCAGCCCTATTTTTAACACATTTTCTGGATGACCTTTGAACATGTTTCTACCATAGTAGATGAAGATTCTTCATGCATGTGTTGCCATAGTGAGCAGAAGTATCTGGGCATGCACGGATTGAATGTGGACACAGATTTGGTGATGACTCAAACTGGACAATCACACCCTTCTTCTCCCTTTCTTCATTCTCTCCATCTCCATCTATTCTTCTTCCACTCTCTCCCTCTTTTTTCTGACGCTTTATAACTTCAGCATTTTTAGATTTTCTTGCCAAAAGGCTTTATTCGACCGAACAGCTGCAGCGGAGAAAGAGCGAGAGCAGAGCGATCCGGTAAACGGCCGAGGCCTGGCGGCGAATCCGCGACGCCAAGGTGTTAAAAACCGTACGCCTTCAACCACTACGCCACCACCGATGAGCCCGCAACGCTCCTCTTAACTACTCTGATTTGCAGCTCTCCCGTCCACTTTCTAACGGAGCGATTTACAAGCGCGTTGTTGACGCTTTACAATGCAGATGTGCAAAAGTGTGGGGCACCGGCACGATGAACTGGAGAGTTTATTGGTTCGTAACGTAAGCGAGGAGAGCAACAAACACCGGTTTAAGTTTATGACCTCCGCGAGAAGAGCGGGAGGGTTAAAAATTCACAACGCAATAAATAAAAGCGTAGCATAACTGGAAGGAAGAAGTGTGCGCGCTAAAGATATGTTTAACGGCATTAAACCATTCACTAGTTTAATTTCATAATAATCGTGTTCCAAAGGCTTCGGCGACCGTAAATATTCACATGGTTGAGTCGCAATAACATTTGAGATGTGTTTTAATAGTAGGGCGACAAGAAAACGTGTCTAAATGACACGGTTTGACATTTTCTCGCCTTTTTTCTTTACATAAGAAAGGATATTGTTTAGAGAGGGAAAACATAGGTTAGTTAAATAATTGTATTGCTTTCTTCCTTATTTATTTTTCAATGATCTTACATCCTGGAGTTTTGCACAAGAACACAACGACACGAATACACAAATACACGATACCGGTACATACTAAAACACTGATCATATCTATCGTCCGTAATTAAAACGATCAAAACTAACCGAAAAAGGAACCTCGAACAAGACTTTTACAGACATATTTTAGCACATTCCTCTCACATTTGTAAAATATCGTCTACATGTCGCCATCGAGATAATGCAAACAATTATTGAGCTCTTCGTTTTCGTCAACGGCAACGACCGGCAACGTTACAACAGAATGGTGAACATCTCAACCATCAGCTTTGACCGAGCCAAGTCATGCACCATGCCAAGTGTTCACAAGAAACTATTAGCCTTCTGTAAATGAAATGTTGCCGACTAAACGTATTAACACAAAGATTAATAAATCATCACATAACGTTATCTCTGTTGTAGGTCTAAGCCCATTTATTCAGCTCCGATTCCCTTCTCTGGAGTTACACACGCAGTACTGCTGATGCATACTGTGCCGTGTCAGTGCATATTATTAGTCGATGTTGCTATATATAGAACCGGCTGTAACTGAGAAGTGAATATTTTAGCCGAGCCTAAGACAGTAATGTACATGAGTTATTATAATAAGTATAGACCCTTCCAGAGTGTGTAAACATGCCGTACATTGACTCGAAAGCACATTCCGCGTTAGCAGGAAGCAGGGCTGGTTTGGTGATGTGTTGTACGCGAGTAACACCAGAGCGTCATTAAAAACATTACAGAGAAACTCAATGTAAACGTAAAAAAAAGGCCATGATCAGGAGGCTCCGCCCAGTAGGCAGGGCTAACTCAGAGTACGATAAGTACCCGAGTTCTCAGACTAGACCTGCAGATTGAGAATGACTCTTGGATGAGAGTCAAAGCGTCTTGTTTTCCAAACCAGTGTCCAGAAGACTATCACGGATTCTTTTTCCACAAATGATAGTAATAATACAATTTATCCAAAATTTGTCAATCACACAATTTGTCAAAATATCATTTCCACAATGGCCCTGAACACAGCCACATCTCCTTTGGCAGAGCCTCTCGTCAGCGGTGCGCGAGTGGGCGTTGTCACTCAAAACTACATCCCATAATAGCCCTGTTAAGCTGTCAGAAGACTGAAGGATCCCCTGGCGTCGCATCCATCCCTATTGTACCTTCTCCACTGTAAACAAGAGTGTGATGAAGGCCACGCTGCCATGAAAGGATGACAGTCGTTTCAGCTCCAGTGAAACAAAACAATTCCTGATCAACACAAGCATCAAAATGACTGAAGTCTGATATTTGAAAATAAAGTTCAGTGGGAGGTTTGGAGCCAGTGGAGAGTAGATTGAATGGTTCATCGATAATCATGAGTATTCAGGTCACAATATAATCTGAAGAAGTATGATGTGATTATTTTCTATAGTTGACTAGTGACAATTAGTCGTATAATTGCTGCAGCCAGTGGAAAATGCCTGTCGATTTCTGTCTCATTAACCGATCTCATAAAGCTGGTCACAAACTGAAGCAAACTTAGGCTGAAGAACTGTGACCCACAGACTGACCCAAACATAGACCAGCACACTGACCCGCTCACACTGACCCGCACATACTGACCTGCTCACACTGACCCGCTCACACTGACCCGCACATACTGACCTGCTCACACTGACCCGCTCACACTGACCCGCACATACTGACCTGCTCACACTGACCCGCTCACACTGACCCGCACATACTGACCTGCTCACACTGACCCGCTCACACTGACCCGCACATACTGACCTGCTCACACTGACCCGCTCACACTGACCCGCACATACTGACCTGCTCACACTGACCCGCTCACACTGACCCGCACATACTGACCTGCTCACACTGACCCGCACACACTGACCCGCTCACTCTGACCCGCTCACACTGACCCGCACATACTGACCTGCTCACACTGACCCGCACACACTGACCCGCTCACTCTGACCCGCTCACACTGACCCGCGCATACTGACCTGCGCACACTGACCCGCTCACACTGACCCGCTCACACTGATCCGCACATACTGACCTGCGCACACTGACCCGCTCACACTGACCCGCTCACACTGACCCGCACATACTGACCTGCTCACACTGACCTGCACATACTGACCCGCACACACTGACCCGCTCACACTGACCTGCACACACTGACCCGCACACACTGACCTGCACACACTGACCTGCTCACACTGACCTGCACACACTGACCCGCACACACTGACCTGCACACACTGACCCGCACACACTGACCCGCTCACACTGACCCGCACATACTGACCTGCTCACACTGACCTGCACACACTGACCCGCTCACACTGACCTGCACACACTGACCCGCACACACTGACCCGCTCACACTGACCCGCACATACTGACCCGCTCACACTGACCCGCACATACTGACCTGCTCACACTGCCCCGCACACACTGACCCGCTCACTCTGACCCGCTCACACTGACCCGCGCATACTGACCTGCGCACACTGACCCGCTCACACTGACCCGCTCACACTGATCCGCACATACTGACCTGCGCACACTGACCCGCTCACACTGACCCGCTCACACTGACCCGCACATACTGACCTGCTCACACTGACCTGCACATACTGACCCGCACACACTGACCCGCTCACACTGACCTGCACACACTGACCCGCACACACTGACCTGCACACACTGACCCGCTCACACTGACCTGCACACACTGACCCGCACACACTGACCTGCACACACTGACCCGCACACACTGACCCGCTCACACTGACCCGCACATACTGACCTGCTCACACTGACCTGCACACACTGACCCGCTCACACTGACCTGCACACACTGACCCGCACACACTGACCCGCTCACACTGACCCGCACATACTGACCCGCTCACACTGACCCGCACATACTGACCTGCTCACACTGCCCCGCACACACTGACCCGCTCACTCTGACCCGCTCACACTGACCCGCGCATACTGACCCGCGCACACTGACCCGCTCACACTGACCCGCTCACACTGATCCGCACATACTGACCTGCGCACACTGACCCGCTCACACTGACCCGCTCACACTGACCCGCACATACTGACCTGCTCACACTGACCTGCACATACTGACCCGCACACACTGACCCGCTCACACTGACCTGCACACACTGACCCGCACACACTGACCTGCACACACTGACCTGCACACACTGACCCGCTCACACTGACCTGCACACACTGACCCGCACACACTGACCTGCACACACTGACCCGCACACACTGACCCGCACATACTGACCTGCTCACACTGACCTGCACACACTGACCCGCACACACTGACCTGCACACACTGACCCGCACACACTGACCTGCACACACTGACCCGCTCACACTGACCCGCACATACTGACCTGCTCACACTGACCTGCACACACTGACCCGCACACACTGACCCGCTCACACTGACCCGCACATACTGACCCGCTCACACTGACCCGCACATACTGACCTGCTCACACTGACCCGCACACACTGACCCGCTCACACTGACCCGCACATACTGACCCGCTCACACTGACCCGCACATACTGACCTGCTCACACTGACCTGCACACACTGACCTGCACACACTGACCCGCTCACACTGACCTGCACACACTGACCCGCACACACTGACCTGCACACACTGACCCGCTCACACTGACCCGCACATACTGACCTGCTCACACTGACCTGCACACACTGACCCGCACACACTGACCCGCTCACACTGACCCGCACATACTGACCCGCTCACACTGACCCGCACATACTGACCTGCTCACACTGACCCGCACATACTGACCCGCTCACACTGACCCGCTCACACTGACCTGCACACACTGACCCGCACACACTGACCTGCACACACTGACCCGCACACACTGACCCGCTCACACTGACCTGCACACACTGACCCGCTCACACTGATCCGCACATACTGACCTGCGCACACTGACCCGCTCACACTGACCCGCTCACACTGACCCGCACATACTGACCTGCTCACACTGACCTGCACATACTGACCCGCACACACTGACCCGCTCACACTGACCTGCACACACTGACCCGCACACACTGACCTGCACACACTGACCTGCACACACTGACCCGCTCACACTGACCTGCACACACTGACCCGCACACACTGACCTGCACACACTGACCCGCACACACTGACCCGCACATACTGACCTGCTCACACTGACCTGCACACACTGACCCGCACACACTGACCTGCACACACTGACCCGCACACACTGACCTGCACACACTGACCCGCTCACACTGACCCGCACATACTGACCTGCTCACACTGACCTGCACACACTGACCCGCACACACTGACCCGCTCACACTGACCCGCACATACTGACCCGCTCACACTGACCCGCACATACTGACCTGCTCACACTGACCCGCACACACTGACCCGCTCACACTGACCCGCACATACTGACCCGCTCACACTGACCCGCACATACTGACCTGCTCACACTGACCTGCACACACTGACCTGCACACACTGACCCGCTCACACTGACCTGCACACACTGACCCGCACACACTGACCTGCACACACTGACCCGCTCACACTGACCCGCACATACTGACCCGCTCACACTGACCCGCACATACTGACCTGCTCACACTGACCTGCACACACTGACCCGCACACACTGACCCGCTCACACTGACCCGCACATACTGACCCGCTCACACTGACCCGCACATACTGACCTGCTCACACTGACCCGCACATACTGACCCGCTCACACTGACCCGCTCACACTGACCTGCACACACTGACCCGCACACACTGACCTGCACACACTGACCCGCACACACTGACCCGCTCACACTGACCTGCACACACTGACCCGCACACACTGACCCGCTCACACTGACCTGCACACACTGACCCGCACACACTGACCCGCTCACACTGACCCGCTCACACTGACCCGCTCACACTGACCCGCTCACACTGACCCGCTCACACTGACCCGCACACACTGACCCGCTCACACTGAGTCCAAAAAGTCCAATGCCTGCATTACAGTGGCTTAAATGTACAGATAAAAGTAGATCAAAACCCTGTGTCTCAATATTCTATTCGTAGCCTATACAAGCCCATGGTCTACTTTCCAAACAATAGGCCATAGAATAAATACAAATAATAATAAATAAGAGACAAAGAAGGGGTAAGTGACCAAAAACGTCACGTATCGTATCTGTTAAAATCCGGCAAATTTAAAGGAGACGAATTATATAATTATTTTCCCAAGCACTTATTATGTAACAAAAACATAGGTAGATCATCGCGTAACATTTTGTTAAACCGCTTAGTAACAGAAACGGTCCATTGACTCGACACTAAGATAAGCTCCGCCTCTTAATAGACATTTCACCGTTGTAACAAGATTAAAAGTTCATTTAAGTTGAACACACACAACAATCACGTTAATATTTCCCTAAATTCCAGCAACAAGAAGCGCCTCGAACATTAACATTTGTTTGTACCATATTTTGATGCCCTTTTTAAGTCTTTGAAGAGAACCTGGCACCTGCGCGAGTCACCGAGCGCCAGCGGCAACGCCCAGCATCCTTCCGCACAGTTTGTCCCCTTTAAGCGAAAAACGCAGAGGCACGTTGAATGAGGCAATCGGAGGAAGTCATTGAAAAGGACGAATGTGCGCGCGTGGACGAAGAGGAGGCTGCTGGGTAATAAAGTGAATATCCACGCGGCACATCACGGAGCCAGGAGCCATCTTCAGGGCAATAATGCAATAATGAAGAAATTCAATCAGCCGCTCTGCAGTGTCTGAACCTCGTGACTGTGCGATGCCGGCTTTTAATACCGCCTCGCCCCGCTATATTACAACCAAGAAAAACAATAGATGATGATGCAAAGTTATTGACGAATGCTTTATTGTGGCGGTAAATCTCGACTCGATCTTCTCCAAGCTCTTTTGCGTTGTTTTTTCAGTTTGTAAATGGAAAGTTTGGAGGAGCCGCCATTGGTTTGTTGTTTCAAATCTAGATCATCCTTAAAAACAAATATCAATACTGAGAATCAGTAAATCGCATGCAAAACGGTGTCTTTCCTAGTTTTAGACTTGTGATCGTGACCTAGCTTAAGGCTGTGTTATTACTAAAGAAATTGCATCACGTTACATGCTATGGTTTTTAAAAAAGTGTGTTTTTATTGTCATTTTATCATCTACACTTATCGGGAAAGGACCGTTCTTTTCAAAATTCTTGACAAAAACTGGATTTGTAGTTTGGACTTGGCTGTCAATTAGCATTTGTTTGTAAAAATACATTTAGAGCTGTGTAAATGATCTATATAACTTCAAAACAATAGTCCTGGTTATGATTACATTGTGTCTACATACATCACAATGTTATTCAAGATTTTGATTAGGGCTGCACAATATATCACAATAGTATCGATTAGTTAATGCAATTATTGATATTGCAACAGACTAAATACATCACAAAACACAAGGTTACTGGTTGGAGGATTGTACAATGTATTTAAAATGAAAGTGTTAAAAATTCTTCTTCCTCTGTGTCACTTCTAAACAACTCCACAAACTCCGGAGGTAGAGGAAGTGCAGATTCTTCTTCTGCGTCGCTTAGAGCCCAGAGCGCCCTCTTGTGGTTTTCAGTGTGAAAATCCCGAATAATATCACATATAAGTCGCTCCCCGGCCGAAACTATAGACCGGAAAATATGGTAATTTACAATATTGCGTATTTCTCGGTTTATGTAAACTATCTGTATTTAGGAAAAATCCATCTGCTTCTTCTGAAAGTTCATACATCACTGTGATTGGTTAAATCCAATTGTCTCTCTCTCAGATCACAACAATATCAGTTGTGTTAGTTTGAGCCTAGAATTGCATTAAACTACATTCAAATCCTCACGAGTGACAGATTCTCCGACTCGAAGCGAAGCGTTCTGAAACGAGGCAGCTAACAACTGCGCGTTGTTCAGCAGCGTTAAAAAAATAATAAAGATACGGCTTTACATAAAAGACGAAAGCACAACAGCTAAGTGGTTTTGGCGCCGTGAGAAAGCGCTCGGTGGGTGGTAGTTTCCATTCGCAGGTTGAATCCCCTCAAGCTCTTCAACTCTCCCCATTTCCCACGGTCATTGCTCTAAATGACAGTGAAGTATTATCGCAGCTTTAGGATTGACACAGCACTTTGCAGTTCTGGCCCGCTCTCTGGTGAATAAGAGGAGGAGGAGGGGGAAAAAACATTAGTTTTCTCTCGACGCGCCAACATTTCAAATCTGCACATCTTGGCAATCTTTCATTATTTTTCAGCAGTAATAAGAAAGCAGAAGTGATGATAAAATGCTAGAAACAGAAGGGATTCCAGTGCTATTTTTGTTAGATTTAGTGCTATTGTTACAGTGGATGGACGGCAACTGGACGACTCGTTGAACTAAAATGCAGTTAAGTTTTATATATTTCAAATGTTGCTAAAAAAGATTAAAAACGTTATACCGGAATAGCTCATTGCTTTTAGATTTATAATGTCACTTCCTGTTTGTAATTGATGACATCACACTCCAACACGGGGAGAAACTTCTGACAAATGCAACTATATGAGAGCACATTTGTTTTGTTGAATTAAGTTGAGAATGTCAAAAAAGTTGTTTCTTTTGTTCTAAACTATCCATAAACTTTGACTGGAACGAGTGTACCAAGTGTGATGTCACTTCCTGTAAATTTTCTACAGATTTTTCAACGTTTTCTCCACAAATACCTGCTCGATTGGTGTAAAACTATCATTTATATGAACAACAGGTATAAATACGCCAAATAAAGCCTAATAAAGCCAAATAAAAACTTTATTTAGGCAGACTATTTCCTCCCTAAAATGTACAATCAAACCAAAACGTCAGCATATTACAAGGCAGAGGAACCCTATTGTTCAGTTTCATGATGAGGGCAAAACTGTGTGATCCCAATTAGCTTAGCATCCCACGAAATAGCTTCATTGTGTCGAGCATACGTTGAGTTCACAATTTTAGGATAATAAACTTGTTTTACGCTGCGCTTTTTCTGACGCTTCGAGTGTATTTGCAATTTTGTGCATTATTTAACAGATTACATTGGCGAATGTGACAAGTACTTCTTCAGTCAGAGCTGCCCTGGTGTAGATAGAAGCGAGGATAATAATCTGTGATCCAAGCTATTTTATATTCATGTAATAAAGTAAAATCTGTTTTGCTCCTGTACGGATACATTGCAAAAGCAGTTCTTAGGGTCAAAATGATACCGCTGTGTTCTGTCTGCATCTAATTATAAAGCGTTTTACTCTCCCTCAAACGAGGAAGAGCGCTGTTAGCATGCTAGTTGTTGTTAGCTTCACTGGGATGGTAGAAGTCGCTTGGAAACTCAATGCAGTGAGTAATTAGGAATCTCGGAATGCGTTAGGAAAGTTAGGAATAAGTTTGGAAACAGTTTAAAATGAACCATTGTAGTTTTGCTTGTTTATAAGACCGAGAAAATCGAGTGCAGCGCCTTTAACTCAATAATGACCATCTAACTCGCCTAACCATAAACAGAAACGAGCACACATCTTAAATATAAATGCTGTGTCGTTCATCTAAACAGTTTCAAAATTGCAGGATTTACCAACTCTTCGATGACTATTCTATTACTACTCTGATAGGTCAGTATAACTTTTTTATTAACTATCAATGTAACTTTATCTCGTAACAACTTCTCTAAAATGGCATTTACAACTGAAAAACCACCAAAGACGAGAAAAAGAGTAGACAGAACTATCCCTGGGAGAGATGGGAAGAAAAGAAAAATAATAGAAAGGGCAGTTTTTGAGTTCTAGCAAAAGGCTTTGGAGCTACAATAAATGAATCTCAAGAGATGAATGAAATAAGGCCAGAGGGAATCGGAGAAAAAAATTAAAATACATTTCCAGAGATGCCCACTAGGGATGTCACGTTTTTTTTAATTGCTGCCGTTACTGTGGGGAAACAACAAGACAATCGTATGATTATTCACAATTATTAACACCAACAAAATCCTTAATTCACTTTCATTAACATTGTCTGCAGGAACAGTAGATTATTTTAGCAGATCAAAATAAAATATTTCAATTTCCCGGGTTTCACAACGTTTAGAGGCCAGACCGGAGTTTGCTAGCATGCTAACAGCGCTCCAACTTTACTTCCTGGTTTGCAGACATCAAAAAATGCTTTATAATTAGATGCAAAAGGCAAACGGAGCTTTTATTTAGATGCTGAGAGATGCTTTTGCTGTAGATCTATCTCAACTACATAGACACTAGTTGCGTAGAGCCACTTTAACATAATAATCTTGATACTGTATATACAACACATACAAACAACACGTACAAACAGACTAGAGACTCTTGACAAAATTGAGTCCACCGCCCCCATTCATGGCAACGGGTGCAAAAGATCTGCCACGCCATAAAAAGCCAAATTCTCCACGACACGCTGGTGATTGCTCTGTCGAAAACGCAATCAGCCAAAGCCGCCTGGAGTGCTGATGAATTACCCTGGCTTAAGGACAGACAATGAGGTGTCAAGTTTTGGGCGAAGAGAAAGGAGGGACAGTAGGCGGAGAGATAAGAATGAGAGAGCGAGCGGAGGGTCGAGCACGGGACATTTAGCGAGACGGAGACGAGCGAGATACAGTGCAGAGTAGGAATGGGACAATAAGACAATAATATCATTCCTCGTGATAGAAATTGTAGACAATAAAAGGCCGTGCTTGATTTTGTATAGACGTGATGATTGACAACAAAGATAATGCTTCAATTCACCCATGAAAAAGAGGTTTTGATCTCAAAGGGAGTTTACCTGGTTAAATAAAAGCTAAATAAATCAATCAATCAATCATCTTTATCACCAGAATGCCAGAATGTGCAAAAGAAAGCTACTTATCTCTTCTTGATTGTTGTTGTTTGCACTTAAATATGGAATTTATTCATACTATTAAAATGATAAATATTCACATAAATACCATTTAATATGAGTCACGTGGGAGTGGTCTATCTCCTGGCTGCCACAGTTTCTCTAACAGTTAGCATTTCCTTGTGAATAATGGACACTTTGACATCGCGTTGTGAAAAAGAGTAAAAACATTTCCACTTTAACCAGTACATAGCTGCCATCTCCATTCAAAACTTTGGTCAAAGGCTGTTCGGTTTGAGATCAAAATCGCATCTCCCTTCTTGCGTTTGCCTCTGTCAGTGGTCATTCCTTCAAGGTCACTTTATCACTTTTATTTATTTATTGTGCAGCGAGACATTTGGGTGGAAATAGATTCAAGAAGAACTGAAGCACTGAGGGCAAAGAAATAGAGATAACATACTTTTAACGAAGCTCTGTCACGGTCCAGGTCCTCATAAACCACAATGAAACTGTGTATATGTATTTTCAAGATGGGTTTGAAAGTTATAGTTACACAGAAGTACCATTTGATTAAAACGCAAGAGCGAGTCAAACCCTAATCTGACAGAATCAATACTAAATCAAACCGAGCTACCTCTCACTCTGTTTACTTTGTTACGTGCTCCTTTCTCACTCATCATTTGATTGTTTTGTTGTCATCTGCGGCGAAACAACGGTGCTTCAAGTGTGCAACCGCGGCAACAAAATAATTTGCGGTAAATACGGTGCGTTCGCCGCCGCGGAGCCCGGCGCGTCGGGACGCCGTGTCAACTCCAATTACCGTCCTGTGTTTACGAAAGCGACGTCAATATTGCAACGTGGATTTCGCAGACGGCGGCCGGCGCGCTTAAAAAAAAAAGTTCGGGAAATGGAAAAAAAAACACAACAACATTATGACGACGGGAAATTGCTCCTCCGATAGCGGGGGATATAAAAGAGGTAGCAATTTTGCCGAAGCACGAAATCATCGAGATGGCTTTTCATGACACACTACAAAAGAGCCGTGTTTTGCAGCATTCATGACAGAAATAACACTTGTGCGGAATCTGCTCAGAGTTGGTGCGGTTTCTTTTTTAAATGCATTTCTTACAGTTGCAGTGTTGTTGATGCGGCTGCAAACACAGGAGGAAACACGGGAGCCAAAGTTCAGATGGATGAGAAAAGAAGCTTGAGCAAGATAAATAAATACAAAACAAAACTAAAAATAGCTGTTCTGGTCAAATTACAAAGTCAAACTGTCCAAAATGTAAAGCAGGGTGTCCAAACTAAGAACCGGGGACAAAGTATAGTACAATTCTCCTTGGCGCTCAAGCTTCCTGCAGAAATTGCCCAAAAGACCAATTTTTTTTTTTTAACTGCAAATCTAAAAAAAAATAAAAAATCGCCATCATAACTTAAAGTCCTCATTACAGGTTCTTGTGTTTCCTTTTTTGTTTAGTGAGCTAGTCCCTGTGGAAAATATTCATCATCGTTTTACATCAGTCAAGTTGCAGTTTGTGACTGAAAAATAAAAGTTGAAATGAACAGCGCGTATCTCAAACGGAATCCCTCTGTGATGTCATCAATAAGAGACATTCCTTAGAAAAAGGCAAGAGACGTTTTACGTATAACTGACACATTTTTCTGACCATTTAAAAAATAATTTAACAAAAAACTATAGAAAGAAAAAGGTCTTATCAGGTAATATTATTTGTCAAACTATTGTGCAATTTATATGGATTGTGTTTACAGTATAGTTGCTAGGTAACAGTTGTAGAATGAATCCGCTGCTCATGTCCAACCAGGAAGTACTATCATAAATGTCACCAAAAGTGTTAAATAGGGAAAACTAGGCAAATGTTTTAATAACAACTTAAAAATAAATCATCTTCACTACGCAAATTAATTAATTTGAAGATATGCAAAATGTATCATTTACAGTAAAAATATAATAGTAAAAATTGCTACAAAAAAGCTGATTAACAAAACAAAAGTTTATAGGGTAAGGTATATTTCTTTACTTTCGTGAATTTTTCATTTTTATTTGATAATTAAACCTCAACTGATACATTTAAAAACATGTTTTAACACATTTCTGTTGGATTGACATATATTCATTTTTGTTAATAATGACAACCTTTGGTTCTAAAAAACGTACATTTGAGCCAATAAAAAAGATCACCGGCGAGCAGTAAAGAGTAAGTGACTAGATACGACAAAAAATAATGTTCAAAAGGACAAAGTATCGTTTTTTTTATAGTCCCACAGACATGCAGGTAAGTTTCATTTTAAGAACATTTTACATGTTTGTTTTAAGCATTAATCTGTTTCACTCATCCAAGAAGCTTCTTTAGTTCAATGCCACAAACTAGACATGTCAATGAAAAACGGACGGCGTTTCCTCCACCAGAAAAGCTACATGTTGTAACTTTAACATAATGAATGTCTGTAAAAGGTTGTAGTAAGTCTCGTTAGGCTTGTACACTTAATTGACCCTAAATCTGAAGTTGATAACACTGCGACAACTAAACAATACGGAGAGGCGATAATTCTGATATCAATAATGTTATTTTATGATTGCAAACTGTCTTGTGTCATTCTATCCATGTTGTTAATGTTTGCAGATGATTTGATAATATGATTTCCTGATAAATATGGTCCGGCGCCTTCTGTATCGTGCCGCAGGTCATGGCTTGAGGGTCGGGTCACTTTCGAAAGAGAGAGCTCAAATCTTTAGTTCGTGATGGTTGTTCTACCTCTTTCGGAGCTGATTTGATTGTGATGATGTTTAAAAGAACGTGTTTTGTCATTGTTCTGGAGGATGAGGGACAGATACCTTTGTTAGGGACAGTGATTATTTACTGTGCACGAGAAAATAAAGATCAAACTGATCAATTTCATTATTTCTTGGTATTTTTTTTGCAGAAATTCCACCACAAAACCTTCAGAAATGTGCCAGTTAATGTTTTATTGTTCAAAAAAGAACATACGAGCTTAAGAAATGCTTTCCCGACGCACACGGTGTTATAAATATGTGATAGTACGTGTAGGAACATTGAATATTTATATAGATATCACTTGAAATAGGCCAGCACCTTTTCACTTTAGAACAAACCACAAAGACACGGTGAGTTTCATTTGGCAGAACGAGCAGACGTTTGAGTCCTGTTAAAGCGAGACCTACGCTCGATATTTATGAAACAATCATAAATGCTTTAGTCAGGGCTTTCCCCCGCACATAAAAGTGTCATTTACCATCAACGTGACGACCTTTTTTTTCTAAATAAATCTTTTACAGTTAAACTTCGTTAAAAATTAAGCGGCGAGAGGGGTCGGCCAGAGTTTACGTTGCATCATTCAATCCAGAGAGACAAAACAAAATAAAACAGGCCGGCGTACAGCGTGCGCGCGATGCAGGCGGTGGCAGAGTGGTTAGCCTTTTGCCTCACAACAAGAATAGCTCTGGTTCGATTCTGAAATAGAGTGGCGTCCTGCTCTGTTGGTGTTGCATGTTTCACCCTCTGTCTCGGTGGGTTTCCTTTGGGTGCGCTGATCTTCCTCAGGAACTAAAACGAGCACAACAAAGGCTCTAGCTCGTGGCTCGAGACTGGCGACAGTGGGATTGAAGGATGGGTCAAATGAGTTAAAAAAACATGATCTAATTGCAATTGTTCTGCCAAGAGGTTCATTTTGGAATATATTTGTGATTTATGACTTAAAAGATACATATTTTGCATTTTTTGTGTAGTTATTGGCATTTAAACTTGATGTTCTTGCTGGTGTTTTAGAATTTAAAATATTCTATGTATTGAAACTCACTCGTAACTGTCAGTCAGGAGTTCCCTCTCCAGGATTTGGCGTAAGCGCTCCGTCTGATGGCAGCAAAGGGGAAACAGACAAAAGCTAGCTTGTGACAACATGCAACCAACATGCTAATGTAAGCGCACAGTTGTAATGAGCATGATTTGACGGCAGAAGTGCTTAGAACGAGTTTAGCGATGATTTATAAGGACTTAATGCAATGAATTTCTACTTATGAGGTCACAGATCTGGGACATTTGAAACCAAGTGTTTTTTGAGGCTCGGAGAAGGTGCAGGGAAGACAATCTTGTATACTGGATTAATGAAACAAGCGTGAATGAGCTAAATACAACTCCAGGTACGTCCTTTTCACGGTCCAATGATAATCAGTCCACGTTTCAAACACTAACATTAACACTAAATTAATTTCTAAACTAATACAAGAATCCCATGCATTTTTGAAAAATTTCAGGCGGAAACAGACATAATTTGTAGAACGGCAATGTCTATTTTATTGTGATCTTGTGTCTTGCAGCCCAAATGCAGAAGACAAAAGCCCCTAAAGTCACAAATATCCCTTACGCACACAAATGTAGACCCCTTACGTCGTCATACGCGCTGACTTGCAAGTGTGAATTATACGGCTGAATGACACACACTCTCAAGGCATGTTGGTTTAGGCGCGCGCCCTGGAAGCGCTCATTAAATAGTGATGGGACGTCCTGTGCTGGTGGGGGCTCAGTGCTCGTGTTGTGCTCATCGCGACGGGGTCAGCGAGAGTCCAAATCTGTTCTACTGTGACGTCGCCCGTCTACAGCGCCTACATGTGTGTGAAAAGTGGCCCGAGACGCGGCGTGCACACGCTATGGCCGGCGCACGCGCTATGGCCGGCGCACACTCCTTACCTCGCGCTGACCCCTCCCCGGCAACGCCTGCATGTCGAGGCGGGGTCGTTCCACGGTCAGTGAGCGCGAGGGCACGTCGTGGGACTGGGGCGAGACTATTTGGGGGACGGTGGCTGTCTAGTGTTTCGGTGAGCAGGCATTTTAGAGCATGTTTCAGTCTTAGGGAACGAGCAGGAGAAACCAGGGGAGGGGAAAGAGATGTGTAGATGTAGATGAGAGATTTACCAACAGCTATGTGCCACAGCTGGTAGGTTTTAAACTGATGTGTGCCATGACTAGGCGTGTTCAAGAGGTGGGCAATGTGGGCAATTATTCAGATATTTTTAGGACAATCTTATCAGAAAACCTCACGCACTGTTATTTGGTTCCAATGAGGAACCTGCCGAAAAGGTCCAAGCTGTAACTGAAAACATCAAGTTCTTTCGGTGCTAGCTTCAGGTTCCTTGGCGTTAGATATCCACGTCAAAGAGCAAATACAACACAAAAAACACAGCACAAACTGTACGTTTCAACTTTAGTCCTCCGTGTCCAAACAAAGAGCTGTGTATTTGCTCAGTGTAAACAGAAGAGCTGGAGAAACGACACAATATACAGTCTTCAGAGCAGAGCCTTGTGTCTAAAGTCAAAAGCTTCATAATAAATCCATATCCGACCACCGCCTGCAGTGTCTGTGTGAAGTCACGGCTGATGTGATCCAAACATTCTCCTCGTGCTTGGTCCAGGTAAAAGTGTAATCTCACAGTAAATGTTTGGTTAAATACAGCGTGGAGCACGTCTGTGTAAAGATGTGGCCTGGGGCTGTGTGAAGTTATGTGAATATTAGGCAGTCTTCGCCATCATCCTCTTCCGTCAGGTAAAAAAGTCTACATTAGGACTAAACTGGGCTCAAACCAGGAAAAAAAACAGGACAAAACCAGGACTAAACCAGGACCAAACCAGGGGAAAACCAGGACAAAACCAGGACAAAACCAGGACAAAACTAGAACCAAACCAGGGGGAAACCAGACACCAAACAAGGACAAAACCAGAAACCAAACCAGGACCAAACCAGAAACCAAACCAGGACCAATCCAGGACCAAACCAGGCGAAAACCAGGGCCAAACTAGGACAAGTGCCCCCCTTGACCCATACACTACACAATCCCTATAAAACACACTTGACTTAAAGATCATACAAATACGAAACATTTTTAAACTGTGTAAAACTGCTGTATATCTAGAAATTCTAAAAACGAAACCTTGATTATTCTAGTTCAGGACCCCTTGAGGCATAACTTCATATTTTTCCTTTGTCTTCTTGAGTTTTTATTTTCTGTTTGGTAAACTAACAAAGCAGCTTCACTGCATGTTCTTTTATGTCACAGTTGTTCTCATGTTTGATGCAATGTGTGCAGCCAATGCAATGTTTTTAAATGCAACATTGTCGATTCAATATCAACGACCAGCAAAAACAAACATGAATAATATAAACACGCTACGTTTTATTCAGTCGCAACTCATTGGCATCCTTTCTTTGGAATACGATTGCATTTTTAAAACCGTAAAGTGTGTTAAAGAGCAATTTGACTTTTGGTAAAGAGTTGAAACGATGGAAAAGTCCTTGCGTTGACCTTTGAGACGTTCGGTGATAATATACGGCCTGGTGATCCGCTCCAGATGTGCGTCAACTTTACAACGGAAAGTGAAGAATGTGTCTCTCGTAAGTCGTAAAAACACATCACGTCTTTTTCCACTGGCTTTGATATCATTTCACAGTCTTTTCTACACTTTATGTAGCAGAAACGTATGTGATATTGAGCTCGGGGTGAGATTAGGGTGGATTCTAATGGGAAATGTCATGTGTTAAACTTGTCAGGAGGACACCAACGTATGGAGCTCAAAGGTTCTGCAACTCCAAGGTTCTAAAGTTTAATTTCTCATTCATTTTGCCCTTTGACTTATCTTTTAATGAGTATGATGGATTCTAACCAAATGTGTGGTAAGAACACTGCTGTTTTCTTTTTTTAATACATAAAAAAACACAATGAGAGAAAATATGAGAAAAAAAATGACATAAAATCAAACAAGGTAGACGTCCAGCAAATAATAAAGCAAAAGAAGAGAAAATGATGGCACACAAAACCCAAAGTAATCGTCCCATTTAGCTCAAAGTCTGTTTAATTTATCCATTTTCAAAATTTGATCGTCTGTGTTTTTTGTGTCATCCATTTTTTTGTGAGGGAACTTTTTTATACACTGTTTCAATCCAAGAACACATTTACAACCAAAAAAACGTGGTGAAACATTTTGATAACTTAGCGCTTTAAGGTTATCTTGATGATCTGAGCGAGCTTTCAAACCATGAATATGATTTTTTTCCCCCCGAAACCGTACGGGAAATGAATGGGAAATTCCCTTCCAAAACCGAGTGGTGAGCAGTAATATTGTGCACGTTTTAAACTATAAATAGCTTGAGTAAATCATGGCAAGACCCCATGTCAAGCATTAACTCTCCTCAGTTTGGGAGCTGAATCTGAGAACATATGCATCAGTACATTAGGAATTAGTACTAAACATAATGCCAAATATCAAAAAGTTGATTAAACAGCTAAATGAGTGTCAACAGCTTTAGTTAATTTACGTATTGAGACAGGGACAGTGTTTGAAAAAGCATCTTAGAAATGTCTTTCCTTGTTAAAATTCCTAATTGACGAGAATTTCTTTTTTTTTTTTTTTTGAACAGCAACGGAAACAACATCAAATAAACTAAATACATCACTTTTTCCCCCCAAATTGTGAAAATGTCCTACACCAAAGTTTGTAGCTGAACCATCCATTACGTCATGTCCCTGTACGGCATTAAAATCACCACGGAGACAAGACCCCTTCCGCAAAGTTACAACAAGAGCTCCATTAATCCGACGCACTTATCCTCGCTTCGCTGTTAAAAATATTACACACTATTTACACCGGTTTCTGTTCTCGAGTAGCTGCGATTATTCCCAGCGCTAATTACGGTGAAACGGCGTCACACCAGTGAAGCCGAAACCAGATAATGCAGCCGTTTTGGTCCGATGCCCGATTTAATGAATACTTCCATTAGCCCACGATTCCCTCTCACCATTGTGTGACTGATTAGCTTTTAGCGCTCGTCATTAAGACCTCCAACATGTCCCGGACCCCTTTGAGAGGAAAAAAAAGGAAAAAAAGAAATACACACTTTTTTCTGTCCTGTCCATTACTGCGATGTGTGTGTGTGTGTGTGTGTGTTTTATTTTTATTATTTTTTGCACCGCCTGCACCTTTCCGAGCCCGGGGCCAGGCTCTCGCGCACTCGACATGTAAGGGCAGAATTGAATGACTTCCAACTCGCGGCGGACTCAGCACACGTTAAATATTCTCATTAGCCGCTTCAGAGCTCTCTCACACACACATATACACATATATACACACACACACACACACACACATAGATACAGATACACACACATAGATACACACACACATAGAGATACACACAGATACAGGGCTCGAGCTAAGCAAAAAACGGATTTCAACACCACGACTACTATGTAATTAATCCCTAGTGAATAAAAGATGAATAAATACTAGTTTATTTATTATTGAAATCTTTTACTCATCGCATCATCGTATACACAGAGAAGAGACCTTTATGATCCTGAAACGGCAGTAATTATGTGTAAAAAAAAACCTTCTTTCTCTGTCTTCAAACACCATATCACGTTCATAATAGTGCTAAAAATTGTCAAAAGAAATGCCTAAAACTAGTGTCAAAATTAGATACTAGCTTGATCAAGAATTTTAATTGATTTGTAGATCTCTAACAGAACTATAAGATTAAAGAAACTGAAAACAAGAGTTGAAAATTACACAGTATTCTCTGTGTCTGAGGAAACAGTTTTTAATCATCATTCTGAGCTCGGAATCATCAGCATCAAGTATTGAGCCTTTACTTCAAAAATTGAAATCGACTGTTGAATTCATGCGTCTCGATTGCACTGGTTCCTTCACTTTTACCAGACGTTTCAGTCCGGCTCAAGACAGGTACAACGTGATGAAACTTCGACGCCCGTTTAAAATAGGACATTGTGGGGCGTATTCACCGACCGGGGGGAGGACGGACCTGGCCTGTCTGAGGGAGATGGAGTTACTCACTGGTGGTTAACTTTAGTACGTGTGTAAAACTTTAGAATAACTCATGTGGCCGGGCGTTAGTCAAGTTAGACAAGTGTGAAAAGTGCTGAGGCTGGGAACGGGCCAGAGGCAAACACCATGTCAGGTCGATATACAAAGTGTTTCAAGAGTGTACTTTTAATTAGTTTAGTTCAATTATTTGAGACGGGGACAGTGCACAGTATACATGACATGTCGTCCCCGGGCAGGCCGATGTTGTTGAGTCTCTTTTTCAGGGGAGGAGCCTATTCTACATGCTTTTAGTGTTAGAGTAAACCACGGGGAGAACGTGCAAACTCCATCCAGGACCTTCTTGCTGTAAAGAGAGAGCATTAACCTCTGCGCTCTCTCTTAATTAATTATTCCACCAAACTACAATAGAACACTTTAAAACCCAAGGCCAATTCTGCATCTGTCGCCATCGGAACCAGTTACACCCGCAAGCGGCATTGAAGGGCCTTGAACCACACTAAGCCTGTTGTTTGTCACGTAAATCTACTTGAAACATGTGACCACACAGATTTATAAAGGATATACGACTAATCGACTATACGACTATCATATTAAATAAGGATTTTAAATAGACTAATCTATATACAAAAATACTTCAAATAAGAAGGTTTTATGTTAAATATAAAGTATGCCCGCTGTGTCATTAATCATTGTTAATCAAGGTTCAAAGTGTGATTAGTCTGATATTTTTTTTAATCAACCGACCGCGCTGGCGCTTTACAGGAGAATTCTTTCAGCAGCTGCAGTACCCCCACGCGGACATAGGGGAAGCGTCTTACCCAGTTCACATGACGGATCCATAGCAGTAATGTGAAGACGTAATAACATGTATACAGTACTTTATACCTTTGAGGTCAGCAGCAGGTTCTCCGGTCAGTGGCAGACGTCCCAACGGTGTCGTACATGTGTTTATATGAAAGCAGACGCAGCAGGACACCGGAGAGCCCCGACACTCGATCCGTCCCGACCCCTCAGCGCGGGTCCGTCAGGCCTGTTAGCACCACCGCACGGGGCAGGATCAGTGCAGGCAGCTGGCTCAGGACCCGGCCACGGCGCGAGGGGGGGGGCAGCAGCGTGACCCGACGACCTCAGCAGTCTCAATTATCACTAAATGTGGCCGACAAATGTGCCAAGCCAAAGGTCTTAGTAATGGTAATGCTACTCTCATCACACGATCCAACACATGTTGCCAGACGCAATCGACCCGACGATCGACGGGTCTATTTGGGAGGCGGTTGAATGTCAAATCTACTAATAATTGTAACGCCATGCACCGGCTTTTCCAATGTGTTCAGTCGTGTCTAGAGGTGCGAAGCGCGTTGAGAGATGGATAGCACAGTCGTTTTGGATACAAGCAACATTTGAATATGGAGTATACTGTATCGTCTGTCGTTAACATCTCTTGTATAATCTCCCAAACAAAAGTGTAGAGTGGTATTTCTGTTATTTTTGATGTTCCTTAGACATTATGTGCGATATTTGGACCTAAGCAAAGATATTTACAGAAACATTTTGGCACAGTTCTGATTCATTGTCAAAATATCGTCTGAATATGCTGTAGTTATAGTTTTGTCATTGTTAGCCACCTCTAATCGTGTAAAATCTACATGCAAACTCACACCAGCTCAACATGGGAATGAAGCTGGCTGGAAGGAAACCCAAGGCAAAGACAAGACCAAACCATGTCTACATCAGGACCAACTGGGACCAAACTGGGATGAAACCAGGAACAAACCAGGACACATTTGAATTCAGGATTTGATCAGGATTGCTCACGTTTCCCAAATGAATCCAAACCATGCGCCACAGACTAAAAACATCAGCTAGGTACTCCAGCAAGGTACTCCAACTAGGTACTCCAACTAGGTACTCCAGCAAGGTACTCCAGCAAGGTACTCCAACTAGGCACTCCAACTAGGTACTCCAACTAGGTACTCCAACTAGGTACTCCAGCAAGGTACTCCAACTAGGCACTCCAACTAGGTACTCCAGCTAGGCACTCCAACTAGGTACTCCAGCAAGGTACTCCAGCTAGGTACTCCTCACTCTTGAGATTCTGGCTCTGGAGAAACATTCCGAGGGGTTTCTACAATACTATAAATCTGTGTTCGAACGCAGTACAAGATATGAAAAAAGACAAGATATTTACAAGGAATCGCACAGTAACGTGAACCTTTTGGCTTGCTTGTGATTCGTATTGTGCGACGTTAGCATTGCACATAAACTTGTTTGCTTACAATCATAATAATGGTATCATTTTAATTTCACTTAATTTTACGTGTAATGCGGAGGGATGAAAGTAAACACAATGTTCTAGTCATATTTACATTTCTGTTTAACTAAATCCTATAGTAAGAGTAGAAGTCAAACAGAATTTGACACGTAGGCCATGTTATACATTTGACTGTGCTGGACGATTACAGGATTAGAACACGGTACAAATAGTCACGGGTCACGTGTTTAAGGCGGTCAGAGGCGTGTCGTGCCAGCGAGTCCACATTCACCAGACGCAGATACAAAGTCAACATCATAAAGCCGACAGCGGTGACGGCTCTACTATCACTAACGTTCACCGCGGCGTCAGAAACAGATCTGCAGAGCTCCTCTTCGCCCAATAAAAAACGCGTCATCGAGTCGTAAGCCGAACAAAACGCTGGTCCAAAACTTTGCAGGAGATCACGTGACAAATGCGGTCTGATGGTACAGGAAACCGTAATCGGCAAAAGCAGATTTAGCACTAATGTTATTTTAAAGGTTTGTGTTTGAAACGTTTACAATTTCTATGACAGGTCAACAATTCGACCAATTTCCACTTGTACAAAAATTCTCACTTGGAAATAGGATTAGATTATTTCTATTTTATTTTACGCAATTCTTATTATTTTTTACATTTTATTCAACAAGGATTTTTCCGTTCTGAACTTTTTAACTGCTGAAAATTGTGCTAAAAAAATGATGATTTTATTGGAAAAAAAGGGGCAAGAGTTCGGTTATCGCAAACGTTCACGTTCATAATATTTGAGCAGTTTATGATGTGGCACAGGTAAACAAATATATACATGTATTAGTGACTGGACCATAGAAATACCTACATTTCCACAAAAATCTTTGTTTTGACTCATCTGTATTAAGGATTATTGGCCAATAGAAAGTTGTGATGTCATCTGAAACGCAGCATTACAAGTTAAAGGGCGTATGACAGGGTTTTTACAATTTTCTCATTTTTACTTTATTTGGTGTATTCATATGTGCTGTACATATAAATTATAGTTTTACACCAATAGAGTAGGTATTTGTGAGGGAAAAGTTGAAAAATCTGTTGAAAATGACAGTGACATCACACTAGGGTCATTCCAGTCAAAGTTTATGCATAATTTACACAAAAGAAACAACTTTTTTGACTCTCAAAACATTAATTAAACAAAATAAAGTCGCTCTCATATATTTTTATTTCTCAAATAAAAAAATGGTGACATTAGATGAGTTTTGGCCCAGTGTTTGCTGGGTAATTTCCAAGTGTGATGTCATCAATTACAAACAGGAAGTTAAATCATAATCCAAAAAACATGCTATTCTGGGATTATATTTTTATATAGTTTTTAGCTAAATTCAAACAATATTTATATTAACTGCATTTTAGTTACAATGAATATTCAACCTTAAAAAAATAAATGAGTAATTGAATAATCTTCAAAAATAGGCCAAAGTATGTCACGTTTGTTTAAGTTTGTCCTTTTGACTTCAACGCTGCGCTATGATTGGTCCACCAGACTCAAAAGTGCACAATGACAGCGCTGAACATGACACTCACATCGATGCATCCAAACTCTGCACAGAAAAACAAGGAGGAAGAAAAGAAGAGACTGGTCACACTTTTGTGAATACTTTGCACTGCACGTGTCCGAGAGCGAGGTCCAGATGAAGAGCAGAGACAAGCAGAGGATGACCTGCCCCGTGAGTCTCCCGTTTCAGGATTTGTAAAGCGTGATGACAGCTCCCCTCCCCCCCGCACCCCAACTGTAACCACGGATACCCAGACCGACCATGAGCTGTCAATCATACTGTACCACCACGACAGAGGAGCCGCGGCGGAGAGGGAGCCAGACGAGCCGAGAGTGTGTGTGTCTTTGTGTGTGTCTGTGTGTGTGTGTGTGTGTGTGTCTGTGTGTGTGTGTGTATATATGTGTGTGTGTGTGTGTGTCTGTGTGTGTGTGTGTGTGTGTGTATATATATGTGTGTGTGTGTGTGTGTGTGTGTGTGTGTATATATGTGTGTGTGTGTGTGTGTCTGTGTGTGTGTGTGTGTGTGTGTATATATATATGTGTGTGTGTGTGTGTGTGTGTGTGTGTGTGTCTGTGTGTGCGTGTGTGTGTGTGTATATATATGTGTGTGTGTGTGTCTGTGTGTGTGTGTGTGTATATATATGTGTGTGTGTGTGTGTGTGTGTGTGTCTGTGTGTGCGTGTGTGTGTGTATATGTATGTGTGTGTGTGTGTGTGTCTGTGTGTGCGTGTGTGTGTGTATATGTATGTGTGTGTGTGTGTATATGTATGTGTGTGTGTGTGTGTGTCGGTGTGTATCTGTGTGTGTGTGTGTGTGTGTGTGTGTGTGTGTGTGTGTGTCGATCTACCTGGGAGGGGAAACAGGAGACATGAAACACCGTGAGCGCAGACAGGAGCCGGAACAGAGAGATAACGTCGCACAAACAGGGAGCAAAGGAAGACGGTGGAGAAAGGGCAGACGTTTAGAACGATATTTTGACAATACTTTAGGAATGTGCGAAAATGTCCCCGTAAATGTGTTTGTCGAGGTTTGAGTTTGGCACAAAACATGAATGGACCGTGAACTTAAAAGTGTTTACCGTATTTTCTGGAGTTTAAGTCGCACCAGCCAAAAAATACATAATAGAGAAGAAAAAAACATAAGTCGCTCCGGGATTTAAGTTGCCAAGTTTTTGGGGAAATTTATTTGATCAAATCCAAGACCAAGAACAGACATTTCATCTTGAAATACAATTTAAAATAATTACACCTATTCACCATGATCTTTAATCTGTTATTATTTTAAATTACATTTTAAGATGAAATGTCTGTTCTTGGTCTTGGATTTGATCAAATAAATTTCCCCCCAAAATGCGACTTATACTCCAGTGTGACATATACATGTTTTTTTTCTTCTCTATTGTGCATTTTTTGGCTGGTGCCACTTATACTCCATAAAATACGGTATTCATTTTCCCCCCTCAACATTGCCAACATGAAAGTAATAGCAGCTGCAGCAGTAGTAAAAGTAGGGCCCTGTACATGTATCAGCAGTAGTTGTAGTTTGAGTAGTTGTAGTTGAAGTAGTTGTAGTTGAAGTAGTTGTAGTACTGGCCAAAGCAATTATCTGTACTTCTTCACTGCCGCAGAGGACAGACCAAAACAACTGAGAGTGAAAAGGCTTTTGTCAAACTCGGCGCTGCTGATAATAGCAAAGTGCCACCTCATGAATTCTATCGCTGTCTAAATCTCCTTGACATTTTCATAGAAGAGCGCTCGTCTTCTGGCAGCCCGCGCACGCCTTTGTATTTTTAAAAAAAAACACGACCGCCGAGCACAACAACCAAAGGCTAGCGTTTAAATATTTGAATACTGCGCCTCGATCAGCGCACGGTAACTGATTGTGGAGGCTATTTAAGGCGACGCTACAGAAGAACGCGACTAACCCAGGAGCAATTATATGTTTTTTGTGTGAACGTTATTGTCTTTCAAGGTTTTCAAAGTGTTAAGAACAAGAGCACAACAAAGCGGAAAAAACAGCATAAAAACTGTGTTTCTACCAACTGTACGTAAGCGGCAGAAATGAGTCCTTTGCATTTGTTTCCGATAAGTACCTATAGAAACCTTTAAATGCCCGCAAGTGTATTTAAATGTGTGCCTATAATGTTGTTTCAGCTGCACTGTGTAGCATTTGGAGTCGGGGATCCAGGACCAGCCGTCTCCGTGGCGATTGTAACGTTACGCTTTGAATATGAGTTATGTTTATTCACTTACAGGGGTTTACAAACAAATACAAACAAAAACATTCATTTTCACCGTGAGCGAGGTCGCCTTTTCACAGATCTGACCTGTAACATGGCTCAGTGGCTTCAGCCACTTGTCTCCATGGATGCAGAGGTTTAAAGGACACATATTACGCTTTATTTGTGTTGTTATTGACATTTTAACATGCTCTTGAGCACCTTATAATGTACCTATAGAAAAGCACACATGAATATCTACCAGTGAGGTATTCCCTCATCAGGATTGGTCTTTGCACTCCATCTACTGGCAGCAGAGGGAATTATCATGGGCAAATAAACAAAAGCTAGCTTACCAAGCATGAGTCTGGCGATTGTTTATGGGCTTAAAATAGCACGAGACCTCTGGTTCTCCGCTTTTAACATCACAAATATGAGAAATTTGAAAATGGAGTGTTTTTTATGAGGCTCAGAGAAGAAGCAGATAAAACTAGCTCATAAACAGGCTTAAAGAGCCAAGCGTGAATGAAGCATACATGTACATAATACACCTTTAAATATACAGTACAATTAGCTCATAAAAACAGATTGTGCCTCCTCTACATTTGGGTGGATGTAGGTTCTTCTCTTTGTTCCGCAGTGGCATTGATCTCCTCCGGCGAGACAGACTTTATGTAGATAAACGACTGCCGAGCGCCTGCTGGAATGAAGTAATGATGTAGCTCACTGGACCAGGCCTACGCGGGAGGAAAGAGGTGGTCTGGCTATAGGCGAAACGCTGAGAACGCACCGAGAAGGCTTCGAGGAGGCGAGGGAGGTGTCTGGGGAGGGGGAAGCCGGCGCGTACTGAAGATGGATGAGACGTCGACTCTTAAAGGTTCAATCCAAAATCACCGTGGACTTAACGGAGCTGCGAGGATCGGTCATCATATACTATCATTTTGCATTTGCCGAAAGAAGAAGAGAAGCTTCATAGACATAGCAACGCCATTTTACTTCAGATGCCCTACCTGACACCACTAGCCCTCTAATTGAAATTTAGCATCAAAATCTCCAGACAATGACGTGTAAAATGGAATGTCTGTCAGTGCAACAAACGTCTATTCTACGTATAAAACACTTCCAAAAAAATGAAACGTTGACTCTGTTTAAACAATAAATGATTCACAAATGATGTAGATATATATATTATATTACAAACAGATAATATTCAAAGCGAGACAAAATCGTTGCATCGATTAAAAAAAAAGATAATACGTTTTAAAAAGGCTGAACACTTTGAAAAATCATTGTTGTTTCTAAAAAATGTGTGTACGAACTGTGGTAAGTGTCTGGTATGTTAACGTGACATATTAACCATTGATTTCTTCTTCCTCTGTGTCACTTCTAAACAACTCCACAAACTCCAGAGGAAGAGGAAGTGCAGATTCTTCTTCTGCGTCGCTTAGAGCCTAGAGAGCCGTCTTGTAGTTGCCAGTGTGAAAATACAAACAAAAAGATATAATAATGTGTTAAATAAGTCGCTCCGGAGTATAAGTCGCACCCTGATCAAACTATGAAAAAACGTATAGTCCGTATGGTAATCCATTTCCTAATGAAGTATGAATGTCATTTTTGCCATTTGTCTGACGTCTGTCATGATCTCAGTCCAGTCCGTGATCGTTGTTGAACTCTGTGTCGTCCATTTCTTTTTTCCTGCTGCCAAAATGTCCTGGTTGAGGTTCAAGTACTGCAAAAAACATGAATGGACCTTGAAACGAACCACAAAAGAGCAGAAATATCACTTTATACCTTTGTTTGGGCGATTACACTTGACATTTCTATCCATTTTCAGGTGCGTTTTAAGTAGAGATGATATATTCAATAGTCAAATTTGGCATAATCTCTGGACATATTTCCCTCCTCCAAAGCCCTGTGGGTCACAATAGCAGCTCGGACCTTCTCACCAACCAATCAAACGAGGTGGAACAAGCCGCCTCTGTCTCTCAGCTGTCACTGCTGATTGCAAAGTGAAAAATGTCCATCCGAGTGCATATAACTACAGTATTCACAATAATGATTTGCTGTTGCCTCGGCCTTAATGGCTTTCTTGGCCGCGCTGCGCTCACACCGGCTCGTGATTAGTATGTTTAGGTTTACCTCGGCGCCCCGTCCAGACCCGGGGCGGCCTCCCTCGGTGCCGCCGTGCCGAAATTGGCCTCAGAGGTGCGAGAACATTTCCCCCTTACAAACAGGGCCAAATCAATAACGTCTCGGTTGAGGGAGCCACTCTCCATATGAAGGCTGAGTCAGCAGTCGAGGCCTCGGGGGCACCGGGCGCGGGAGATGGGGGGGTCGTGAATGGAAATGATTGCTTTACAAAACGGCAAAATGCAGCGCGCCACGTGGAGGAGTCCCAGCGGATCCGGGGACGCACGCCTCCTTCAGCTCCCCAGCGGGCAGGCGCGTGGAGCGGGGCCGAGGTTGGAAATTTAATGGGCTGTTCTGGTGGTTTCTCCAGTGCAATCAGCTCCAGCAGCCATATATGTGGTTTAAAAAAAAAAAACGAAATAGAATTTGTTAATCTTGGCGGTGCGCTTTCGCAGAGCAAGTTCTCCTCCTGAATGTCTTTATGAGGCTACTTGCTCCAAATGCGGAAAGAAAGTTTTGACGGTTGTATTTATAGTCTTGGAGCTGAGGCCGCTTTCACACTGGTCCTGGTTTGGTCCTGATGTAGACTGTGTTTAGTCCTGTTCTAGTCCTGGTTTAGTCCTGATGTAGACTCCGTTTGGTCCTGATGTAGACTGTGTTTAGTCCTGTTCTAGTCCTGGTTTAGTCCAAGTTTAGTCCATGTGTCAATTTGGTGTGCGAAAGTGTAAATGCAGCCTAACGTTTACTTTCTCAGAGCGCATTCACCATTGCTGTAGTCGTTTAGTCGATTAATCGGTCGATGCCGCCCTAGTCGACCAAGATGTTCATTCGCTGACCTATTGTTTTGTGGATATTAGAAGGTTTTAGACGGTTTAGAAGGTTTGGACCACAGCAGAAAGAGAAGGCGTGGCTGGAGTTCTGAGAACACATCATGAGTTTCTTCTTGAAATGTGCTGTTTAATAATTATTTTATGTATAAATACATTTTTAAATTATTCTCTTGACCTTCTGGATACTTCTGTGCCCTCTTTTAATAACTTAGACCAATAATTTCGACCGCAGCTCTAGCATTCACACAAACGCCATATCAAAACTGACACCGGAGCTAAACCTGGACCAAACTATGTCTACATCAGAATCAAACTGGGCTCAAACCAGGAGCAAACAAGTACAAGTGTGAAGGAGCCCGTATTTACTATTTTGAGCCAAATACAGGTCAGATCTGTGGATAAGTGACCCCTAGATGATTGTGTTTGTGCGATAAAACCACCCGGAATTGGGTAAATGCAAGATAAAAGATCCATTTATTGCCAACTGTGGAACAATAACATCTCTGGAGACGAGCAGGAGGAGGACGATCATCCTTCCAGAAAAGATATAGAGCAAATACGGTAATAAACCACAACGTTGACCACTTTATCCCACTGACATTTGAACTGTAAAGCAAACAAATCCCAGTAAGCACTTCTCCAAACGATCCTACACATGAAACATAAGCTAAAAACAAAACAATGCAGGCTTTGTGTTGCTTTGTGCGGCTTATTGATATTTACAGTAGATATGATGTTAATTATTCAACCCTTTACAGCTCAAAATACTACAAAGTTATAAATATTGAGCTCTAAAATCTGAACCGGTTTGCATACTTCCTCGTCAAACACCGGGGCGTGTTAATTAGCGGGCGACGCAACAGGATGATGGGTGAGGCGAGGTGGAGCGCTCCGGGTGAAGCGTGTCCTTGAAGACCACCTGGGAACGTGAAGAGGTTTGTGTCGTCTGGAGCCGCTGCGAGGGGCTGAGTCATCTCCACAGCGCCACCCGCAGGTCACAGCTAATTGCCTCGCTTTCATTCGTCAACATTGACTGTATTGTTGTGTTTTAAAGCTTCGAAAAGTAAAAGGCACCGCACTATGTGGTTGTGATAGGAAAGGCATCTGGTATAGAAAAAATAAAGTAAAAAATGTATATATTGAATAAAATAAATACAATAAATAAAATTAAATAAATAAAAATAAATAAATAAAAATAAATAAATAAAATAAATAAAATAAATAAAATAAAATAAATAAAATAAATAAAATAAATAAAATAAATAAAATAAATAAAATAAATAAAATAAATAAAATAAATAAAATAAATAAATAATGAAAATCAATAGAATAAAATGAATTATAAAATAAAAAAATAAAAAAATATACATGAATAATGACAAATAAAACTGAGGCGCATGGAGTCGCATTTAGTCAGAAATGTATATATTTTGTCCATTTCCAAATTAAGTCCGAAGACCACACACCTTGGATTCATATCAGATGCCCTGCCTCTTACAACCAGTCTGGAGAGGGCATTGTGGGTAATAACTGCAGGGATCCAAAATAGATATGGTCATTTTTCGAGTTCAAGTCAGTTAGGACTTGACTGAGTCGAGTCCAAGTCAACTCCTTAGGCCTCCCAGTGCGAGTCAAAGTCTGAGTCCTTAAAATGAGGGTCAAGTCATTATAATTTAAAACCAAATCACAAGTCTTTGGTCCACGAGTCAAGTCCTCATCTGGTACTTCAGGACTTCATCTCTAACGAGCACACAACGCGAGTTTGTGTAGGGCTGCAATGATGAATCAGAATAATCATAACTAGTTGACTATTAAAACAATTGTGATCACATTTTGATAATCATAATCATTACCTGGACAATGCAGACTCCAAAACATGTGCCAAAACACCTTTCGTAACAAAGACAGTGGCATTATTAACCCAGACTCTCCAAAAAGAATCAACCGCTTTGGATTCTCATCAATAAAACACTTAATCATAATCTATATTATTGTTTCTCGAAGCCTTTAGTCCCCATATTTAAATTTTTACTGAGTGAAACGTTCATGTTAAGAATCGCCACACACAACAGAAATAAAGGCTGACCAGTCGACTGCTAAAACAATCATTAGCTGCAGCCGTAACCGCGTGCCCGGGCCGTAACCGAGCCAACACACGACGTTTGAGCACACTTTTGATTCCCGCCGACAAGTTAAATGCTCTGGAGTAATCTTCACGGGTGTTAAAGGAGGTAGACGTTCAATAAAAGCATTTCCAATCACGAGGGAGGCCACGAATTTAAATCTACAGCGAGACCCCGAACTTGTACTGAATACGGTTCATCCATCACGACAAACGACAAGACATTTTTTCATCACCGAGCGTAATTGTTGTTCTTCCGCCACCGCTCATTTCGCAGCCTCCAGCGCGTAGGTGGAGTCAAGGACAGGTGACATCAGGCTTAATAAAGCGTGCAATTGAAGAAATGTATTAGAAATCATAGGGTGCGTGGTGGTTTCTATGAATTTTGAACAGGGCGCGCCACTTCAGAGGACCTTGGGCTGGCGGCGGTGCAGATGGCGCTCCGGATCGCGGCGGATCGGTGCAGCAGGTCGGAGCGAGCGTAATTGGTCACAAACAAACCGTTAAGAGCAGATAATGGCAGTTTGGGACGGAGAGAGAGTGTGACGCAGGTCTATAATGAGGTTAATAAAGTGAAATAAATGTAAGGGGAGTCACTCGTTTGGTTTGTCGGTTTGTCCGTTGCTATTGTTGGAATGTTCTAAACGTTGTCGACTGATTAGAAAATTGTGATTGTGAAGATTTGAGGTGAAAATCAATTCCAATCCAACTTCATTTGTAGAGCACATTTTACCAACATAAAGTATCTAAAGTGCTCCACAGAGTAAAAAAAAAGTACAAGTAAAATAGGATTAAAAAAAAAAAAAATAATAATAATAATAAAAAACAAATTAAAAAAACAATACGCAATATATATATCTTATATTATAGGAAGAGGAAGAAATGTGTAATGGAGGTGGGCAGTATATACATGTACATAATATTGTGAATGCTGCTTTCAACGTAGACAACATTTGAATAATGAGTATATCGTTTATGGCAAAAAACAGCAAAAGAAGAGCTGATGATTAGAAATTAAAGTTACGTTGTTATACCCTTATTTGAAACTAAGATGATTTTTCTGCACTTTTTGTAATTAACGTTTCACAAAATTGTCCATTAATTACTGAAACTAAAATGCTTGAATATGTGTTTTAACACATTTCTGATAATAAATAATAATAAATAATAATAAATATTGTTAGATAAATATATTTTAAAAAAGGAAAACAATGGAGATAATCATTTTAGTCAGTATCACCCACATGTATCAGTTTAATGTCCGTAAAAGTGAGATACAACAAATGTGATTCTTGGTTATTTCCCCAAACACTTTTAACTGCACTGTTGACTGTGTTAACTTGACAAATACATCTAAATCTAAAAATGTTTCCAATATCTGCAGCCACATCTTCTGCACGGAAAAGAAGCGCCAACAACTTTGAAGAAAAACCTTTCTGATGAAGGTAAAATGCTATTCTCTGCTCTTGAATTACATATAATTGAATGGTTGCATTTATGTGCCACTATCCAACTCCTTCAGCTTCCAAAGTGCTTTTATGTAAATCAATCCAACGCTCAAAAGCATTGATACTAAACAATGTTACGAGAATTGACGCGGAAATCACATAAACAGGACAATAATGTGTGTGAATAGTTTGAGAATGGTCTTGACCATGTGGGAATATTAAAGAAAGAACTATCATTTGGAGTTGAAAATGACATTACATTTTCCTTAAATTGACTTTGTGTGACAGTACTAGCATTAGCATTAACAGTCCTGGCCCGACTAGAGTTCAATAACACATTTAGAGCTCAATATTTCTGGCACTTTTTTGTAATGTATTTGTTTTTACGTGAATATTTCAGATGATTAAATGTTCAAATAAATAACGTCTATGCTTCATTATGAACACAATCGACTCAAGTCTTTCATTGTGCCATGTATTTGTTGCCGCTCATGTTTTTGATACAACACTGTACATTTAAAAAAGGTGTCAGTGGCAGGAAGTAGTTTCAATTAACTTATCATGATGAGGCGACTATAAAAAAAATAATGTTAGTCGTATTTGGATCATTGTAATTGTTCTGTGGACTATCCAGAATACAAAAATAACTTTTTATAACAAAGACAGAGGTGGTGAAAATAAGCAAAATGTCAAAAAAATATTAATGAACCAGGCTTTATATGGTTGATAATGTATTTAAAGACAAATACTAGACAAGAGTAGGGATGTCAAGATTATTAGGTTAATCAATAAATAAACAATTATTTAGGTCACAATATAAATATAAAGACAAACATTTTTATTTGTGACACTTTTTGAAAAAATAAATAAAACAATTAATAAATGTTTAGAAAAGTGACAATTTCAAACCAAATTAGGTATTTTTTAGTTCAATTAAATCAAATGTGTCAATTTTAGAAGCAAAACAAAGTCCTTTCTGCTCAGCTGGTCCAACTGTGTAAAACCAACTGTGATGGGCTTTTTTATCCTGCCGTTTATGTCAAATTAATACTTTAAAATGTTTGATTTGATAAAGCAGGTCACATAACTAGGAGCGGTACATCATGAGGAAAAAAAACTTTGAATTGTATTGCTGTTTTGGTTGTGTCGTTAATAATCATGAATATCGTACTTTTTGGGCTGTACAGCACTCCTGAATAAAAGCCGCTCCAGCAAAATTCACAAATAAACAATAATATGTACTTATACGGGCCGAACCTGTCAATATGCCGCAGGTGCCACGTTGTAACATGAGATATTTACACTCGCCTTCTTTAGAATCGGGGCTCTCACGGTTCACCTCCCTCAGTGAATAGGAATAAAATGCACAGCATTTTGAAGCTTGACCAACAGAAAACACATCACGGCTGTCCCTACTGTCCCCTCTGTCCCTACTGTCTCTACTGTCCCCTCTGTCCCTACAGTCACCTCTGTTCCCACTGTCCCTTCTGTCCCTACTGTCCCCTCTGTCCCTACTGTCCCCTCTGTCCCTACCGTCTCTACTGTCCCCTCTGTCCCTACAGTCACCTCTGTTCCCACTGTCCCGTCTGTCCCTACTGTCACCTCTGTCCCCTCTGTCCCTACTGTCCCCTTTGTTCCCACTGTCCCTATCGTCACCTCTGTCCCTACTGTGCCCTCTGTCCTTACTGTCCCCTTTGTCCCCACTGTCCCCACTGTCCTTGATGACTCTGTGTCTTCACATCTGGTTCATCTGCTCCTGAGCTCATACTTAGTGAGTGAGATATTTACACAGAAATATGTTCCATGTTGGTGATGGATTATCTGCAGGATTATCTTTTGACTCGTGAGTCAGGTCTGGCCAAGAAAGTGTAATTTCACTGCGGCAGGTTCTAAACTGCAGACCGCCGTATATCACATGTCCGCGCTCCACGTGTGTCTTTACGTTTCACAGCGTCTAGATTCACTTCCTCATTAGACTAATTTCTCCGTGAATATGAGTCTGATTGTAATAAAACACACAATGTTTTGAAGCTTAAAATAAAGTGACCACTGTCCACTGATCTTCTTCAGTGTAAAATGCTTGCGCTTCCTTCTGGAGTGGCCGTCAAAATCTATAAATTAACCCCCCCGTTGTAATGACCACATGGGAAAAAATGAGCGGCTTAAAGTCTGAAAAGTACAGTTAAATCGCAATGTTTATTCTAATTTTAAATCCCTGACTAGGAGACAACTAAAATAATTCAACATTTCTCATGGTGACTCGACATAACGGATACGTCTTGCTCACGGGCACAACCGCGAACCCTTTGAGTGCGTTCCAAATTCTGCAAACTGACCTGCTGGGACACCTTTGGGTGACAAGCGTTTATCGGATTCTCCTGGCTTCTTCCAGTCTCTTTTATGCCACTTTTTTTTCCCCCCGACGGTGAATATAAATCCCCCCGTCACCGCGCGGAGAATCCCCGCCGTGTCATTTTGTCACCTAATCCAGCGTGGGAAATATTAGGCTGCTCCGCGTCGCCACGAGAACACGCCTCTGTCCGTCACCGGGACAAAATGGACATATGTATTACAATATGTCACAGGAGTAATAGCATTCTGCCAGCATCCTCGCGGCGTTCGACTTTTGAATCGGGCCACGCGGAGAGACTGGCGGCGGCGAGATCGTGAAGGTGCGAGAAGTGTTGAGTCAGAGGAATAAAAACACACCGACAAACAGAAGAGGGTTTTTTAAATAGACTTGTTATTTTTGGCTTCCCTAGAAATGTTTTGCGAGAGGATCCGGTGCACAAAAGGGAAGAAAATAAAGAAAAAAAGAGAAATAGCGGGCGCGGTGGCAAGAAATTCACCTGCAAAACTCTATGATAGATGTCCTGCCTGTCACGACGTCGCGAAAGATCAACACGACACAAGAAACTTGTTTTGATTTGCCTCTAATCTGCTACAAAGCGGCTGAAAAGTATAATTATAATACTGATAAAAAATGTAAACGTGCACCAAGTAAACTTTCTGGTGGAGGTGGTCGGCGTGTTATTTCTTTGCATGGAGACAGTACAGCATTAAGCGTCTTATCTCTATTGCATTTATTGAGAAATGTGTGTTTTTACGGCTAGAATAAGACCTTGAAAAACATGTAGTTTAATGAGGATTGCACAATACACAGAAAAGTATCCATACAACACAATTGGCAAATGGAATAATTGCAACAAACTGAATATATTGCACAAACAGCGAGGTCGTCCATCTGACAGAAATGTACGCTCAGCTGTTCTGTCTGATAGAGCCGACGAGACAAGATTTTTATTTTTATTTTTTATCATCAAATGAACATATTCTTTTAATTATAACTGGAAAATATTGTGTCAAAAAGCATATTGCTTCACAATAATGTTGATACTTAACCAAATTTATCAAGTTGTCTTCTGTATATTTAAGTATATTTATGTTAGCCGTTAGTTTTGAGACAAAAACACTTTTATAATCATAGGTTTCTCCAGGTGAAGTACTTTTAAATCTCATGTAAAAGTATTAACATGCTGCCTGTGATTATACTGTAAGTCGCTGTCCGCTTTGTGTTAATTAAATATTGAATTATTTAAGATGTGACTAATTCCCCACAGAGAATTAATTGAACGGCGAGCAAAGATTTTGGGACAACCAGAATTAGTGAAACGAGACCATTGTGCTGCCCTAGTTCTTACTGTGAACGCCCCCTCTCCACAGACCTGACCTGTAACTAGTGTTACCGGCTCGTCTCTGACACGAGCCTCCTATTGGACAAATGCTGCATGTGTCATGATCGTTTAGCTGCAACAAGGTATTTAAACCCGACTGATGCAGCGAGCGGCTTCTCATTTCTGAAACGACCATGTGGAAAGACGAATCCCGTGGTCATGGATGTTTGAGACATGTTAAATCATTGGCATCGAGCAGAGAAAACATCTAAAGGAGAAGCAGAAACTAATGTACTACAGATCTGAACCACAGAGACTTTATGCAGCGGTCACTCTCTCACATCAAAACAAGATCTGTGTGAGGAATAATGACACACTGAAGATCTGTGTGAGGAATAATGACACACTGAAGATCTGTGTGAGGAACAATGACACACTGAAGATCTGTGTGAGGAATAATGACACACTGAAGATCTGTGTGAGGAACAATGACACACTGAATATCTGTGTGAGGAATAATGACACACTGAAGATCTGTGTGAGGAACAATGACACACTGAAGATCTGTGTGAGGAATAATGACACACTGAAGATCTGTGTGAGGCATAATGACACACTGAAGATCTGTGTGAGGAACAATGACACGCTGAAGATCCGTGTGAGGAACAATGACACGCTGAAGATCTGTGTGAGGAACAATGACACACTGAAGATCTGTGTGAGGAACAATGACACACTGAAGATCTGTGTGAGGAATAAAGACACACTGAAGATCCGTGTGAGGAACAATGACACACTGAAGATCCGTATCCGTGTGAGGAACAATGACACACTGAAGATCTGTGTGAGGAACAATGAAACACTGAAGATGTGTGTGAGGAACAATGACACACTGAAGATCTGTGTGAGGAACAATGACACACTGAAGATCTGTGTGAGGAACAATGACACACTGAAGATCTGTGTGAAGAACAATGACACACTGAAGATCTGTGTGAGGAATAATGACACACTGAAGATCTGTGTGAGGAACAATGACACTGAAGATCTGTGTGAGGAACAATGACAAACTGAAGATCTGTGTGAGGAACAATGACACACTGAAGATCTGTGTGAGGAACAATGACACACTGAAGATCTGTGTGAGGAACAATGACACGCTGAAGATCTGAGTGAGGAACAATGACACACTGAAGATCTGAGTGAGGAACAATGACACGCTAAAGATCTGTGTGAGGAATAATGACACACTGAAGATCTGAGTGAGGAACAATGACACACTGAAGATCTGTGTGAGGAACAATGACACACTGAAGATCTGTGTGAGGAACAATGACACACTGAAGATCTGTGTAAGGAACAATGACACACTGAAGAGCTGAGTGAGAAACAATGACACACTGAAGATCTGTGTGAGGAACAATGACACACTGAAGATCAGAGTGAGGAACAATGACACACTGAAGATCTGAGTGAGGAACAATGGCACACTGAAGATCAGAGTGAGGAAAAATGACACACTGAAGATCTGTGTGAGGAACAATGACACACTGAAGATCTGTGTGAGGAACAATGACACACTGAAGATCTGTGTGAGGAACAATGACACACTGAAGATCTGTGTGAGGAACAATGACACACTGAAGATCTGTGTGAGGAACAATGACACACTGAAGATCTGAGGGAGGAACAACGACACACTGAAGATCTGTGTGAGGAACAATGACACACTGAAGATCTGAGTGAGGAACAATGACACACTGAAGATCTGTGTGAGGAACAACGACACACTGAAGATCTGTGTGAGGAACAATGACACACTGAAGATCTGAGTGAGGAACAATGACACACTGAAGATCTGTGTGAGGAACAACGACACACTGAAGATCTGTGTGAGGAGCAATGACACACTGAAGATCTGTGTGAGGAACAATGACACACTGAAGATCTGTGTGAGGAACAATGACACACTGAAGATCTGTGTGTGGAACAATGACACACTGAAGATCTGTGTGAGGAACAATGACACACTGAAGATCTGTGTGAGGAACAATGACACACTGAAGATCTGAGTGAGGAACAATGACACACTGAAGATCTGTGTGAGGAACAATGACACACTGAAGATCTGTGTGAGGAACAATGACACACTGAAGATCTGTGTGAGGAACAATGACACACTGAAGATCTGTGTGAGGAACAATGACACACTGAAGATCTGTGTGAGGAACAATGACACACAGTCTAATGCCGTGGAAAACAACAGACTTCCCTCTCATTCCGCCACACATCAGTTTATTGTGATCATCTCTTCTCAGAACAACAGGCCTTCTGCTCCTCTGAACAGCCAACGCCGAAATGAAAGGGGAATTGCGGAGGCGCGGGAACCAAAGTGCAGGTGAATACATAACTGAATGTCACCGAAGCCATCGGCGGGCGCCTGAATGTCACCGAGAGGCTGAGCGGACTGTTAAATCTGGTTTTATCGGCAAAATCCCGGACAAGACGTCGGTAATGGAAGAGCAACATCTGGTTGAAGGACTGAGATGAAGAAGATGGACTATTCTGTTTGTACATGACCATAAATAACATCAATTTAACGATAGGAGGATGCAATACTTTCACTGCAATATATATTTCTTTTTACAAATAGTGCCATGTTAATGTACAGAAAAGAGTTATAATGTCTCGAGTGTTTGGGTTCACGTGATCAAATACAGGAGCAACTCGATTGGTTTGAGTTGAGCTAACAGTTCGGCTAAGTAAATTTAAGTCATTTTCTATAGTTGAAAAAAATAGTTAAAAAGTACTTTTTTAGTCAGGCTGTTTTGGTCACATTTACTTTACTTTGTCATTCAGGCAGTTACATTTCATGGTGGTCACTCACTTGAGAAATAGTCATGTGTTTCTCAGTGATAGTTTAATTTGCCAGTGTAAAGCAGTGGAACTCTTTGAACAATTAACTTAAAAAATATATATTATATTTAATCCATTGTCTTTTCAAGTTAATTACAAGTGGCCGTCTATGTTTATGACCCTTCATTGTGTAAAGAATGGGGTAGGGGTTGAATAAGACTCATGTTCTTAATGTGGAATGTATCACTTGTTTTAAATTCTCATATAAAAAACTAATATGAAAAAATAAATTAAAAAAATTTGAATAATTGCCATTTTTTGTCGCAATAATAATAATAATCGCAACACTAAAATTTGACAACGCGACATCCCGACCATGAAGTGCACTGTGTAACTTTTCTCCACAAAGATGTTACCGTTTATAGACATTTAGTCAAATAACCAGTCGATAGTATTTATTATTCATGCATTTATTAACATTTATTTAACCAGGTAAGAACCCATTAAGATCGAGACCTCTTTTACAAGGCGGGAATTATCTTGGACGAACAACATTTTTAATACTCTACTTATTATTCTGGAGGTATTTTAAAAGGACATATATGCAGCGCAGCAGAAAAGACAAGGCATGCAGTGAGTTAGCGTAGATTTGTGTGTGAATTGTTTCTTTTGCATAAATGTTTAGCGTGATCTCATTTTGTCTCATGGTTTTATCACTGCTCTTTAGTACAGGCAGTCAAATCAAGAGACACTTAGGTTTGTGAGCGTTTAAGTCGACTGATCGATGCAGAGAGCTTCTTTGCAAACTAAATGCAAGAGGTGTGTGTATTTTGTTTGCAATTAGAGGTGTTCTTGTGTTACATCACCGTCTCCCCAGAGCAGGAGCTGATCATCCTCATTCCTTTTTTTTCGCGGGTGAAGATGATGAATATGCGCCAAGGTCACGGAGCTGCAGACGCCCATACCTCGCCGTTCACACGCTCTCATTACGGCTCAGCTCACCGTTTCGCTGACATTTACAGCTCTTTGTGTTGCTCGGTTTGATAAGACAAAAAAACCTAATTTTCGACACAAACAAGGTCTGAAATTAAAACCGCTGCCTCATTTTGTGCTAAATTATGGCTCATTCATCAGAAAAGGCTTTAGAATACCAGGAATAAAGCTCCAGGTTAGAAGCATCATCAATGTTTGTTTGTCATTTTCCATATTCAGATAATAAAAGGCCGTTTTGTAATTAGTACTTTTACCGTCTATACAGCGCTACTGAATAAAAGCCAAGAAATCTACAAAGAAAAAATAAATTATACGAAAACATATACGCGCCACACCTGTCATTAAGCTGCAGGTGCCCACATTGTAACACAAGATATTTATACATATATTAATCTGCAGTTGATTTTTGAACAAGTGTAGTGATCTGCAGATGACCTCTGAATGTTGCCATGGTGACAGGAATGCGGGAGTAAGGTTGTACGCATGGTACTAGAGATTTATGACGTCTCTGCAGAAAGACAAAATTCACGCTTTGAACTTTTTCTATCAAATAATTGCTCTGGGATTAAAATGAACTCACAAAGCCATTTACTCTTTCAAGACAAAAGCTAAAACGCTAAAAAGACTGCGGTTTTAGTAAACAATAATTTGATTGCAGACTTTGTCCAGAAGTTAAATTTACTGAGGTTATTGTGTTCTGCATGTTCATTTAACTGTTTTACAGCTCGTCTTGTGAACAATATTACCTTTGAAACTATGTGGCCTAATGTTAATGCTAAACAATGGCTGCATCATTCCAGATCTTTTTCTCTGATCAACTCAGCATGCGTGCTGATTGGCTCAAACATTGGTGCAAAACAAACCCTCAGGGGTCAATGAGAGGTCTGTGAGAGCCGGATCTGTGAGAGCCGGATCTGTGAGAGCCGGGTCTGTGAGAGCCGGGTCTGTGAGGGCCGGATCTGTGAGAGCCGGGTCTGTGAGAGCCGGATCTGTGAGGGCCGGGTCTGTGAGGGCCGGATCTGTGAGGGCCGGGTCTGTGAGGGCCGGGTCTGTGAGGGCCGGGTCTGTGAGGGCCGGATCTGTGAGGGCCGGGTCTGTGAGAGCCGGGTCTGTGAGAGCCGGGTCTGTGAGAGCCGGGTCTGTGAGGGCCGGGTCTGTGAGGGCCGGGTCTGTGAGGGCCGGGTCTGTGAGGGCCGGGTCTGTGAGAGCCGGGTCTGTGAGAGCCGGATCTGTGAGAGCCGGATCTGTGAGAGAACTGCAAACCATTGTATATCGTCCAAACTCCACATGTGTCTTTGCGTTTCACCACGTCTAGATTCACTTCCTCATTAGACTAATTTCTCTGTGAATATGAGTCTGATTGTAATAAAACACAAAGCGTTTTGAAGCTTAAAATACAGAGAACATGACGTGTGGCCTGGACAGTGCTACTGTTCACTGACATCTTCTTCTACAGTGTGTCCATACAAAATCCATACATTAGATGCACTATTGTAATGACCGCAGGGTTCAAAGCGTGGGGAAAATGTAGAGGCTTAAAGTCCAAAACGTACGGTAACCTTGAAGAGGCAAATCACAAGGCAAAAGAAGTTAAAGATGTTCTAGTCATATTTTGCATATTATTTAACTCCTGCTAATTTATTTCTGAGGGAAACTAGGGCTGCGCCTGCAATTAAACTAAATTAATTGGTTAATTGCGATGATTACTCCGTGATTACAATATTGCATTAATTTAAATTAAACGGTTATTTACCCGTCCTGCAGTGTGGTCTATGTGCACGCACCAGTTTCCGTGAGGTAAAACGTTTCTGCGGACTGTATTTTTATTTGTATACGTTCATATCATGTATAATGTTATTATACATTTATGCTTTTACTCATTGTGCCTGTTTCAATACCAGATGAACAGCACTATTTCTGTGCAGTGTAGCATTTGAATGATACAGATTTAAAGTTTGATTGGTTTCATTTTTGTCCAGAATCAAGTAAACTCTAAAGTAAATTCACAATATTTCAGGGATGGAGCAAGATTACAGCAACTCTACTCAGGCCAACTGAAACGGTCCGTGTTTAGCCATGGAGATGTCCAATTTTAGGCATAAAGGCACAATTTTCCCTCAGTATAATAATAATTTAAAAAAAGAAAACATCCATCCATCCATCCATTTTCTACCGCTTGTTCCCTTTCGGGGTCGCGGGTGACTGGAGCCTATCCCAGTGACTTCGGGCCTTAGGCGGGGTACACCCTGGACAGTGGCCAACTTGTTGCAGGGTTAACACAGAGACAAGAGAAAAGTGAAAAAAGAAAACAATTTGAAGTAAATCGTCAAGATAAAAAATGGGAGTGAAATTTGGTAAAGTACTTTGCAATTAATTGAACGTTAAGTCATTTCAAATCCTAAATGTTAGCGTCTTTTCAAGAAGCCAATCCTCGAATTTTGGAGGAAGAAATGTGACTATTTCTGTGTTAAATGACAGTTATTAAAAGCCAATCATGTTTACGTAATTAATACTTAGCACACATTTTTCACCGTGGTTTCAGAGAAGACGGAAGCAGCTCATCTTGCATTTCAGAACGTGTTTGTCGAGCTCTAAAATACAGGATTCGCAGCTTCTACAGAATGGCCCGACATTTGACTAAATAACTGCAGCCAGTGATTTGCTAATTGTGACCATTCTGATTCAAAAGCGATAAATCTTTCAGCTCGAGTGTAAAGCATGAAAAAAAAAAAAAAAAAAAACGGGAAAAAAAAAAAAAAAAATAGTCAAGGACGTTAGAGCCATCCATCTTGTGAGAAATCTTGGAGCTAATCAAAAAGCAGAAGCGAGCGAGTGAGTAGAAGGGAGGTGGTGGTTAGAGTGAGATGTTCCCGCGCTGCTGGCACATCATTAAAGCAGGACATGGAGAGCGCCACACAAAGACGAGGTGCAGGAAGAGGAGGAGGAGGAGGAGGAGGAGGAGGAGGAGGAGGAGGAGGAGGAGGAGGAGGAGGAAGAGGGTGACCTTTTAGGGGAGGACGAGAGGGAAGAGGCGGTAGAAGAGGTGACAGAGATATTGAAAAACATATCATATCGCTGTTCCCAGCATTCAGGGTGCACGGTGGCAAAAGCGATTAGCGCTCTTGCCTCCCAAGGAGGAGATCGTAGGTTCGATTCCCAGACCAACATCACATGATCTCTCTGGGTGGAGTCTGCATGTTCTCCCCGTGTTACCGTGGGTTCTCCGGCTTCCTCCCACTGTCCAAAGACATGCATGTGTTAGGCAAAATTGGTGATTCTAAATTGGCCCTAGTGAATGAATGTGAGAGTGAACTGTCTGTAATGTCTCTGTGTTGGCCCTGCGACGAGTTGGCCACTGTCCAGGGTGTACCCCGCCTAAGGCCCGAAGTCACTGGGATAGGCTCCAGTCACCCGTGACCCCAAAAGGGAACAAGCGGTAGAAAATGGATGGATGGATGGATGGATATCATATCGCATTTGTTTGTTGTGCAAAATTGAAATCTCATGTATCATTTTTTTACGGTACAAACTAAAAATAGACAGAAACGTCATGTGTAATCTATAAAGTAAAGCTGTAGGTTCTTAGTCATTGCGTCGATTAATCGGTTGATGGCGTCTTAGTTTACCAAAATGAGTATTAGTCGACAACAGCAGAAAGGAGAAGGTATGGAGTGAGCTGAAGATGGTTTTGGTCAGATATAGTAGGACGTCATCTGTGAAGCAAGCAATTTTATGCTCCGTCTCGTCAATTGAGACGCCATGAATTTTTCCCCATTGTCTAATATATTGGGCCAATGGTTCCAAGGACATTGTGAACAAAAGGGGGGACCAAGCACAATCCTGAATTACCCCTTTCCAAAGTCAAGTCAGTCCGTCAAGTGACCGTTAATTTCGATTCTTGATGTTGGGTGAAATTTGTTTAGCACTTTAAATAAATAAGATCAGCTAAAAGAGTCAAAAGTTTTTTCAGTATTTTACAACTTTGTTTTATTGTTTTTGTATATGGTTCATTATGTGTAAAGATCGTCTTATGTTATCTTGTTTGGCGTTTGTTAATAAATCCTGTTTGATCATTGTGAATTAAATTTGGGAGTATTTCTTTCATTATTTTGGACATAATTGAGGTGTAAAAACAAATTCAGAATTGATCTATATGAGGCACAGTCAAGTCGATCCTTCCCCTCTTTGTATGAATGATCAGTGTTGGGTAGCGTTACTTTTAAAAGTTTCTTGTTAAGTTACCCCAACACTGCCATACAAAACTTACGCTGTAATTCACTGCACTACTTTGTTATAAAAGTAACGCATTAGTGTACTCTTGTGTTACCAATTCTCAACATAACTGTATAAGCTATATCGTTTGCTAACAATTCTTTTGCGTTGCTGAACACAGTAAGGATATGATGGCTTCTTTCAAACTCGGAGGGATCTGAGATGTTTTAAGGGCCCAGTTAATACAATTAATACAATGATTGGATTTGGGCTTGTTTGATCTAAATGACATGATTCTGTTCATCTCGATCGTTCAAGAGTCGGGAGCAACAGTCTGGAAGGATCGGTCTGCTTTGGTAAGAAAACGAGTGAGGAGGAATCACCGCCAATCATTCATGCACATGCTTAACCCCGGGGATCAAACCTCCGACCTTTGGGAGAGGGGGACGTTATCGTGAGGAATGGAAACGTGGTGAAGAAGAGAGACAATGGAGAAGGAGATGAGGAGAGAAGGAATGGAATAGGAAGTGGATGGCATGGCCAGGGTTGGTGTTGGTGGTGGTGGAGGGCTGACAAAAGCAGATGGGGGAGAGAGGTAAGCGGTAATTGAGGTGTGAGACGTGGAAGAGGCGACGAGGGAGCGGCGGCTGCACGCGGAGGTGGTAGAAAAGCTTATTGATTTGACAGAGTTTATCAGTATCACAGCGAAGAGCACAGAAGCACCGAACAACAGTGAAGCCTCTGGGATTAGTCTCCAGGGACGCACGTCTGATACACACCTGATATAAACAACACAGAGGTCTATTACACCGTGTGGAGACACAGACACCTTTACTTCTAGGTATTTATACATCTAAAGAGGTGTATTCTGCTCCTGCAACATGGTGGGTCTGTATTTTTGGCCATGAACTACACGACTTGAGTAGTTTTTAGGGCTGTGGTTGTCTAAAGAAGTTCTCGGTCGACTAAACACGTGCCCTGTGCATTGATTAGTCGACTGGCACTGGGAAAAAACTGTACATGTTTTTAGGATCTCGCACAAAACAAAGTACTTGCACAGAGAAGTGCTAGTAATCAGCATCTCTAACCTGTTCCCAACCAGCTCCATGTTTACATCCTCGGCTATTGTCATTTTTGATCCAAATGAAAACTTTGTTGTCTAAAACGCTTGTGCAATACACCATTTGAAAAAAATCTACTTTCTGGTGACACACATTGAAAATAGTGAGTGGAGCACATCATAACACACCATAGTTATAGGTCAATTACACAACAAAAGGCGTACAGTCTATGTCGTTTTTATTAAATTCACACTCATTGACCATGTGCAAAAACGCAGCATTTTGATATCTTGCAAAGGCGCATTATGTAACTTTTTAGTGTGTGGGAGTGCTGCTTCTACTGTACTCTATGGAGACGTTATTGCTTTGCCAAGAATACAGGTCAGAATTACAGAGAGGAAAGACCTTTAATAGTAAGAATGCATCTTAAAAATGCCTGTCATTGAATAAATGCGCTATAGATATGTTTAATACTCTACTGTGGAACATTCCAGGCAAATAACTGTTCCTGGAAACAAGTCCCTAACCATAAAAGTTACATATTGCACCGTTTTCATTTCATTTCATTTATTTGTTTAAACCGTTAAACTGATACCATGTTTATACGCTATTTAGGTATCAAGAAAATCCTAACCAAGCTCCCAAACCACTTCCATTAAAGGGGCTGTACCTGTTTATCATGAAGTACGGTACATTTTGTCCTATTTCTTGTAAAATAGACCCTTAACGTAAAAGAAATGTCTGCTGTGTGCTGTCTGCATCTAATTATAGCTCTTGTTTTATCGTCTGCCAACCAGGAAGTGCACTGTTAGCATGCTAGCTACTGTTAGCATTACTGTGGCCGCCAAAAGAATGTGCGAAAAATGTGCTAGTTTTACACACATTTTAACACAGTAACAAGCGGACACAACACCTTTAATGCACATTCTCCTGATCATATTGATTGAATTCCTTTCGTCAATAAAGAGATTCAAGATGTGGCGTTAAATTAAACGTAAATGTGGGCAGGAGCTAGCCACGCTGTCGTTTTTTTCCCCCTTCAACTTCTCCCTCCTGGATAAAACGCACACTATTCTAGCCATGACCAAAGCCAGACATTCTTATTGATCAGTTAGTTTCCAATGTGCAGATACATAATTCATCAACGCCTTCGCCAAGTGTGCGCATGTGCGTGAGAAGGGCACGACATCCGTCAAAGTCAGTGGCTAATTTCACACGGTACGGGGAAAACTCGGTCTCTTTTACTGTGAATTATGTGGTTATAAGGAACTACGGATCCAAATGGCGGCTCAGAAAAGGCTAAAACACACACAAAGGACCAGTTCATAGAAGATAAAAGGCAACGAAATGATTCATTCACAGTTTCAATCGTTTTTACGTCTGATACTGAAGGCCAAGGTGAATTGGGGATATTTTCCAAACCATGAAAAAGGAAGTACGTATTTAACGCTATTGTAATTCCGAGTGCTACTAAACACTTTGACCCGTCGCTATAGTTTGATGCACTCGTGTTTTGGAACAGGGCGGATCGTCGTCACGCAGCCAATCAGCTCCAATTCCCAAAGTCTGCGAGGTTTCCCTCTACAAAATGTTTAATTAGACGACAGCGTGTGCTCTGGGTGGATTTTTGTCACAATTGTACAGTACAAAAAAAGAAAAAGAAGGTACTTATTCTATCAGAAAAAAAACAAAAAGAAAATTACTGTATTTATATGTACTAGAAATAAACAGAGGACTCGCCTCCATGACCTTTTCTGTTCACTCTAATAGAAATATATCCTTGTTATCCACTGTCTTTACTCATCCAAAATGCGTAGTATAGATTTTTATTTCAATAGCGTTATAATGATTTGGGAGTCAATTGTGAGTGTCTTCTTCTTTATTCTTCTTTATTTTAATTGTTCTTTATAAATATATATGTATATTTTTTCAAGAATTCCTCTGAGCTTTTGGTCTTTCGCGTGAGGATTAGTTCAGATATCTGGTTTGATCGTGATGATACAGACAAAATATCAAAATATAGATATATCATGATACTAAATTTGGCAATACAGTTTTGATATTGTGGGCTGCGATATATCGCCATGAGTCATTTTTGGAGTAATTTCCCTAATTATTTTTGCGCTACAATTTTGTTGCTTGTTTATCGAAAGAAAACTTGTTTATGGACTATTTTTATTATTAAGTTTGTGCAGGTCATGGTTTCACAAAGACATTTAAAAAAAAAAAATGATCGGGCTCTTTTTAGATAAGAAAAATCGTGATCATAGTATCGTATCGTGAGCCGTGCATCGCACCGTATCGTAGTTTTGAGGCCTTGGTCCGAGCCATATGTTTTACTCAAATAAACAACGCAAAAAGATTATTGTGAGTCGACCCAGAGCTGACCCAGAGTTTGCGTTGTCGACAACCATAACACCTAATATATACTGTAATATAATATATATACTGTAATATAATATATATACTGTAATATATATACTGTAATACAAGTCACTCGCTAGGGAATAAACTTTGTGTCATCTCTAAAATGGTCACATTACAACGTCGCATGAAAGAATACAAGCTGTAGATGATGCCATTTCACCCCAGTAAATCTATATAATATCACATAATATCACATAAAATGCTCTGAAACCTCATTCGTTTCAGTCAGAGCCACTGCTGCCAATAACCAAACGATTATAGCCATGTCGGTGTAATCCCTCATTCGTCCAGGCGTGTTCCACAGTAGAAAAAGCTTCAGTTGTAGTCATCTGGACTCAGTTAGAAAAAATAGACGTTTCGACTCTCATCAAAGAGTCATTGTCAAAGTTTGACTTGACAATGACTTGGATGAGAGTCGAAACGTCTATTTTTTCTAACTGAGTCCAGATGACTACAACTGAAGCTTTTTCTACTATGATTATAGCCATGGGTACAATAGAAAAAAAAGAAAATATATATATATATATATATATATATATATATATATATATATTTATTTATTTATTTATTTTTTGGGCATTTGAAAAAACCTCCAGCTATTCAAAAATTACCCGAGAAAAATGCTGCCGTTTCCAGCTGAACAGCGGGACACGAGGATTGATACAAAGGGAGCGCCGTCCTCCTGTTCACGCCGCTCTCACTCAGAGCCACTTGTTTGGAGTGCGCTCACGGCTGAATGGCGGTTTTATTAATTCAGCGTGACACAAAGACGCCTTTTTATTCACATATCATGAAAGGAAACGATCAAAGAGCAGGTTTTTGTACGCGAAAGTAAGAATTATAATCACTCGGAGCGAACTGGGCGTCGTGTTGAAACTGCGCCAATACGAGTCGAGTTAAGCACAAATTACTCTGTGTCTTTAAATAAAAATAGTCGGAAGTGTGTTAAACCTCAAATAAGACGGTTCAGGTTCGGTTTTAAAGTGTCAGACAGATGTGAAACGATACGAGACGGTTTGTTTTTTCCATTTTACCACTTTCACGTTTTTATTTTTACTATAAACGATACGCTCAAAACAACATTCCAGTCATTCCAGTGACGATGCTGGTTCATATTGTTAGTTTCGACAGTAGTTTTAGTATTGATTATAATCTGGGAATCGATCTTAAAAACCTAAAACTATCCGTGAGTTTTAATGCTAAATGTTTAAAATGTGCATTACAAACAGAAAGCACGAGTTAGCCTCCATACCATGTTTTCTTCATGTGAATTAATTCAAAAATGCATGTAAAAAAGCATGGTAACACTTATTAACATCTAAAGCTGCTGGTCTGCGTACATGTGAGTGGTTCATTTATGTTAATGTGTATGTACTCGTTCCTTATTTGCGAAGCCTTATTCTACCGTTAATTTAACATTTACTAACATTTTGCCATTTTAAACTCCTTATTGCTGCTCATTAGAACATAAATAAGCGGTACGTGTAACACACATTTACTAACATTTACTAACACTTTGCCATTTCAAAACTCCTTATTACTGCACTGTGTACACAACTGTCCTAAAATCCTTATATAAGCAGTAACAAGAAGTTTATTAATAGGAAATGATTATAAATGTCTAGCTAGCAGCAGGAAAAGGTGATGAAGAAGACGACTTAAGGTGAGAAAAGGTGAAAGTCAATTTGAAATTTTTACTCACATAAATGTAACATGTATGAGAAGATTTTCCATCATATAATGTTTTTAGATAAAAAATGGGTGTAAAAATCACATTTAAGACATCTAAATCTGAAAATTTGACAGAACCAGGTTTAAATTTCCCTTATTTTCTTCTTTAATTTTTGAGTGATTGAAATCTGACTGTAAATTGGTGTAAAAATTCTAATTTCACCTAATTTTTTTAATTAAAACTTTAAACAATCTTAAAGGCTTGGAAATATATATGAATAAAATCTTTCGTACGATACGTGAAATATTGTAAAGTACAAGATTATAACGTTTAATGTGTGTAGGAGCTACTTTCAGGGCTCATCTTTATGTCTCTGCGGGAGAAAAATGCACCATGTACAGTATAAATATATGAAAAGTTGATTCAATTCAATAATAAAACATTTTTAAGGGCAGATTGGACAATGTTGTTGTTTCCTGGGCAAAGATCAAGAAAGATCAAACTGACCAAAAAAACAAAAAATGTGTCTTTTGCTGGAACACAAATTAACACAACACATAATTAACCGCTAGTTCTATGTTATAACGTGCCCCCTAAAACAACTTGTTACTAAAAGAACTAATACTGTATTCAAGAAGTTCACGGCCTCGTTCGGCCCCCCGTTCGGCCCCCGTTCGCCCACCGTTTGGCCCCGTTCGGCCCCGTTCGGCCCCGATCGGCCCCGATCTCTCCACGGGGAGACACGCCCGCGCCGTGAAGCTGACCACGCGGCTGACGCTGCGCCGCGATGATTCATAGACATGGGTTAATCTTATCAGGGACCGGCCAGGACGCAGCAGTAATAAAGGAAAAGATTGTCCGGTGGCTCACGTATCCAATCACAACCGTGGGGAACGTAAAGCCGGCGCCGTCGGCAACAGAGCCGCAAACACGGCCGCTCCCGTCAAAACGAGCTATAATGTCAACCCGCTAATTAATGACATGATGGACAAATGCGGCGGAAGAATGGATAATTAGTTGCTGGCATCGACGTCTCTGTAATGTCATAATGTTCAAATCTATACGGGTCTGTAGAGAAAAGCAATGCCGCCGGGTTCAATGGGAAAGGCTCTTTATTACGCATTTTACTGGCCGTTTAAAGCTGTTACTTTTCGGGGGCGAGGGGAAAGGCACTTAATTAACCTGAAATGTTTCACCAGGTCTTCTCAGTTCTATTTTTCACCAGAACAACAAAACCGCGCTACAATTGCATGTTTTATCCCTATAATTTCCACAAACAGCTCACAGTGGTGCATTGAAACGACAGAAATGTACTGTTTACAATATTGCTCTGGCACATTAAACTAAACTAACTAAAACAAGTTCAAATCTCAGCGACTCCAGGACCAAAACAGACCATGCACTGGAAATACAATCTTAAATGAGTTATAACGTGACGTGAAGTACAATTTATCCTGATTATAGTATAGTTTCACTTTCTTAACGTAATATTTGCCAATAGAACAAGTACGTTTTGTTTCTGTTTCAAGCGTAGTAGCATTTTTTTTATTTCATGTTCCCAAAATGTTCATCTTTTTCTTTTTTTTAAGTAAAACAAGATTATTCTTTTTTTTGTTTATTGTTCCATTGGCAAACTTAAAACAGTCAAAATATACTAAAAACAAGATTAATACTACTTATTTCAAGCGCTGATTGACGATTGTCAATTGTTCTTACTTAAAGGTTGAATGGACGATTTTTTTGGCACAAATCTGAGTCTTATTTCCTCGTTTCAATCATACATATAAATCATAAAACGCACCTACCGCTCACCTGCAGCCACGTGCGGATCGTCCCACATTTCCGCGTGTCCAAGCGCATGGATCTATCATAATATAGTTCCCTCAGTGTACGGGGCAAAATGAAGACGGAGAAAGACAGTTCGAGCTGACGCAGAAGTGGACAGAAATCTAAGGGAGACGAGAGATGCGATGCGATCCGTCGCGCTAATAAACAAACGCACGTGTGTGTTGTATCGGTCCACACGGGGGAGTGCGCATGTGCACTTCCACCTGCGTTCTCAAATCGCTGAAAAATCGTCCATTGCGCCTTTAAATAAATCATTACAGCGCCACCAATGAGTTAATTCTCACGGCTTTACAAGGTACGATTCAGTTGAGCACATAAAAATAGGTGCTAATGCCTCGAGACGGCGTCCACGCCCGTTGGTCCTCACCTCAGCCGGCCCTCGGGAAACACACATTTACTAACATTTACTAACACTTTGCCATTTCAAAACTCCTTATTACTGCACTGTGTACACAACTGTCCGAAAATCCTTACAATAAGCAGTAACAAAGAGTTTATTAACAGGAAATGATTATAAATGTCAAGCTAGCAGCAGGAAAAGGTGATAAAGGTGAGAGACTGCAGGTGACTCTCCAGTGGTTTACTCACATAAATGTAAGAACCAAATGTATGAGAAGATTTTCATCATGTAATGTTTTTGGATAACAAGTCAGGCAAAAATGGAGGTAAAAATGGCAAAAAAATTGGTAGAAATTGCCAAAATTAGTTAAAAATTACAAAAAAAATTGTAAAAATGGCACACACAAAAAAAGACGTAAATTGCCCAAAATTGCCAAAATTGCACACATTTAAAAGCTAAATATGAAAAAAGGACAAAACCAAATGTATTGCTTCATTCTGTTGACGTATTAGACACAAAAAGACCAAAAAAAGTCAGATCTTGTTTTTGAGTGAACGAGATCCGATTGTAAATTGATGCAAAAATTCAAATTTCACATCATTTTTGAACTTTCACCTCATTAAAACTTGGCGCCCGTCGGTCCTCACCTCAGACGTTCAGGTAGAGCCCATTCAAACGCTGACACTCGGGAAAAGCGCAGTCCAAACGCCACCACGGGTAACGATCCTCACGCAAACCGCACTGAAAAAAGAAAACGACGCACACGTTTAGCACACGTTTAGCACACGTTTAGGCATTTGTACATTTAATTTCAGGTAAACGTGCATCCGACGTACGCGGTGCATCTTTTGGCTTAGATAAACGGTACTTTCCTCGCGGAGGCTGAGGTTCCTCGTGAGTGATGATAGGAAAGTACTTATCCTATCAGCGTGAGTCATCGCCTTAAAGAGAGGTAGTAAAGCAGTCTGACGCGCATAAAAAATGACTGGCCACTTCAATTAGCCGCTCGTAAAGTGTCATGCGAGGGGCGGCTTTTCCGGCAAGCGATTCTCATTGGATTTCGGCGCCGGCGAGTGCGTTTCTGTGCGGAGTTTGCACGTTCTGCCCGTGTCCGAGCGGGTTAACTGCGTTGGGAAATGTCTCTCTTGTTCTTTCGCTCTCTTGCTTTGCTTTGACAATGGATTTGTTCACACCGTGCCAGCGTCAACAGTTTGTGCCTCGACAAACTGCGCGGACGAAACAAATAACGGATCTGATTTGAAGGTGCTGGATTTGATATTTCAGTATTTTGGTTTGTGTAGGAAAAGGTTAAACAGATACAGAGGAAAACAGCTCTGCAGAGGCGTTCTCCTGCTGTATTCCGACAACGTTTTATCTTCCAGTCACTTTTTACGGTGAGTTAATGGACCTGGGAATGATGAAAATGTGAACTTTTGAATGCTCTAAAATCCCCTTTGGCTTTTTGTGAAATCTAATAAAAGGCGCTTGTAATTCATATTCAGAGTTTAGTCCAAAAAATGATCAAATTAAATTGTAAAAATGCTCAAAATAGAAAGGTCTGATGGTGATTTTTACACCTAAAAGTGTCATATCATAAAAACGCATGATATCATTATGAGGCACATTTATTTTTGTTCAATTATTACAATTTTAGGAGTTGCAGCTAAAATCATTAAAACAAATAAACAATAAATACTGACTTGTTAAATAAAGACTACATTAAAGCATTGATATCATACATAATTCCAATGGACAAAATGGGACAATAAATCAGAACTTAATATGCTCTAATTCCACTTTTTTTTTTTTTTTATTACTTTCTATTTTAAATCCTTTACTTTTTTATTTGTTCCCTTATTTTCTACTTTTAATCCTTCAATTTAATTGTTTCCCCTTATTTTCAACTTATACTCGTTTACTTTTTTTTTCTTATTTTCTACTTTTAATCCTTTATTTTTTTTTATTTCCCCCTTATTTTCTACTTTCACTCATTTTCTTTATGTTCTACCTGGTCCAGCTCGTTCTTTGTGGTTTTTTTGTGTTTTTTGTTGTTGTTGTTTTCCCCCCTTTCTGTTGTTGGTGTTGTTGTTTAGTTTTAGTTCATCTATGTTCTAATAAAAAAATAAAATAGCAAAAAATAAGAATAGATATCACAATTCATTTGAAAAGGAGTTTTCCTGAGGGCAAACAACAAAATCAAAATTGCATCTAAATCGTGACCATGTATTGAAGAAAAAAATCTAATCGTGACAAAACCCCTAATTTCTAAATCAAAACCAGCTAAAAAGTCGGATTAGTTTTATTTTTTACTATGGTCGCTTTTGACACCTAATCAAAAAAACACTGAAAGAAAAAAACACTACAAGAAAAAAAAAACACTGAAAGAAAAAAAACACTAAAAGAAAAAATAAATAAAAGAAAAACACTAAAAGAAAAAAAAAAATACTACAAGAAAAAAACACTACAAGAAAAAAAATCAATAAAAGAAAAAAACACTAAAAGAAAAAAACACTAAAATAAAAAACACCCAAAAAACACAGTAAAAGAAAAAACACTAAAAGAAAGAAAACATTAAGAAAAACAACACGAAAAAACCAACAACACACAAATAGAAAAAAAAACACTAAAAGTCTTGCTTGTTTTTAGCTTACTTTTTATACATTTAATTGTTTGTATTCATCCATGTATTAATTGTAATATTAAAGTATGTAACTTAACTCTAGTGAGGGGTCTGCAACTTGCTTGTATCCATGGTAATGCCAATGTTCCAGAGCATGGAATTTAACTTTAATCCAGCATTTATTCAAGTACAAGTGTTTTTATTGCTCAAAAATACACTGGAAATAATCTGACCCGTGACGTGGTCAAGTGGCTTCATCCGCTTGTCTCCATGGAGATGGATTGGAAAAACGATTACATTTTGTGTTTCTTATGCATTGTCTTTGTCCTACAGTAATCGTACGCGTGGCGTTGGAGAACTGTTTCTGTTTTTACTTTGAGACGTTCTGTTGCGTGTCGTTTGTGTCGTTTGTGTCGTTTGTGTCGTTTGTGTCGGCGGTTTCCTCGGCCGGAGCTCTCGTGTAAAATAAAGGCGTAAATAAACAAATGAAACCTCTAGAAACAAGGGTTGAACCTTTGTTTACCTGAAGTCGACAGAAATCACCACCTCCAGCTGTGCCAGGTTTGTGAATTATACCAGAGCGTTTGAAAGGGCTTCATCGCCACGGAAACACATGTTTACATCATGTCAGGATGAAACGCGCTGAACAGAATCCTACTCTGCGTTTTCATTTATTTTTAGCTCTAAATGACTCCAAAACAATACTCTAAATGACAATACTCCAAAACAATACTCTAAATGACAATACTCCAAAACAATACTCTAAATGACAATACTCCAAAACAATACTCTAAATGACAATACTCCAAAACAATACTCTAAATGACAATACTCCAAAACAATACTCTAAATGACAATACTCCAAAACAATACTCTAAATGACAATACTCCAAAACAATACTCTAAATGACAATACTCCAAAACAATACTCTAAATGACAATACTCCAAAACAATACTCTAAATGACAATACTCCAAAACAATACTCTAAATGACAATACTCCAAAACAATACTCCAAAACAATACTCTAAATGACAATACTCCAAAACAATACTCTAAATGACAATACTCCAAAACAATACTCTAAATGACAATACTCCAAAACAATACTCTAAATGACAATACTCCAAAACAATACTCTAAATGACAATACTCCAAAACAATACTCTAAATGACAATACTCCAAAACAATACTCTAAATGACAATACTCCAAAACAATACTCTAAATGACAATACTCCAAAACAATACTCTAAATGACAATACTCCAAAACAATACTCCAAAACAATACTCTAAATGACAATACTCCAAAACAATACTCTAAATGACAATACTCCAAAACAATACTCTAAATGACAATACTCCAAAACAATACTCTAAATGACAATACTCCAAAACAATACTCTAAATGACAATACTCCAAAACAATACTCTAAATGACAACTACAAATATAATGTAGAAACTAGGGATGTCACGATTGTTGTGAGAAGAAAAAACACAAGTACTCATGATTATTGATAAAACTAAAGATCCAAGTCATGTCCAAAGTCAAGTCCAGAGTCAAGTCCCAAGTGTGGCATCCATAATACTCATATACTAACTTAATTGATACAAACTTAATTGATCGTTTTTAGCCTTTTCAGTCAGTATTAGCATTTTTAGCATGTTCAGCCACTGCAGAGCCTCCAGTCACTGTAAATGCGTTCACAATTAGCCACAATCTCTGTCATAAACAGCACTAGGTTTACTTTGTCGGAATACAGATTTAAATTAACCTTTTAATATTCCTCTGCCTTTTCTTAATTTACTCCTTTTTGTCCACCATCTGATAAAGGGGAACTCTCAAGCTGCTGGGCCTGTTAACCATAAAAAGAGAGCTGTAACCCACTTAAACATTCTGGAATGAACCAGGGTCAGTTTGTACTCCAAATCCACAAATTAAACAATTTAATAGGACTTTTGTATGGATTCTGCCTGGACTTTACTTCATTACAAGCCCCTAAAACCCATTTTTAGTTAAATTAGCTTCAGCTTTTAAAGAATTGTGAAAACCAGACAAACTAGTATCAATCCAGCCCTGCCTCCAGACACCAGCTTTACTGCTCCTCATATTCAAGAAAATCTCGGCGTAATAAAAATAAAAATAATTTTAAAAAACAGTATTTTCCTCTGTGCGGAGAATGTTATTATTTAATTAGAGTAAATCAGACATCAGAGGCCAAAACTACAGAGTCTCAGCTTCACAAAGAGCGGTAGCGTGCTGTGACTTTTATGGACGTGCAAGCAGACTCGTTCATCAATATTAGAGAACAACATTTGCACACAAAAGTCAACATTGTACATGCAAAAGTCAGCCTTGAACACCGCTCCCCAACATGAAGGACAACCACCTATCCCACTAAACTACCTCCCCTGCTTTAATCGAATGGTCTCACTTCACCAATCAATTAATTACACAAATTAGCTCGATGTTATTAAAGGACTGCCTGTATTTCTAACTAATATCTAATCATTACAAACATGAGCAGAGCTTTAGCTACAAACAAGACAAGACTAGTTTTTAAGTCTGTTTGTTGAAACTTGGCGCTGCTGTTGCATCGCTTCTCCTCTGCACATGCTCAATAAGCCACGCGATTCACACACAGGTTTATTCAGTGTGGTTTGAGCTCAGATCCATGGGTTTGAGGCTGTGTGGACCTCAGAGCACATGCACAGACCTCTAAAACAAGCTTTTCTGGTTGTAAAAGCTCATGTTAGAGAGCGGAGCATGAACTGGCCTCTGAACACGGCCACAGACTGCCCAGCTGCGGGAGAAGAAGAACCAAGCTTCCCGCGCAGTACTGCTCAGCGGCCTGTAGAGGTAGGTGACTTCCAGCCAAGCTTCAGCAGCAGAAGTGCGGGGGAAACGGGTTTATTTTTATATAATTTAAATATAGATGTTGTTGCTTTTAATGGCGGCTGGCAGCACACTGCAAAGGTGAATTTACCGCCAGCTAATTTATCCTTTACTTAAAATTATAGTCAAATCTGTTGTGTATATAGTTGTGACACATTCTCATTTTAGATTTTATTGGTCAATCACTGCTTGGCTTGATTGCCCTGACCGCACGCCCATTTGTTTGCACTCCAAAGTGTTCAGGAACAGCTTCAGTTTGAATTGAGGCTCATTTTAAATAACTTTATTTTGCTTCTAAAATATATATAGATTCGTTGTTGTGATCATTACATTGTGACCCGACTCATCTAATTATCTTTATGTTGACATTCCTAATAGTAACGCACATAAACGTTAACAGAGGTCGGGGGGAAAAGCAGTTTACAGTCTTCAGTCTACAGTCTTCAGAGCACGTATTATTCTAAAATGTTCTAAAAAATCAGTGGTGTTCATTCCGATGTCGCTCCACGTCAGGCCTGGTTGTGGCAGTAAATTGTGTCACCCCGGAGCTCCATATCCCAATGATTGAGAACTGATGGAAGACATTCTCCCTCGCGCCCGCTGTACTGTAGAATACATTACATCTGAGCGCGACATGGTTCAGGAAACTCATGGTGACCCGAGAAAGCACAAATCAACCTGTGTTTTTTTAAACCGTAAAAGCTTTTCTCTTTTGGTTTCATTCCGTTTTGCTGCTCAAGACTGACTGATGCGAGTCAATTTCCCCGTGTCAAAAGCGATAACCGGCACTTTTCCTGCCCGAGTTCAGTGCCGCGCTCTCAAATGCAGGTTTACAACAAAAAAAATACAAAAAAAACCAACCCAAATCGAGCTATTCGCAACGTGATAAAACGATGATCCGAACGCAGCCGCGCCGTCATTGTCACGATAGCGATGTTTATTATCCCGCAGCGAGTCAGCGGCCTTCGCGGAATGACACCAGCGCTCGACAAGCAAATCTACAAAAATCTGTTTACGGCGATGGCGGGAAAATTGACTGGCAAATTCGGTCTCGGGAGTGCTGGTGTCACGTCCTGCTGGCTGATTGTTTTGGCGTTGCACATGGGCAGGGTCGGGGTGGCGGGGGGTGAGGGGGGAATGCTGCAGATGGGGTTCTAGTGAGCGGTGAAAATAGCCAATCAAGGGCGCCGAGCGGAGCAGTGGCGCCCGAGTGGAGGAGACGGGGATGAAACAATGCCTCGGAAGCACCTGTGTAATTTCCTGGACTGGCTGGCGCAGCGGTGTCGAGCGAAGAGACACGTTTTATTGCGGTTTCGTTTTTTTGCCACCGGAAGAAAACGGCGGCGAAGCGAAGACGGGGACGCGGTGAGGTTTGTCAAAAAAAGTTAGAAGTCAAAACTTTTCGTCAAAACTATGCTCTGGATGAAATGTTGCTGCTTTCTATGTCACTCAATATTGACTCTGCATTTGGCCTGTCGCTGTAACTCCTTACATTTATTGCAACGGAGAAATATTGGGATAAACGATAGTGTTGAAACTACTTCATGCCACTGAGATAATAACAATAAAGAAGGATAATCCCAGTAAAAAAAATCTTTCAAATAAACAAAACCGTTAACAGGGCTGAGTTGCATCAAATAAATTGCAGAATAAATAAAAAAAAATTCGGAAAAGTCACTAAATCAACCATCTACAGCTCAAAAACAATGTTACATAAATAAACTCGCTGTAGGGTAACATACTAGTACAAGTACTGTAAGGTTATGAATTTCCACCCACTTGTAAAGGGGGCGGGGCATTCAGGTTTGATATTGATTAAAGAATTGCTCAAGAATTCAAACATGACACACTGCCTAAGTGTGGGTAAGTTTGAATCGTATTTTTAAGAGAAGAATGGGGCACCAGCCGGATAATCGGCAATTTAACAACTCTAAAATCAGATATCTAGATTAATTAATTAATTAGAAATGAATTTGCTCGTTGATCTAAAGGTTTGAGAACGTAACCGTGACATTGACCCCTTTTCTGGAAATGAAGGGACACTAAACCAAATGTGGGTTATGAAGATTTAATGACCAAAGAATTAAACAGATAAATATGAATCAGGAATATGCAAATGAGTCGATAACAGATGGAAACCACTAGACATGATGGTTCTAGATCTATCTAGGTGTGTGCAAGAGTTAACTCTCAGATGAAATTCAGCCTGTGAAGTGCATCATACGAACGGAACCAGAAGCTGTGATCCTGAGGAGACGGGCCTGCTTGGGGTCCAAGGGCCTGCGTGGGGTCCAAGGGCCTGCTTGGGGTCCAAGGGCCTGCTTGGGGTCCAAGGGCCTGCTTGGGGTCCAAGGGCCTGCGTGGGGTCCAAGGGCCTGCGTGGGGTCCAAGGACCTGCGTGGGGTCCAAGGGCCTGCGTGGGGTCCAAGGGCCTGCGTGGGGTCCAAGGGCCTGCGTGGGGTCCAAGGGCCTGCTCTGGAGTTCGGCTCTGACGTTGTCTGGCCAAAGAAGGACTGGATCGGTTCTGCGATCTGCGTTCTCCTTGGCTCTGAGGCGTTCTCCTTGGCTCTGAGGCGTTCTCCTTGGCTCTGAGGCGTTCTCCTTGGCTCTGAGGCGTTCTCCTTGGCTCTGAGGTGTTCCTGAATGAAAAGGCGTCGTGCTGCTCCACCGATGTGGCTGATCTAAAAGGCTGTGGACTTGAAAAAGTTGCAAAAGGTCCTTGCTTGATTTTGCGTGATGCAGCATCAATCACGTTTTTAAAAACGGGCACAGGTTTCTTAGTTCCGGGAGGGAACATTAGCTTCTCTTGGAAAAGTCATTGTCCCGTAGCGTAGCATCGCTCACGCTAACTAGGCCCGAGGCCTGCTCCCAAGGCCTCATGGACCTTGCTGGTGGGACCCTGGATGGAGGGTTGAGCTTCGAAAGAAACTCGGATGGAACTCGCTCTGGAGCTCGGATGGTACTCGTCTGTAACTCCCTGCTCTTTCCTTTTGTCTTACCCCGCAGGGGTTTTGGCGCCCTGGCTTCAGCCAATCAGCATGCACGCTGGGGTCAGAGCTGATAAGGAGGCGAGATCTGGCTTTAGGCCACAAGAGTTACACAAAAGGTAAAATTGTCCACAAAACAAGTTATGAAACAGTTAAAATGACATGTTAAACATGATATCACAATATGTACATGTAAAGTCATCTGGTGGACACATTTTTGCAATCTGATGATTGTCTATTAAAACCACTAAAACCGCATAGTCTTTCAGCGTTTTAGCGTTTGTCTTGGAGAGATCGTTACTCTCTGTAATCCAAAAGGAGTCATTTGATGAAAAGTTATTTTCAAAGTTCAGAGCGTCTCTGTTGTCACTATTACATCCTCTTTCTTCTGAGGGGTGTAAAACTCCACACAGGCAGTAGATAACACCTAGCCCGCATTCCTGTCACCATGGCAACAGGGGGAGGACATCTGCATATCCTACATCCCCCCCTTTTGTGGCAATCTTCGCCCATGATACGAGGTTGGCACAACTTGGCGCTGATGAAGATGTCCATGGTCCGTTGTCACAGAGGTGGCTTGGTTCTACGCTAACTGTGTGGCAAGTTAGGCTAGGATGTGCCTCACTAAAGCTAAGGTGTACATAGACTAATGTTGGTTGAAGTCTTTAAATGCTAAAATAAATTTGCAAAATCAAAGTTTTGCTAATTTATTTGGAGAAATTTCAGCAAAACTACCTGTCTTTGGAGGTGGTAACTAATGCTAAGCTATTAGCTGAAAGCTGATAAAGGCTGTGTTCTTAGCAGGGAGCTAAGTTCACTGCTATTAGCGATGGCTAATAGTAGAGAAGTTGTGGCTATGCACATGAATTTATCAAAATTTTGAGATTCATAAATTTTGAGATAGCTGTTGAGCGATTTACCGAAGCAGTCTTATCAAAACAAAAACGAGGTTGAAAACTAAGCCTATGAAAGCTAAGGTTTACATCAATACAAGAATATTTTGCAAAAATTGATAAGAAAAAGATTTTTGAGCAAAATCTGAGAATTGTTTGTTTGCTGACTGTATTGAACTCCGTTGTTCAGAGTTTGGTTGCAGTCATATTGAAAACATTAACCTCAGTAAAAGAAAGGTGCATAAAGATTAGTTAGAGGGTTGGAAAAGAGGTTAGTAGAAGTTAGAACTGCTCCCCCCGTGGTTGAAGAAGGGATTGTTGTTTAAGCAGCTCAGCGTTGCTTGTGTAGACGCTGAAAGGTTTGTGGGTTTAGGTTCACAAGGACGGGCTTTACCCTATTTTGTGTCTATTTACAAAACAGAAACTGTACGTTTCATGTTTATGTACAAGAGCGCAGCTTGAGCTCTAAATAAAGTCCGTTGTTCTGGACTTTCGTTGGTCTGTTTCAGGTTTTAGGGCAGTTATGAACTAACCATTATACCTGGCAAAATACTATGCTGTGCTGGTGTTGTTAAAGCAAGTATTTTGTTTTTCTCCGTCCGCAGGATTGGCTTCAGGTGCACCTGTTTCTCGTGTCTTTTATCACATGCTCTTAAGCATGTAGACAGCAGGGTTCCTCCTAATGCCAATGTCTTTGTCTTGTTTGGGTGCCTTTGGGACTTCACAGAGGACTTTACTGACTGGTTAGCTACCCCCCTGTGGTTTTGACACATCACGAGGGCAGGCGAAGTGAATGTGTCTTGGAACACAAAGAGCAGACACTGTAGGGCCTGTGGGCGGGACCAAAGGCCGATGTGCATTAAGGAAATCTCACGAGCAGCGTTTGTATCAGTGATGACAAGAAAGGAAGATCAGGGCTGATGCAGGTGTGACATTGGCCGACAGGGAAAATAAGGAGTGGGTGGAGGAGGGGCCAGAGATGGTCACAGAGGCTGCAGCAGAAGAAGGGGTGGGATGGGTGGGTCTGGGTTGAGCAGAACCATGAGTTGTGAGCTTAGGTTCTGAATCAGCCTGAAAAGAGAGTGTCATAAGTGATAACTGCTGTGCTAAGACGATTCATTTTGAGATTAGTCTTGTTTGTCAGGTTAGTCTTGTCTAAGTCTGTCTGTGGGCGTTTCTGCTCCAGTGGAGTCGTGTCCCGGCACAAGACGTTGATTTGGGCTCTTAAAGACATGTTTTGTGTCAATTTGAGGCCTGTTTTTCTATCTTTCTGATCCCTGTGGTTTGGGAAAGATCTGTGTGCCGCTGAGGCGGTCTTATAAGTCTGACTTTTGTTCTTTCCGTTCACAACAGGCAAAGGTTTTTGCACTTGTGCTGAAAGTGTCAGCTGTTTAAAATCGATTAGGGGTTCAAACCGATTAAGTAGATCTTGACCTACAAGGAGAGGAATTGAGTTGAGTGAAGACAAGAAGAAGGGATGGACTACAGTCACAGGTCCGATTGTTAAGCGGATTCGAGCCATTTTGGTGAGGACAATGTTAGTGTCCGCGTACGGCTGGACTTCAAGGGAGCATGAACTGCAGTTCAGTTTTCTTCCGTTCACATCAATTGCTCTCTGCAATTTGTTGAAAAGCACGTGTGACATAACACTGATGTCAGCAGCTGTGTCAAGTATTGCTTCTTGTTGGAGCTCGTTGTCAAGGATAGTGGGCAGATAAAGTTTTTGATCTGGGCCCTTTTTAAGAAGGTTGCATAGAAATCATCTGAAAGGACGTTTGGTTTGGTTGTCAAGTGCATAATAGTTTTGAAGTTCGTTTTCTGAACTCACTATTTGTGATGCACTGTTTTGACTAAGAGCATGTTTTGGTTTGATGCTGGGTCCAATTTCTGCTACGTTAAGCTCAGATTGGCTAACTGGGCTTAGCATGGGCTCTGGGATGCCCGGGAAAAGTTCACCATCCTTTAAGGAGGTTTCCACTTTGGTCTGATGGTTTAAAGTGGCTGTCGTGACTAGCTCAGTTTTACCATCACTGTAAGACAGGTCGGTGTCTTCACCTTCAGAATCACTGCTTTGTTGCTCGTGTACTTCTGGTGAGATTGTTTCAAAGTTTTTGTTATACTTTGATTTTCTGTTCTTATCTAGGATGGTGAAGTGACCCCCCTTTTGGAAATTATGTTTAGTTTTGCAACTCTTTGCATAATTAGGGTCTCGTTCACGCTCATTGATATGAACTGTCTCAAGGTTGTACAGTGTGCTCACACGCTTTCTATGCTCTTGTTGACTAGGGACCTGATTTGGATAATTTCTTCGCTTCTTTGTTGGGCGAGAAGTTGTTTTTGAGCTGCAGGTGTCACAGTCTGGAGTCTTAAACTGTTTTTGGCAGTTTGACTCGAGATTAGAGTCCTCAGTCTGCTCTCTGTGGTTTAGCACTGATTGTTTGTGTTTTATAAACGCTCGGTTAGCTAATTCACGCAGCTGGCGACTTGTCTGTGTACGAGGACATGCAGCAATACCAAGGTGATAGTTGGTGGTGGGATGAAAATTTTCAATGAAGAGTGATTTGAAGATCAAATCTTCCTCCATTTCAAACTCATTTCTAGGACCAAAATACGTGTCACGTAGCCTGCAAAAAAAAGCCAGTGGAGACTCCTGTCGAGATTGCTTTACTGTGAAAGCTGCAAGGAGGACATCTGCATATCCTACATCGCCACAGAATTGGACAGAAAATGGGCCCACGATAAATATTGAACACCAAAATATATAGTTCCACCTATTATTTATTGAACGATTGGTCGATGTAGTAGTAAGTACCGTGCCAGGGCTGAATCTACATGACAGCTCACAGGCACGGAACTTCCCATATCTCCAAGGAGGAAAAATGAAAAAAATGGTGGCACTAAAGTAGGCCACATCACAGCCAGATGTGTGGTGAGAATGCAGATTTTTCAAGAAGTTACAAACATACATAATTGAAAAAAAAATCCATGGGAAGATTTCTTGCAAAGCATTGACACATCTCCAGGATTATTTTTTTATCCAAGGACAATTTACTTTATCTAATTCCTAAGATTTAGAAGCTTCCCTTTGATTTTGCAGCGTCAGGGAATATGCAAACATAAATAAATTGTTGTTGTCGTCGTCGTCGTCGTCGTCGTCGTCGTCGTTGTTGTTTCTATTTATATTTAAATTATTATTATTATTTTTTTTTTTCATTTTATAATTTTTGTAGTAGTAATATTATTATTTTTTTAGTAGTATTATCATGATTATCTGAACGAAAAGTGAAAAAGCGGGAAAATGCCATTACATGTGTATCTTTCTCATATAAAATTCACTTTTGAATCATCGCCAGAGATTTGCTTTCATAAAAATGCAAGATAAAAGATTAAAGTGAGACAGAGCGGGTACATTTAGGGCATGTGGCTTAAAAGCGGCCAACAGGCTTATGGGAGCAGGACGAAAAGGCCAGTGCTGTGATGATGATGTAATAGATGCTAGTTTGATATCAGCCGCGGTGCTACGGCGTCTGCAGAGACAAACAGCTGTCTATAGGAACAAAGTGACTGCAAACGGGTCAGAGGAGGAAACCTAAATGTATTGAAGCTGCTCCTTGTCAAAGCGTTATCAGACTTCCAACAACTTTGCACCGTTGGGCTTTTTTGTTCAAACAAACGCCGAATTTCCATAATCGTGCGACATGCTACAAAACACGATTCCAGTTCGACAGGGAGGACAAACTTTAGTTCAGCTTCATGCTTCAAGCTGCATTCACACTTGGTTTGGTCCTGTTCTAGTCCTGGTAAATGTTATAGTCTAGTAAAGGCTTTAAATTAAGATGTGTTTAAGCAAATGAGCGAGTTATAGAACGTGTATTAGCTTGTGACGCTGGAGCAATGCCTTACCAAAACTATTTCATGCTAAACTAATTCATTTTCATCCTGATCCAACAAAACGATAGGATTTCGGTTGGCTTTGTAACCTTGAATGAAAGCTCAAAGAAGCAAGGACAGAACCAAGTCCAACCGGTTTGCAATTAATTTAAGGAGAACAGGCAAAAAGCGTGTGAAAGGCTTATCTGGGTTAATCGCCTTTTAATGTCTTTCCTCCCCTGGATAACTCAATCTATAGGCTGTTATTTCTGTTTTGCCATTTTCAACAGCGCCTCCCGTAAAAGTCGTAAATCGTGACACAAAACATAAACTGGCATTTCTCTTGACTCGCACTTGACCTGTCCTAAAGATAGGAAGACCTCGAGCTAAATCTGACTGGAAATTTCACCACTGGCCCCGAAACCATTGTGAAAAAATATTGTGACATTTCGCACAGAGACTGCAGCGCCGGGGACGAGACTCCAGCGCCGGGGACGAGTCTGAGGCCGAACAAGGCGGAAACTTGGCCAACGTGATGGCAGAGTTGTTGGGTGGACACTACATAACGGTGTGAGGCATCTTAAAAACAGGCCTGAGCTTTGAATCGCAGCTGAACAAATGATTTCACATTTTCATCTAAAAGCGAACGACTGCGGACACGAGATACAGTAAGCAAAGAACAAAGGACAAAGCCGCCCTGATTAAAATCTAAGAATTAGCGTTGTCTGGTAGGTTTTTGGAGGTTTGATTAATCACTTTGAGAATACATGTTTATTTATGCCATCATTTAAAGCACACAATTGCAAATGTGTTTAGAGTCGAGTCAAAATCAGTTTAAAAACAACAAAATCTGCCCTTATTATTGCCATATAAGGATGCAAGATCGGTCGCAATTTGAATGGATGTAATTAGCTTAAGAAATGCATGTCAAAGAGGTCGAGAGTCTCTTCATTTAAGCTTATTTCCTCTATGAAACCGCTTATGGTCAGGCCAGTTAGGAACAGAAATATAAACCTACAGTTTTATGCCGCCCTAGGAGCAACTATGCTGGGGGAAGTATGGCAGCTTGAGCACTATCCTCTGCTTATGACTACTTTTCCAATCAACAATATTTATTCATATTTTATTTTTGTTCATTGCTGTTCACATCTTTTTCTCCTTCTTCCACTTCCCTCGGGGAGTGGTTCTGTTTCAACCACATGCCAAACTGTGGATCCGGATGCTCCTCGCCGGCCTGGAAAAACGCTCTTCTTCAGATGAACGACTCTTCATCTGCCTCGAGGAACTGTTCTCCAGAGGCTCCACAGTCTGTCTGCAAAGCTCCGTCCCAGGGAGTCGGATCTCTCTGAGGTTTGCTAGTTTTTCCTGGCCGAGAAGGAGGGTCTAAGGACACGGGATGCTAGGACATTTCTAAATTCCTATGAACATTGCGTAATCTGTTTTCATTGTCGCCCTTCGAGGAAACTGCTGTTGGGCCTAACAAAAAGTAACTGAATTGTCCTCCACAACAAACAACAACATATTCCACTTGAGTCTAAATAAAAACTGCTAAACCTGTAGTTTAATTTTGAACAAACATGTTCTGAAATAGGCAGTTTGTCAGTTCATGTTTGTCTTTTTTTCAAATTAAAATAAGACATAATGAATCATGAAATATGAACAGAATCCGATTATTAAAACACAAATTGCTGATCAAATAATCAAAATAATAAATCGAGATTTTTTTTTTATAGTTCTTTCAGTTCTACTTTCTTTTGCAATTTTCTTTTACTTCTCAGTGTCCAAACTCGGGAGAAGTAAGATGCACCTAATGCCACAGCTGCCCCGGGGTCAACGGGGAGAAACGAGACTGCCAATCTGAGCCTCTCAAGCTCCACCAATCACAGCCAACATTCAGACTTGGGCACGAAACTTCACCGTGTGGTTCAATGACACGGCGAAAGCGTGCAGTCCTTCCAATGTTGCTCATATAAGATAAGATGAGCCTTTATTAGTACACACAATGGGGAAATTTGAGTGTTGCAACGCAAGTAGGTACAGAAGTATAATTACCTTTTTAAAAACATGCTGAAAGGAAAATGAATAATCATATTAGTCCATTATTCATATGTTGTTTTTTGACTTCCTTTTCAAAACTAACCCATTGAGTATGACCCACAGTCTACTTTTTTGTTTAAAGTGCCCCCTACAGGTCGGACAACTCATTGAACTAAAATGCAGTTACGATAAATATGTTTCGAATTTTGCTAAAAATGATAAATAACACAGAACAGGTTTATAATTTCACTTCCTGTTTGTAATTGATGACATCATACTAGGAAATTACCCAGCGAACACTGGGCAAAAACTACTCTAATGTCACAATTTGTTTTATTTAACAAGTAAAAAAATATGAGACTTTATTTTGTTGAATGAATGTTTAGAATATCAAAAAAGTTGTTTCTATGTGTAAATTCTGCATAAACTTTGACTGGAATGACTGTCCCTTGTATGATATCACTTCCTGTCCACAGGTTCAACGTTTTCTCCACAAATACCTGCTCGATTGGTGTAAAACTATAATGTATATGTACAACAGGTATAAATACACCGAATCAAGTCTAAATTAGAAAATTGTAAAAACCTGTCAGAGGCACTTTAAATCACAAGTCGGTGGGCAAAGCGAGGGGGAAGGTGCAAACGCCCAGTGCAGGATTACAGTATCATAAACAAGCATAAATCTCTCAAAATATAAAACAAGAGTAAGCTAGGATGAAGGAAAACCATTATAACTCAATTTTGTATCGTTTCGTGCCCGGAGTCGTTGTGAAAACTGAGCCTTTCCCGGTTAAATAAAGGTCGATAAATAAATAATTTGTGTTACAAGCGTTGGTAAACTCACAGAGAAGAGTCAAATGCCTGAAACAAAGCGTTGCCCCGTTTCACATTAAAGTTACTCTTGTCCGACAGGATCAATACTCGACGGCGGGAGGAACTTCACACTTCTACATTCGCCCGGAATCTAAATGAGTCTACTCGGTTTGGCTGACAATGAGCAAAATCACCGCGCTGTGTAATGAGTCTGGCAGTTGGTTGCGCGGCGCGTTCAAGAGTGGAGTTGATAATAAACTCGGTCAGCGACGAAAGGCGAGGAAAACAAAGTGGCGGAGCGCGGAGTACGACGGGAGTGACAGGGGAGTCTCTGTGATCACGCCGAGAGAGGAGTCCAGGCGAAGCTCGTTAGAGGAAGGATGAAGACGAGCCACGGTCCAGGGTGCAGTTCATCAAGGCCACACGAGGCACTGTGAACAACCATTGGGCGTGAACAAGTCCAAAGAAGAGGAACGGTTTTACGCGCAAGAATCGCTGGGACGGATAATGGTAAAAAAAATCTAAACGATGGCTTTCTTTCTTTCTTTTTTTTCTATTTTTTTTTTTATAAAAGAATAGACATAGAAAAGAACATAAAATAATAACGTTTGTAGACATCAAGAGTTAGTTTCTATAAACAACGTACTTCAAATGTTGCATATCCAAAACAACAACACCATAATCATATTTACATTTCAATATATGGCCCAATTATCTGACCAATTTTATCATTATTATTTGTCAATTTAATTTTCTTCCTTTCTTTTTTTTGCCATTTTATTAGAACATGGGACAACAAAAATAACTCTCTCACACACACACACACACACACACACTCTTTGTTCATTGTTTGTTAAATTTGACTATTTTTAAGTTTCATCCTGAGGTTATTATTCCCATTGTGTGTTTGTTTGTAATGACATTAGTCAGAGCGGATTGAGTCCTCCATCTTTTGTGTGATTCCAATTTTTGAGAAAACTTAAACGGTTAAGATGCTACTTCTAACAAAACCAAAAATATATTAATAAAATCAGATGCTTTTCCAGATTTCCAGCGGTCTAAACTTTAGAGCCGGTTTTCACGAATAGACGAATAACGGCGATGAAGAACTCGCTCTCTGCCAATCTCCTGCACGTTTTTTGGCAATTTGCTTTTGTCAACAGTGACTGCGATTCGCCCTTCGCCCTTCCACAGCTGGACGTTCGCTCTGCGCCGCGAGAGGAAGCAGAGGCAAAGCGTCGCTGTGGAATCCTGACGAAAACGCCAAAAGAGACAAAAGATTACGGCTCACGAGAAACAGACGGGAAGAAGAAAAGAAAAGGAAAACGAGCTTCGAGTTTAAGATCTGGACTGGAAATGCATGGATTTTTCTGCCTTCCTTTTGGTAAATAGTGTTAAAAATTACAATTACGTCACCGTT